>NC_089661.1:1819285-2122500 GCF_037042795.1 Molothrus aeneus
CCCTGCCCAGCCTGGCCTTGGGCACTGCCAGGGATCCAGGGGCAGCCCCAGCTGCTCTGGGCACCCTGTGCCAGGGCCTCAGCACCCTTGCAGTAAATAAAGAAATAAATAAAGTGGGGGTGGAACTGGGGAGAAGGAAGAGGAATGGACAATGGACAGAAGAACAGGAGAAAACTGCTTTGAGGGTTTTTACTCCTGGAACAGCACAGTTTGTATGGGAAGGGTGGTTCTTTGCCACCCTTGCAGCACACTCCATGGGCAGGGCTGGCAGCAGGGCTGGGATCCCAGATAAGCATCTCTGAGCAGAGCTGACTATTGTGCAAGGATGATAATTCACATTTGCACATTCAGAACTCCAGCTGCTCGCAAGGAGATTCCCAGATTTCTCACACCCTGTCCATAACAACGTGCCTGGCCCAAAATGACCCTCTGGCACTCTGAGAGAAATCCCAAACTGAAAAAAACAACCGAAAAAAAACCTTTTCTGCAGCAAAGGGGTTCAAATGGCAACCAGCCAGAAAGACACTTCACATTTCACCAAACTGCTGCTCTGGAAGCACTTGCAGAAAGCCCTCAGGAGCCAGGTGGGGACTGGCATTGCCTGTTGGAAGATCATCCTGACTCCAGCCAGGGAGTTCAAAGCTCTGGTTTCATGTGCTGCTTGCTGAAAACCATCTGAGCATGTTGATCCCCCAAACACTCAGAGTGAAGGTTATAAATGCATTGGTAAATCCATCAGTAAATTGGTAAATGCATGGTGATTTCCATTCCAGTGGAAGATGCCCTGTCCATGGGTGGTATGAGCTGAGTGTTAAGGCCCTTCCAACCCAAACCATTCCATGCTCAGTGCCAGTGTTTGGAAGATGTCACAGCCAGCAGCTCCCAGACACCTCCAGCAGCATGGCAGGCACTCCACCAGAGCAAGAACCCCCAAAAACACAGGTGAGAGACACCCAGCCAGGAGGAAATGATTTCCCCTTCCTTTGTAGGAAGGAACTTTCCTGATAAACAACAAAACATGGAACCACCACCACAACTGCTCTACCACCTTTTCAACCCCTATTAAATGCCCCCAACCTCTTCCCCTTCCCCTCCACCCAGCACAGAGCAGGAACTCTCAGAAAACCAAACCCAGATGGTTTTCCCCAAGGTTTTCCTTCTCTTGGAACAATCTCCTCAGCTCAACCATGGTGTTAAATTTGGCCAATTCCCACCCTCACTCAGAGCACAGCAGGAAGCTCACCTCCATTTCTGATGGCTCTGATGCCCCGATGGAAATCTTCAAAGCTGATAACTCCCAATCCACTGGGATCCAGGTATTTTGTTAGGTCCTTTACCTGCAACCAAAAAAAGCAGAGTTACCTATGGAATCCTTGCAGGAAACAGCAGCTTCCAGCACAGAAGCACCTTGCAACCAACTTTTTCCTCTTAATCAGAAAGATTTGAGAAAATAACAGTGAATTTCTTGAGCTGACCCCAACCTGTGTCTGTTCTCCTTGAAGGGAACATAAGTAATCAGAACAAAGGGGTTAATTAGGACTGGGTTGGTGTTGAAACTCTTGTTTAGCCTTGAAGCAGCATTTCAGGCAATGTCTCCTGTAACATGGACCTGCTTTGCCAGGGATTTGTTTATTTTTATGGGTTTTAAAGAGGTCCTGTCTTAATTGGGAAACTCTGTAATAGGCTGCCTGGTAGGAGGGCCCAATTAAGGGGATTTGGTGATAATGAACTGCTCCATGTTACAAATTTAGGCCGTATAATTGAAACATTTTCCCAATTAGACAATGCCTGGGGGGGAGGGGAATCACACCAGGCCAGGGTTGGGATGGGGGTGCTGCAGCAAGGGGCACTCTGAGACCTGCTGAGCATGGTCTGGGCTGTTCAAAGAGAATGGGAAAAGGGCACAACCACAGGGCCCAAAGGCTCTCAAAAAGGTGCATTTGGGCTCTTCCTTCCTTCTGCCATGAGCAGAAAATCCTTTACACCAGATTCTTCTCAAGCTGAACCAGACATTTATCCCTGGTTTTAAGAGCTTTTGAGGCACCTTTGTCTATTTTTGCAGCACATCCTTCAGCTGAGGAACAATCCCAGGAGGAAGCTGGGGAGGTCAGAGAGGTGAGCTCCATGCTGCAGAGCTGCCCACAGAGCTGCCCTCACCTGGGCACATCCTCCTCCTCTTCCTCATGCACAGGAAGGAGTATCCAGGGCTGCATTTGTGCAGTTTCAGTTTGGGGTTTCAGTTTGTTCTGGGGAAGGAGCTGGTGAATCACCAAACCTCTCCTCTCACACAGGTCTCAAAGGAGACTCAGCCCATGGAGCTCAGAGCTGCCCTGCTCACCCTGCAGCAGCACTGGGGGGATGCTTTGAGCTCTTTTTGGTTTTCTGAAAGCCAGCTATGTGTTTCTAAAGGAAAATCACATCTACAGCACACTCAGCGCTGTTCACCCACGGCTCCACATGCTTTGGCCATCCCACATTCCCACAGGAACAGCAAAAATTCCACTGGCATGGAGGAACCCACAGGGCTGAGACCATAAAACATGGAATCACAGAATATCCTGAGTGGGAAGGGACCCCCAGGGATCATCCAGTCCAAGCCCAGGCACAGACACCCCAGCAATCCCACCCTGGGCATCCCTGGCAGCGCTATCCAAGCTCTCCTGGAGCTCTGGCAGCCTCGGGGCTGTGCCCATTCCCTGGGGAGCCTGGGCAGTGCCAGCACCCTCTGGGGATGAACCTTTCCTGATATCCAACCTAAACCTGCCCTGGCACAGCTCCAGCTGCTCCCTGGTCCTGTCACTGAATTTCAGGCTGTGCCTCTGTGGGAGTGCCACGAGAGGAAACCCAAACCCCCAGGGCACTGCTGTGCCCACCTGCCAGCTGCCTCCAGCTCAAGCTGGACACCAGGAGCAATTTCCTCTTTTCTTCTTTCTTTCTCCCCAGAAAGGCTGGTCTGGCATTGCCAGGGGCTGCCCAGAGAGGTTTGGAGTCCCCATCCCTGCAGATGTCCAAGGAAAGGCTGGAAGTGGCACTCGGGCTGGTGGCAAGGCAGGGATGGGTCACAGGCTGGACTAGAAGATCTCAAAGCTCTTTCCAAGCTCACCTGAGATTCTGTCAATGGGAGAAGACAACACAAACACCTTCTCCAGTTTTCTAGAGCACTCCTTTTTGGCAGACAGACCTCCTAAACTCACATGGCACTCATCATCTTGGGTGAGTCAGGTTTCTTGTATGTTAAACAAAGGTATTTGAGACTAATAAAAACAACTCATAGGAATGTGTCAGTTCCAGTTAATGCATCTGGCAGCTGCCTGGATGAAGCTGTCACTTAATTTGTTATCTGGGTACAGAGATAACAGAAAGGCAAGTGACATTTAATCAGACTTGATAAGCCTATAAGGGATTAGCATGACACACTCTAAATTACAGTTTCTGTGGTTTTCAGCTCCTCAGGACCACAGAGGGCTTCAGCCCCTGGTGCCAATGGCACAGCAGGGCACCTCACCCACCCAGAGCTCAGGCAGGACACACAGGGAGGTATCTGCCCTATGCAAAAGAGAAAAAAAGGTATTTAAATTGGGCTGTGGGCAGGGGGAAATGAGGGGAAATGGTTCTGAAAACTTCCCAACCCAGACATCATGAATGCAAACAACAAAAGGCACAGAGTGAAGAAGCTGGATCAGTCTGTGCTGATCCAAACCTGCCTGGATTTGCTGGCCAGGCTTAAAATCACCATTACCCCTTGAGACACCACCCCAGGCTGAGGTGAGTGGCTGCTGACACTCCAAAGAACCCACAGACAGAAAACAAGAATATTTGCTGTGTCTGCCTGGTCCCCACAGCTCCTGGACTCCTCCTCTCACCAAGCATCACCCAGCAATGGAGCTGGAGCCCCTCTGGAGCCAGGCTGGGAGAGCTGGGGGTGCTGGGAGAGGAGAAGGCTCCAGGGACACCTCAGAGCCCCTTGCAGGGCCTGAAGGGGCTCCAGGAGAGCTGGAGAGGGACTGGGGACAAGGCCTGGAGGGACAGGACACAGGGAATGGCTCCCACTGCCAGAGGGCAGGGATGGATGGGATATTGGGAATTAGGAATTGTTCCCTGGGAGGGTGGGCAGGCCCTGGCACAGGGTGCCCAGAGCAGCTGGGGCTGCCCCTGGATCCCTGGCAGTGCCCAAGGCCAGGCTGGGCAGGGCTTGGAGCAATCTGGGATTGTTTTCTTCATTTGTTCATTTTGATGACTGGGCTAAACCCAGTACCTCATCAGGGCAGCTGGGAAAACCACAGCACTGAGGCTCAAACTGCTTTAGGTGCATGCAGTACATGTGAGCAGCTCTGAGCTCCCAGATTTGAGGTTTCAGCTGAAGCCTGAGCACAGCAGCTCCCAGCACTCTCCTCCTGGCACAGCACCAACAGGAACACTCCACCAAGCTGAACACCGAGCTCAAGCCACGAGACAGAAGCCACAGTCCTGCTTTTGGCCAGCAAGAAATGCTCCAAATAAAGGGTTTGCTTCCTGTGTGTGTCTGTGGCTGGTCACAAACCCTCCTTGGAGCCCGAGCAGCTGAAACACAGAGCATTAAAGAGTGAAAGAGGATGAGGTGGTTTAAGCAGCTGACTTAAATCCTGCTGGAAAGTGAGAGCTTTAAACTGCTTGAAGCCAGCCAGGCTGCCTGGAGCTGAGCACAGCCTCAGCAGCAGGAGCACAACTGGGGGCTGTGGTGGTGTCTGAGGGTCCCCAGGACCAAGGAAGAGATGAGAATCTTGACTCCATGTTTCAGAAGGCTGATTATTTTATGATATATATTAGATATATTTATTTCTATATTTATATAGAAATAAACACATATAATATATTTATTTTATATATTAATTATATATTATAGATTCCTTATATATTATAGATTTGAGGTGCCAGGTGACCTCCCCTCCTTGTCCCCACCTGCCCCATGTCCTTTTCCAGGAGGAATCCCCTGGTCTGGGCTGTGTCCCTGGCACAGGGGTGACCAGAGCCCCCTTGGCAGATGCCACCCCCCATATGCCCCCCCCATCATATAATACATATTATATTATTATATAATATAATATATATTATATATTATATTATATATACTATATAATATATATTATATTATTATAATTATAATAATAAATATAAAATATATAATATAACAGTATAATATATAATATATAATATATATACTATATATAGTATATATCATATATATATAAAATATTATATATAATAGTATTATATATAATATAATAGTATATGTATAATATATAATAATATAATAGTATATATTATAGATTTAATATATAAATCTATAATATATAATATATTAATTATATATATAACACATAAATCTATATATTATTATAGATTTATATATTATTATTAATATACTATATATTATAGATTTATATATTAAAACTATACTAAAGAATAGAAAAAAATGATTTCATCACTAGGCTAGCAAGGAAAAGAATGACAAAATCTTGTGACTGATCAGAGTCCCAACACAGCTGGACTGGGATTGGTCATCAAGTGGAAACCATTCACATGAGACCAATCAAAGATGCACCAGCCACATTCCACAGCAGCAGATAATCCTTGTTTATATTTCATTTCTGAGGCCTCTCAGCTTCTCAGGAGAAAAAGTCCTGGCAAAGGATTTTTCATAAAATATGTCTGTGACAGGGGGTGGCATCTGGTCACCCCTGTGCCAGGGACACAGCCCAGACCAGGGGATTCCTCCTGGAACAGGACATGGGGCAGGTGGGGACAAGGAGGGGAGGTCACCTGGCACCTCAACAGCACCACAAGGACTCCTTGCAGCATCCCCATCCCACACCCCTGCATCCTGTGCACTCCAGGCTGCTCCACCCCCAAACCCAAGGATTCAGAGCCCACACTGTGATCCCATGGGGCCCTCACAGCACAAAAAGAGTTTCCTTGCTTTGATGCACTGAACTCAGCTCAGCAAATGACCCTGAGCTCCGGCAGTGACCGCTCCACATTCCAGCTCACACACAAAGCCTTGGCAGTGGAGTTTCCCAGGGAGGTGAAGGATTCCCCAGCTGTGAATTCCCTGTTTAGAGAAGGAAAAGGAAGCTCTGGGCCTCTCCTCTCCATCCTTAGGGATGCTGCATGCCTGCAGCACACCCCAGATGGACTCAGCAGGACAGAATATCCACTGGGCTTGCTTCAGGTGTGATCCCTGAGGGAATTCTGGGCAGCCAACACCCCCTGCAAGCCCTGAGCCTGCCAGCAGCTTTCACCCATATCCTGGCAGAGATCAGGGCTGAAGCAGATCCCAAAAATGCATTCTTTGGAGGGGGAAGGGGGTGGGAGATTTCTAGTGGCCACAGCACTCCCCAAGAAGGGCTGGTGGAGCTCAGAGCATCAAATCATGGGGGGTCTCACAGGGCTGGTCCTTCCATGTCCTGCCCTGGGAATAAAATCAACCCTCAGGGATGCTTTAATCTACAGAGTCTGGGGGCAAAGAGGAGGAATGAGTACTGACAGATTCCTGATACAGACCTCAAAATACCCAAGCAAATGGGGAGGGAAAAGAAAAAAAGGGGAAAGGAAGGGGGGGAAAGGAAAAAAGGGGAAAGGAAGGGGGGGAAAGGAAAAAAGGGGAAAGGAAGGGGGGAAAGGAAGGGGGGGAAAGGGGAGAAAAAGGGAGGGAAAAGGGGGGGGAAAGGGGGAAAGAAGGGGGAAAGAAGGGGGGAAAAGGGGGGGGAAAAGGGGGGGAAAACAGGAAAAAAGAAAAAAAAAAAGGAAAAAAAGGAAAAAGGTCCTGGTGTCTTGCTTGGCTGTGGCAGGACATGAAAATCCAAGCACTTCTCATGTAACTTTAATTCCTCTCCCCTGCCTGCCAGAAGGCCAGATCTGCTCTGAACATCCTGTATCTCTGCATTGTGAGACAATCCCTGCGCTCAGGCAGAGGGGAGAACGAGCACTGCATTGGCAGAAGTGCCAAACTGAGGGATTTTGAGCACTACAAAGGAGGGAGGGCTCACAGCAGCTGCTCCCCTCCCTGCTCAGGCAGGTGTGGGGCCCACAGGAATTCACCTGAGTGAGAACACCCTGTATAAACATGGTTACACAAAGGTGGATGCAGCACCTCCACCCTCTGTGTTTAACACAAGGGATGAGCCAAAGCTCCCTAAAAACCCACCTTGCCTCTCAGGGCTAAAGCAATCCTTTCAAAGAAAAATGTGTAATAGTTTTAAATGCTGATGACAAAAGGCAGAGTATCCTTTTTTCACCTTTGGGAAAGGGGCTGGAACTGCTGAAGCTCCTGCAGCCAAACCAAAGGGGCTGTGCCAAAGACCCAGCTGTCCCACAGAGCTCTCCTCAGATCCCCTGAACCCATGGGCTGCAGTGGGATCAGCTGCAATGCTCTGATCCCTGCTAATGCAGCATTTCTGTGGGGTCAGAGCACATCCATGCCCTGTGCTGGCTGCTGAGGGAGCATGACCAGCCTGACAGGGTGAGCACAGCTCCCCAGGCTGCTGCAGGGATGGGAAGCACAGCTGCACCATTCCCAAAGCCAGGAACAGCCTCCCAGGCCTCCACTCCTGTGGCTTCATCACCATCAACAGGCAGGCCCAGGGGGAGGCTGACAGCCCTGGCTCCAGCCCTGCTCACAGCATCTGCCCGAAGGAGCTGGCACTCCACAGAGCACTCAGAACCTCAAAGCAGGTTTCTATTCTGCTGCAATTACACCTAATTAAGTAACCTTTAAAACACCCCCGAGGGGAGGATCTCATTGCAGGGAGCAGCCCCGGCCAATTGTGAGTAAGCAGTGCAAGAACTGCATTATTTATTTCACAAGTGGCAGTGCTGACCCAGGGCTGCTGCCAGGATTTTGCTCTCCCAGCCTTTCCCAAAGCTCCAGGAGGAGCTCAGCAGGCAGATCCAGCCTGCTCAGTCTCTGTTTAAAGGTCCACCACAAGCAAGCCTGGTGAAGATGTTTTCTGCAACATCCTTCCCTAACCTGGCCCAGAGATCAGCTCATCCCTCCCATCCCTTCATCCCTCCCATCCCTTCATCCCTCCCATCCCTTCATCCCCAGGCTCCAGCACTGCAGGATCCAGACACCTTCCTGAGCAGGAGACAAAGAAAGCCCCAGCCTGGTTTGTTCTCACCTTTTCCTGCCACAGAAGAAATAATCAAAGCTCCTATTTAAACTAGAAGGGGAATAAACCTCCTGTGTTTAGCAGGGGAATAATTATGGTAAGGATAAACCTGCAAGTATTAAAAGCAGAGGAATGGGAGAGAGATCACCCACAAACCAAGACAGAATGAACAAAGTGAGCAAGTTCCCAAGGGGAAGACAGATCCTCTTCCCAGGAAGAGATCCTTGGCTTACAAACCCTCTTGCCTAACAAATCCTCCTTTTCCCAGGAATCCAAGAGAAAAGCTCCTCAGCCTGCCACAGCTTTTGCTGTTCATCACCTCTTTGGGGCAGTTTCTCCCCCAGTCTTGCCCCAAAGCCTTTCCCAGGCTCCTTCTGCAGGGAATACCAGAGTGGAGAGATGAAAATACAGAATGGACAGCAGAGAATTCCCTCCCCACCAAACTCCTCTTTTCCCCTTTTGGAAGGGGGAGGAAGAGATTTCCAAGCCAGCTGTGAGCCAGCACCAGCCCAAAGCTGATGCTGAGGACCAGATCCCCCCACTCACCAGGAGCCCGCAGAGAAGACTTTCCTTCAAACACTCCAAATTCACCAGGAAGCAGGAAAAAAAAGCCAGAATGTGTTTCACAGAGCTGGCAGCCAAAGAAACCTGAGGACCCACATCCTTCCTGCCCACAGCCACGAGAAACCAGGACAAACAGACCCAGCCAGGCCCCAGAGGAGAGCCTGCAGCTGAACTGTGGAGATCTCCTCCACCTGCAGCACTCACACCTGGAATTTTGGGGTATTTTCCTGCTGGAACCCAGGACATTCCTCTGGCTGCCCTGGATGAGTCAAGACCCTGGCAAGGGGCTCAGAGACCTTGGCATGGAGTCAGAAACACCAAAAACACCTTTGGCTTTGATTTTAACCCATGGAAACAATTCCCAACTTTGTGTGAAGATTTACAAGCCACAAGAGTCTGAGTAGAATGACAGTGAATTTGTCACAGGGTGAAAAAGTAGAATTTTGGGGATTTAGAATGGGGGTTCAAGAGGCAAGATGGAGGAACCTGGGTGTGTCCTGTCCTTCTTCTTCTTGTCCTCCATCTTCTGCTGGGATGGTGCCACTTCTGGATTGGTTTAGAGTAGAGACAGACTGTCTAACATAGGTGATAGGTACTGTACAATTGTTGTAAATAAAGTACAGGTAGTTTTTGGTATAAAAAGCCAACACCACCCAAGGGTGGTCAGGGTGCCACAACCCAACCTGCAGGACAGATCTCAGCAGGTCAGAGAAAGAATGGAACAGATAAGAGAAAATAAACAACCTTGGAAAGCAGAACTGAGGAATCTCAACTTCTTCAGTCAAGGGGCTGGGAAAAAGAGACTTTCCAACACCTTGGGGTCATCTCAATCACAGAAACACAAGATTTTCCCTGCTGGTAGAAATTCCTCTGGTCTGTACAGGAGCTTTCTGGACTGACCCCAGCAGCTCCATGGATGTCTGGAGGCAGGAACACCTCCATGCTCAGCAGGGCTCCAGGAGCCTCAGTTTGTGGTATTTAAGTGTGTTCTCAAATGCCAAATGTGACATTTCCAAATTATCCCTCAATTGTTGCCACTGAAGCATAAAAACATATTTAAACAAACAACTTCAAGGATGGTTTGGAAACATTAACAGGAATATAAGTTACGCTGAGATGGTTTTAATCCAAATTTAATTGTTTGTCTCAAGTGTTCCAGATTTCCTGTCGCTCCCTAAGTGCTCAAAGGCTTCAGCAGCCACCATGTTCTGCTCTAAACATTTATTTGTTTAATGAACTTCAAGAGGGTTCTTCCTCCACCCTCCAAGCCTTTGTTTCTAGTTTCTGTTCCTCTGATGACAAGGGAAACCTGTTCTCACCCTTCCAAACACGGCTCAGGGGCAGGAGGCAGGGTTAAATCAAGAAAGAAGAAAAGGTTTAGAGCCTGGCTGCTGCTCAGGTGAAACACACACCTGGGTGGAGCCACCCTGGGGACAGAGCCCAGTGCCACCACAGAGCCACCCCGGGCTGAACCCCTGCAGAACAGGGACAGGAGCCTCCCCAGGGTTTGGAGCTGATCTGAACAAAAAACCAAAAAAAACCCCAAGACAATCAAACACCCCAGGAGGTCACATACCAAGGATGAGGCATTTGAAGATGCTGAATGTTTTGCCTGCTGTGGCAAAGCTCCCTGCAGCAAACACAGGCATTCCTGTGATGGAGCTGTTGGGTTCCACAGGCTGCCCAGGCTCAGAAATCCAGCATTTCTAAGTGTGGGAATCCAGGATTTCTGGGGTTTGCTTCCCTGTGCTCCCCTCCAGGTTGAAAAGCAGCACAAAACACCCATGGCACATCCCAGACTGAATCATGGCCTGACACACTCACCCTCCCACAGCACAATGTACAGGCTGTAACTGATCCATGGATTACAGCCAGAGAATCACTGAATTATCTGCGTGGGAAGGGACCTTAAATCCCATCCAGTGCCACCCCTGCCATGGCAGGGACACCTCCCACTGTCCCAGGCTGCTCCAAGCCCTGCCCAGCCTGGCCTTGGGCACTGCCAGGGATCCAGGGGCAGCCACAGCTGCTCTGGGCACCCTGTGCCAGGGCCTGCCCACCCTGCCAGGGAACAATTCCTAATTCCCAATATCCCATCCAGCCCTGCCCTCTGGCAGTGGCAGCCATTCCCTGTGTCCTGTCCCTCCATGCCTTGTCCCCAGTCCCTCTGCAGCTCTCCTGGAGCCCCTTCAGGCCCTGCAAGGGGCTCTGAGGTGTCCCTGGAGCCTTCTCCTCTCCAGGTGAGCACCCCCAGCTCTCCCAGCCTGGCTCCAGAGCAGAGGGGCTCCAGCCCTGGGGCTCCCCTGGACTCTCTCCAGCAGCTCCAGGTCCCTCCTGTGCTGGGCAGGGAGCTGCTCCTCTCAGCTGGAAATGCTGGGATTCTGGGGGACACGGAGCTGGAGCTGCAAACAGCAGCAGCTGAGCAGGACAGAAGGAACCTGCCTGGCCCAGCCCTGCTGTGTCTGCCACCCTGGCAAAAGTGAGCTTATTGTACCACAAACAAGCCTGAACCAGAGCCCAGCAAAGCATAAAGAGTCATTTCTTTTTTAGAGCTGCTTCAGGTTATTCCCCTCCCTTTGGCACCTCCTCAGGGAGCTCCAGAAAGGGCTGTTTGTGTGAAGGACACACAGCAGACTGCCAGAGAGGGAAAAGGAGCCCAGGAGGGATCAAAGGCTCAGAGGAGACTCCTGGAGCAAGGGAGAGGAGGCTGAGATGCCATGCATAGTTTGGGAAGCCCAGGACCTGAGGGACTGGAAGCTCTGGGCATGAAGGCATCAGCACAGCAAGCAAAGAGCCCATGGCACCTCCCCAGGCAGGGCAGAGCCTGGATCTGCTCCATGGCTCTGCAGGTGTGTGCCAGGCTGGCAGGCAAGGCCTGCCCTGCACAGGGACCCAGCTCTGTGCCACCTCCCTCAGCCACGGTGCCACCATGGGATGGTGCTCACACAGCCCGGAGGAGCAGCTCAGGGTGCAAGAGAATTCCCTGCTGGTCACCAAGGACCCTCCTGCTCCAAACCAAGGTGTCCAGAACTCCCCTATTGCAAACCCAGACCTTCAGCACACTCCTGTTCAGAACCAAAGCTTCCAAAATTCCCCATGGACCCGTCAGGGAAGGTTCCACAAACCCTGCTCTGCTCTGTGCACCCTCCCTGCCAGGACAGTGGTCCCAAAGCTCCAAGCAGCCACAGAGGTCTAGCTGGTTGCTGCATCCATGCAGCAAGCACAGGGAAAAAATTCCACAAGGATATCCAAATTTTGTTTTCCCCCCAGCTGTAAACTCCTCACACACACACACCCAGTGAGCAGGGTGAAGAGCAGCCACTCCCCTGGAAAAAACAGGGAATGTGGCCAGGCAAAAGGGAGCCAACAGCTGCCTCTCCATCCCTGGCCAGCCAAGGGCAGCCCTGGGACACTGACAGGACACAGGACATCCCCAGCAGCCTCTCCAGCCAGGCTGGGGCTGGCTGTCACTCCCCCATCAGGGACTTTCAGTGCAGAATTCTCCAAGCAGAGCCCCAGGTTTCTATGTTTGCTGGGGATTTTGTGCTGTGTTTGTTTGGGATATGGGATGGCAGAGCAGCCCCTGTGCCCACAGCAGCCTCACCCTTTGCTCCCTGCCCCCAGCAGCTGCTTCTTTCTAAAGGCTTTGGGCTCCTGGAGTTGTGCACATCCTGCTGGAGCCCAGCTCCCCCTGCTCTCAGATGGATTTTCCACAGCCAGGCCCTGCCAGATGACGCAGCTCCCACAGCAGCTCCTCTGCCTCTCCTCCTCCTCCTCAGGGGACAGGAGGAAGCAGGAACAGGCTGAGGAGCCCTTCCAGCAGCAGCAGTGACTCAAACACAACACAACAGCCCTGGCATTTCACCACGGGACACTGCACAGAGGGAACGGGAGCTCTTTCTCCTGGAAATCTACAATGTGTTATTAAAAATAATGTTAAAAATAAATAAATTGGGGTGCTCTGAGGCTGTTCAATGCTGCCAAACAGGGAAACAGCCTGGAAACAAAGCTGTAACCCCCCTTGGGACACTGACAGGACACAGGACATCCCCAGAGCTGTCACCAGCCCATGCCATGCAGAGCTGGGACACACCAGGACACACAAAGGAACTCAGGAATTCATGCACGTGTGCCCAGCACACAAATTCCCAGCAAAAACCACTGTCCCTCAGTGCTTCAGCTTCAACAGGATCACAGAATGTGGGAACAGGGAGCAAAGGCACTTTAGTCACTCTGGCATTCCTGGGAAAAGAGGATTTGCTGTGGCAATGCAAGGAGCTGGATGGGAGAAGTCTCCCAGCAGCCTCCACCATTCCCTGCTTTAAGAGCAGTTTTCTCCATAGAGAGGGAAAAATCCTGACCAAAATCAGGAATAAAGTGCCTGGACCAAGGCCATGAGGAGCCCCATCCCTGACCCACTGGGGTCTGTCTCAGGCTGGAAGGTGAGGCTGGGGGTGTTTATTCTATTTAATCTGTCAGAGCTGGGGCAGTTCTCTGCTGTTCATGGGCAGTTTTTCTTTATCTCTCCCACAGCCAATCCTCCCTGCAGGAGATCTCTGCTGTCCATGGCCACTGAGTGTCCCTGCAGGGCTGATCCAATTCCAGCATCCCATGGGGAGATGCTGCGCCCAGGGGAGGAGCCAAGCATTCCTACCTGGGTACAATCTGAGGTGCTGGGACAGCACAGCAGCCTTTGCCCCCTGCATTGCCAGAGGAGCAGCTTCTGCTGCCCTGCATGGCCAGAGGGAGCCCAGGCCCATCTCCAGCAGCCCTGGAGCTGCAGAGGAAAACTCCCCCCTTGTGCAGGATCCCTGCTCCAGCAGAGCCACAGCTGGCACTGCAGGAGGGCTGAGCCCCCATGGGATGGGGCTGTGCCACCCCCTGACACACAGGGGACAGGGCATGGTCTCACTCTGGCAGTGGATTTTCTTTTTGTACTATTGCATTTGTATTCATTTTTAGTTTTCCTGGTAAAGAACTGTTATTCCTGCTCCCATATCTTTGTCTGAGAGCCCCTTAATTTCAAAATGACAATAATTCAGAGGGAGGGTTTTTTTCCATTTTCCATTCCAGGGGAGGCTCCTGCCCTTCCTCAGCAGACACCTGGCTGTTCACACCAAGAGAGGTTCTCCCATCCTCAGTTCCCTGGAGGAAAAGCCCAGGCCAGCCCCAGAAGCAGGAGAGCTGTGTGCCAGGGAAGGATCCACCACCACTCACAGGGATTTGGGCTCTCCAGCTGCTCTCCCCATGGAGCCAACACCAAGCATCCAGCACAGCACTAGTGCCACTTGGCAGGAACTGTCCCCATGGCTCTCCTTGGTCCTGTCCCCTCCTCCTCCCTCCCCCACAACCCACAGCACCATTGATAACTTCCTCTGCCCCACACCAGCTCTCCAGGGAAGGGGAAGCCTTCAGAACCCAAAATTTGGGGAGAAGAGACCATTCCTGCAGAGCTGTGAGCCATGCAGGAGCCCAGGCTGGCAGTACCATGGCTCCATGGCATCTTCAGGGCTGCTCCTTGGCCTTGGAAGTTTTGGGATCCCAGAACAGGGTTCCTGCCAGGCACCACTGATGTGAGCTGGGACTCCCCTGTGAATACAGAGCCCTCTTTCAGCCTGAGCTGTCTGCTGCCACCAGCACATCAAAGGCCTCCAGCACAAGGACATGGAGTCATTCCAGAGCCCATAGAGATGCCCCAGGGCTGGAGCCCCTCTGGAGCCAGGCTGGGAGAGCTGGGGGTGCTCACCTGGAGAGGAGAAGGCTCCAGGGACACCTCAGAGCCCCTTGCAGGGCCTGAAGGGGCTCCAGGAGAGCTGCAGAGGGACTGGGGACAAGGCATGGAGGGACAGGACACAGGGAATGGCTCCCAGTGCCAAAGGGCAGGGCTGGATGGGATATTGGGAATTAGGAATTGTTCCCTGGGAGGGTGGGCAGGCCCTGGCACAGGGTGCCCAGAGCAGCTGGGGCTGCCCCTGGATCCCTGGCAGTGCCCAAGGCCAGGCTGGGCAGGGCTTGGAGCACCTGGGACAGTGGGAGGTGTCCCTGCCATGGCAGGGGTGGCACTGGATGGGCCTTAAGGTCCCTTCACACACAAATATTGGAAGATCCAAAGCACAGACACACGAGGATATGAACAATCAGTGATTTTGAGAGCAGCTGAGGAGATCCTGATGTTCCTCCCCCTGTGGCTGCAGCCCTGCCTCTGCTGGGAGGCCTCAGGCCTGGACCTAAAGCATCAGCCCCAGCACCACCCCATGAGTGGGAAGGGGATTGAAAAAGGCCAAGATTTGAAAGTGGACAATGAAAGCTGAGAGGAGCTTTAGGGGCTCTGCCTGACGTGGGACAATGAGGGAAGCACCATGTCCTGCACACTGGGCTGGCTCAGCACCAGCTGCACTGCAGATGTCCCAAAAACCTCATCAGGAGAGCAGCTCAGAGCCCACCCAGAACAGCTCAGAGCCCACCCAGAGCATGGACTTCACCCTGAAAGGAGCTGGGAATGCTTCTGGCACTGGGAGAGGCACTGCAGGTACAAAACACACAAATCCCCAAGGGCAGAGTCCCTCTGTGTGTCCACAGGCACCTGCACATGGGGACAAGGCCTGGGAGCAGCCCCAGGGTCTGCTCTGGGCCCTCCTGACCAAACACACCTGGAAGGGTCCAGGGGAGGGAACAGGGCTCTCACTCCTCAGCAATTCTCATTTTCAGCAGTTTAGGGAGGCAAAACCTCACTCAAGCTCATCTAAACCCATCACCCACATGTGCCCAGGTGGGACCTTCACAAGAACAAAGACCCTGAGGGGATGGAACAGAGCTGGGAAGGGGCTGGAGCACCAGGAGGGGCTGAGGGAGCTGGAAAGGGGCTCAGCCTGGAGAAAAGGAGGCTCAGGGGGGACCTTGTGGCTCTGCACAACTCCTGACAGGAGGGGACAGCCGGGGTGGTCGGGCTCTGCTCCACGGAACAGGGACAGGACAAGGGGAAACGGCCCCAAGCTGTGCCAGGGGAGGGTCAGGGTGGATATTGGGAAAATTCCTTCATGGAAGGGTGGTCAGGCCCTGGCACAGCTGCCCAGGGCAGTGGAGGGTCCCCATCCCTGGAAGAGCTCACACAAGATGCGGCTGTGGCACTGGGGACACCTTTCAGGGGTGGCCCTGGCAGTGATGGAGCAGAGATGGATCCCAGAGCTCCTCAGTTTCTCCCTGACTCCCAGCCCAGCAGGACCAGTCTGGCAGCTTTGTACCTCCCTTCTCCACAGGTGCCTGAATTCACACAAGCACACAGAGGGAAGGGCTCCCAGGGCTTGGCAGGGCCAGGAACCCACAAAGGAATGATGGAAAGATGGAGCCAGGCATGAGGAACAGGGAGAAGCAAGCCATGCTTCACTGCCAGCAGATCCCCAGAGCTGGAACAATGTTGGTTCATTGTTGTTCAGGCTCCATTCCTAGAGAAAACGTTGGCACCATGGCAGAGGGGATGCTGAGGGTGGCCCAGCAGGAGCTGTCCCTGCCCAAGCAGCTGAGGCTCAAGGGAAGTAATTTGTTTTGCAAAATTCCAAAGGCAGGAATTAAAGGAAAAAAAAAAAAAAAGCCCCTGGGTTCCAAGCAGATCATTCCTCTGGTGATGAGCAGCAAACGAAAGTCAAACAGGAATAAAGAGCAGAGGGATTCTGTGGGCAATTGTAATGATTATCAATTATTGTCTGGGCTGTTACATAATGCTATCAGCAGCCTGGGAATGCTTTGGGAGAGGGCTCTGTGGGCAAGAGCAGCTCCAAATGAGCCCTGTCTTGTGGTGCACTGTCATATTCCAGTTAATTATGGTGACCCCAATCCAATTTTAATCAATCACAGCCTCAGGAAATGCTCTGCTCCTGGGAGGAAGCTTCTTGTGAATGCACCTCTCTTCTCTCAGTATTTACAGGGGGTTATAAAGGAGAGGGAGAAGGAATTTCACACAGGCAGACAGTGACAGAACAAGGAAGAATGGGTTTGAACTGAGAGATTTATATTGGATATTACAGAGAGATTCTGCCCTGGCAGGGTGGGCAGGCCCTGGCACAGGGTGCCCAGAGCAGCTGGGGCTGCCCCTGGATCCCTGGCAGTGCCCAAGGAGAGACTGGAGCAGCCTGGGACAGTGGGAGGTGTCCCTGCCATGGCAGGGGTGGCACTGGATGGGCTTTAAGGTCTTTCCAGATCCCTGAGAACCCTCAGATGGTCCCTTGGCTGCTGCTGGGGCTCCTGTGGCACAGCACGTGGCAGCTCTGCAGAGGCGGGGCTGAGGCTTCCCCTGGGTAACCAGGGCTGCTTCACTTGCAGGAATGAGCTGCAATTCCAGAGGAACACAACTTACCTTGATCAAAACCAATCCCAGAATGGGTGGGGTTGGAGGGGACCCTAAATCCCATCCAGTGCCACATCCCTGCCATGGCAGGGACACCTCCCACTGTCCCAGGTGCTCCAAGCCCTGCCCAGCCTGGCCTTGGGCACTGCCAGGGATCCAGGGGCAGCCCCAGCTGCTCTGGGCACCCTGTGCCAGGGCCTGCCCACCCTCCCAGGGAACAATTCCTAATTCCCAATATCCCATTCATCCCTGCCCTCTGGCAGTGGGAGCCATTCCCTGTGTCCCGTCCCTCCATGCCTTGTCCCCAGTCCCTCTCCCAAAAATCCACCCCCCACTCCACATTCCCTGCACTCTCAACCTGCAGGAACCAGGCAGAATGAAAAGGTTGATTTAATAAACTGGGAGCTGGGATAAAATTACCACCAGCACCCTCCTGCCAGCCCACACAGACAAACCCAGCCTTTGAGCATTCACAGTCCTGCAGGCTCCATCCCTCCAGGATAAGCATCCCTCCATCTGATCCCAGCCACAAACACATCACCAGAGCTCTGCCCAGCTCTGAACTGCTCCCAGCCCTCCCCACCACTCCCAGGAGGCCTCCCAGGAGCTTAAAGCCAAACCCAAGCAGGAGCAGCTAAAAAAACCCAGGAGCACAGGAATCATCTCTTCCTTGGAGGCTTTTGGGATATTTATAAGTGAATCAAGTGAGCTGAAAATGGAATTTGCAAAGCAGCCACCACCTCGCCCAAAATTACACAAAATATGTTGGCTTGGAAGCCTTTTCCTCTCTGAAGGAGAAAGAAAAACTCCTGTCTTGGAGCTCCTGGAGCACATAGACCTGTTATTTATTGATGGTGGTAAAAGCCCTTTGAAGAGGGAGGAGAGGAGGGAGGAGGAGAGGAAAGGGCTCCCACCCAATCTCCCAAAACCCACAAATTCCCTGCCATGATTTTCTTTGGGGGAAAAAAACTGGGCCCTTGGTCAAAGCAAGCAAAATATTCCAGATTTGTTGTTGTTCCAAAGCACACAGGGGTGTCCATAGGCACCTCCTGCACAGCCAGAGCATCCCCCAGTGCCATCCCAGCCCCTCTCCACAGCAGGAACCAAATTCCAGGAGCTGGACTTGCTGCTCCTTCCAGGCCAGGATATTCCATGTAGTTAAACAGCAATTAAAGCCTCTGGAAGGTGCAGCAGCAGCAGCACAGTTGGAGGCAATTTAAGCCTCACTGGCCTGTGAAAGCATGAGAGGTAATTTTAGAAATCTCTTCATAAAACCAGCATTTCCTCTGCTCAAACTGGGTAAGAACCATGAGAAAATGGAAAAATAAAAAACAAAAAAGGGGTTTCCTCATGACAGAGATCATTAGATTTCACAGGGAAGTGGGACAAAACCAAGGGGAAGAGGGAGGAGATCCCAAGCCAGCTGCAAGGCCAGCATGGCCAAGGGAGATGGAAGGAGAAAGCCCTGGATCCAATCCCCACCTCCCCAGGACCCATCAGAGGGGAGCAGGAACAGCAGCCTGGCATCACCACAGGAGGAACCTCTAAAAAGCTGCAGTTTGACACCATCCAGACTCCATTACAGGAAATAACTGCCAGCTTTTCAGATTGTTTTACTCAAAAATAAAAAGCAAGTGCAGGATTCTTTGCAGCTGCTGGAGTGATCCCTGCCAGCCCCAAAATGGGATTTGTTCTGCAGCTCTCAGCTCAGGCTGGGCACCCCATTCCAAAAGGCTGAGAAAAGTACAAAAACCTGATAAAACCCCTCAGGAACCATCCCCAGAGGAAAAGTTAAAACTGAATATGGAGAGCTCAGCTGAGGATGAGCTGATGTGGTGGCAGGACAGGTATTGAGGGATGGAAATGTTAAAGAAAGCAAAATAAATCACACTGACATGAAGCTCAAACTGATCATCCAGAGGGGAAAAAAAACAAAAGGCTGAAGATCCCTTGCAACAGGAGCCTCTGGAAGTGAGTGAGACAAACTCTGGGATTTCTCTTAATTGAGCCAAGGCAGTGAGATCATGTGGTGCAAGAGGCTTTTCCTTCTCCAATTGTCTGTTAGATCAAAACAGAAAAGGAAAAACAACCCAAGGTGCCAGCAGGATGCTTGTCCTCAGCCTCACAAACAATCCATTCTCCTCTGAGCCTGCTGGAAATAAATCCAGGGAGAAGAGCCTTGGGCTCTGTCACCTCAGCCAGCCAGACACAATGCAGGGCTACAGGAAAATTTAATTTTGGAATAAAAATTTAAACCAAAAGTGGTTGCACAATGGCTTTAGGTTCTGTGCAACGCCCAGAAGTGCAAGACACAACCCCTCCTGCTTTGCAAGGTGACATAAAAGTGACATCAAGTGTGTCCCCAGCTCCCTGCTCGCTGTTTAAGCCAATCTTACTCCACCCTTCTGTCCCAGCCAGTGGCTCCAGGGAGCAGCAGATCCCAGAGAAATGCAGGGAAAAGGGGGAGGAAGGAGACAATAACAACACAGCGCCCCTGGCAGCTGCCTCCCAGGTGGTTTGGGAGCAGTCCAGGGAGTTTGGGTGAAAAATCAAGTGGTTCTCAAGGAAAGTTAAGTTGTCCTCAAGACCTTTCTGTCCCACATCTTGTTTGTAAATCCATGGAGCATATCAGGGGTCCATGGCAGCAAAACAATCTGTGTTGGACACGCACCCTCCTGGGAGAGGCCGTGGGGGACCATCCCAAGGCTGTCCCTTCCCTTGGCTCAGGTGTCAGCCCCAGCACCGCCTCCCTCACCCCTTGGAAGATGAAGGCACTGGCAAGAGCTCAATCCCTATCAGCTGTTGTTATCTCTGCAGATCAAAACAAACTGCCTTTATCTCTGCCCTGATCTCTTCCCCATGCCAGCAGCACGGCCACAGAGCTCTCCCATCAGCCCTCCAACACCCCAAGCTGCTTAAGCAAAACCCCATCCCAATCCCATTTTTTATCGCCATGGAGAGAAAAACACCCAATTCACCCGACCAGAAACCCCCAATTCCACGGTGTTTATGGAATAAACGCCAGCTGGTGCCTTCCCTTTGACATTTAGCTAATAATTGTTGCAGCCAAACGAGCTGACAGTGCTCACTCAGCAGCCCATGAATGCCTCTGGTGTTTGACTGAGCGCTAAAGACAACACTTGCTGCTCTCCAGCTCCTCATCCATGTGGATACACACACACACAGCCCCTCCTGCAGCCCTCTCCAGCCTCGGGAATCAGCTGCTGCTCCTGCTTCAATTTAGCCATTTGTTCCACCCCTGTGGGCAGCAGGGCAGGAGGAAAGGAAGGAGGCACCTCCAGCAAGGGGCTGGAATTTGTTCCTCATTAAGTGCCCTCTGTGGTTACCCAGGCAGCCATCACACCCTGACCCCTCTCTCACAGCACCCATGGTTGTGGCACAGCCTTTATTTACACCTTCTGGGTCCCATTTAGTCCCCTGAGCACTGTTTTACCCACTGGGGATGTTCCTGCCCTTTAACTCCCCCCTGAGCTGATCTCCATTTTCCAGAAGCCCCACTTTGGGCCCAAGTTCAGCTGCTTCACAAAAAATAGGTCAAGGAACTCCTCCAGAACTCCTCCCGTTATTACTCCACACATCAGGGGGCTCAGGCTGGATTTTGGGAAAGGTTCTTCCCCCAGAGGGTGCTGGCACTGCCCAGGCTCCCCAGGGAATGGGCACAGCCCCGAGGCTGCCAGAGCTCCAGGAGAGCTTGGACAGGGATGCCGAGGGTGGGATTGCTGGGGGGTCTGTGCAGGGCCAGGAGCTGGACTCAGTGATCCTTGTGGGACTAAATGGGACCCTGAAGGTGTAAATAAAGGTTGTGCCACAACCAGAACTGGGGTGCTGTGAGAGAGGGGTCAGGGTGTGATGGCTGCCTGGGTAACCACAGAGGAACAAATATGATCTGCTGGGAGCTTACAGACACAATCACCAACCCCTTCTCCTCCTCCCTCAGCGTGCCCTGGTCCTTTCCAAGCTGCAGACTCACACCAAGTCCTCCTGCACACACAGGCATCCCCTTTCCTCCTGTGCCAGTCCCCTGGAGCGCCCAGGACCTGCTGGCCCAGGCACTGCCACACCAACCTCCCCAAGGTGCTCAGCCCCGAGCTGCCCTGCGTGCCAGGAGCTGCCCGTGCCAGCCTCCTGCTGAAGAGAAATGGCTTTGCAAAGCATCCTTTAGGGCAGCACAGGCTGTGCTCAGCAGGAGGGAACAGGGAGCTGCAGAGAGCCCCTTCCCAGCCAGATCCATGTGGACACCATGCAATGGCACAAACACTCCAGGGACACCCCCTTAGCTTCAGAGTGACCTTAGCAGCCCACAGCCCCACGCCAGGCCATGCTCTGAGGTGTTTTCCCGGCTCAGTGAGGCCCCTCTGGAGCTCTGGCCCCATCCCCACACCAGCACCGGGCACTGCTGGGCTGAGCTGCACCCCCAGAGCCACCTGCCATGTCCCTGCCACCTCCTGTCCCCATTTCCCACGTCCTTGGGCTGCTCCTGCCAAGGGACACGGAGGAACACAGTCCCCAGGGAGGTGGCACAGGAGCCTCCATGGACTGTCTGCTGCTGCCTCCTCTGCTGGGGACAGCAGTGGGACACGGCCGTGGCACAGCGAGCCCGGCCCGGTGGCACATGGAACCTGGCAGGACAGGACAGGGTAGAAGAGAGGATTTAGGAACAAAACCTCTCTGCTGGCACAGGCAGGAGCAGCCGAGGTACCTGAGCTCACACCTTGAGACCCCCTGCACACACAGTGCCCCCTCAGCAACACAAAGAAGTTCCCTGTCTCCACTCTGCAGGGCTGTTTTTCTGAAATAAATGCCTTTGTTTTATCTTTGAGAGGTGTTTCGAGCAGGAGGACAGGGATAAAAAGCCCCCCTCCACCGAAAGCCTCCTTCACACATGATTTGCTTTGTCATGGCACTTAAATACCCGCGCAGCAGCCAGGGATGGAGAACGAGAGCAGACCTGGGCAGGCACAGGGAAACTTCACAGCAATACCTGCGTTCCTTAAAAAAATAAATCTTCTTTTCCTGGTAGCGATGCCAGCCCAGGCCAATGCGTGAAACACCGACAGATCCATCTCCGTGCCCTGGTGAGCGCTGCCGGAGCTTGCTCCATTTTGGCTCAGCCCAGGCAGCTTCAAATTACATCGCTGTGATCTGCTGCAGGGGAACACCGGCTGGCCAGGGCACAGAGCAGCAGCAAAGGGGAAAATGCACATTGAGGCTGTCAGAGCCCGACAAGCGAGGCAGCAGGGAGCCAGGGAATGGCCTGGGCTGGGAAGGCCCTGAAGGATCCCCTCGCTCCAAGCCGCTGCCACGGGCAGGGATGTTCCCGTTATGGGGTGACCACGGTCAGCAAGGGGGGCACGGAGCAGCCCCGGGATGATGTGCCCGGGATGTCCCCGTGCCCAGGCGAGCCCCGAGGCGGCAGCGATGGAGAACAAAGAGCTGCGGGCTCCCGGCGGCTCCGGCTCCTCCCGGGCGCAGCGGGGGCCGCTCGGGCCAGCGTGCCCTTCACCCGGGGCGATGCCAGCGCTGTCCTTGGGGACACGGGCGCTCTGCAAGGGCCGCAGCTCGGACAGAAGCCACCATCACCCTCACCCTGGGGCGGCGGGGCCACCGGGCACCAGGCGGGGCCGCCCCCCCGGTGCCCCGGCCCGGAGGCAGCACCGGGGCCCACGGTGGGCAGGTGCGGTGCCCGGTGCTCACCTGCTCGGCGCCGTAGGCCGTGGCGAACTGCACGAACTCCTCCACACGCACGAAGCCATCGCCGTCGCGGTCCAGGGCGTCGAAGACCGGCCGGAGGCGCGGCTCCTCCTCGGGCGGGGGCTCGGCGGAGCGCTCCGGGCCCGGGCTGCCCCCGGCCTGCCCCGGGCACCAGGGCGGCGGCCCCGCGCCGGCAGCGGCGGCATCAAGGGCCCAGAGGTCCAGATCCAGCTCCGGGCCCAGCTCTGCCTCCTGTTCCAGCTCCGGGTCCGGCTCCAGCTCCAGCTCGGGCTCCGGGCTCAGATCTGCCTCCCTCTGTTCCAGCTCCGGCTCCAGCTCCGGCTCCGGGTACAGGTCCAGCTCTGGCTCCGGTTCTGGTTCCAGCTCCGGTTCCCGTTGCAAGTCCAGGTCCGGCTCCAGTTCCAGCTCCAGCTCGGGTTCTAGGTCCAGCATTGGCTCCGGTTCTGGTTCCAGCTCCGGCTCCGGTTCCCGTTGCAAGTCCAGGTCCGGCTCCGGTTCCAGGTCCAGCTCTGGCTCCGGTTCTGGTTCCAGCTCCGGTTCTGGCTCCGGTTCCAGCTCCGGCTCGGGCCCCGGTCCCGGCCCCCGGGGCAGCGGGGGCTCGGTCCCAGGCGGACGCGGCTCCATCTTCAGCGCCGGCGCTCCGCGCCCGCCGCCGCCCGCCCCGGGCCATGCCCCGCGGCCATGCCCCGCTCACATCGGGGCGGTGCCGGTGCCGGTGCGGTCTCCGCGGCACTCACGGCTTTGTGCGAAGAACGCCGGCCCCGCCCGCCGACACCGGGGGCGGCCCCGCCGGTCCCGCCCTGCCCGGGGAGCGGCGGCTCCGAGCGCCGGGGCCGCGGGTCCTGCCCGGGACCGGGGATTGGGGGAGGCGGCGGCAGCACCGAGGAACAACCCCGCGGGCCGCCCGCCCGCCCGCGCCGCCGCTCCGGGGCCGCCCGCGGACAAGCGGCAGCTCCAGCCCGGCCGCCGCCGCAGTAGCCGGGGCGGTGACGTCACTCGCCTGCCGGTCCGGTTCGCCCCGCCCCTCCGCGGCGCGAGCCCGTGCAGAGGCCACGCCCCCTCCCCGGCTCGCGCGCGGCGGGGCGGGGCCGGCGGAGAGGGGCGGGGCCAGGGGAGCGCGAGCACGTGGGACCGGGGGGTGCCGTGAATGGGGACCCCCAAATCCCCCTGCTGAAAAACCGCGCTCCGGGACCCCAGACTGTGTTCCGGGACCCCCAAACCCAAACCGCGCTCCGGGACCTGGAGTGCGGCAGTGGTGAAGATGGAGCTGCATCCACCTGGGACCAAACCCAAACCGTGCTCTGGGACCCCAAACCCAAACTGCGCTCCAGAACCCCAATACCAAACCATGCTCTGGGACCCCAAACCGCGCTCCGGGACCACAAACCCCTGTGGGGGGAGCCGTGCAACAGGCCTGCCCAGCTGCTCCAGGTGTGAGCCCCAAATCCCCCCGGGGATATGAGCCAGTGGGGCAGCACTGTGTGCCCCGGGATGCCTGAGCTGCTCCAGGGGGGACCTGAGCACCGGGACACCCCTGGGACTGTCAATGGGTTAATTAATTAATTAGTGCCCGTGCTTAGGGCTCACAGCCTGCAGGCTTGGTGCAGCTGCAGTCTCTGCTGGAGCACAGGGATGACCCTGCTAACACACCCCTGAGCTGGCCCAGCAGGTGGAATTACAGCCCCTGGGTATAATTAGCAGCAAACTTGATGAGCAAGAGCATCCCTGGCCCCAGTGACCCTGCCCAGGCCAGGGATGTGTGTGACATCTCAGGAGCAGCCTGGTTGGGCCACAATGTGTCCCTGAGCACACTCAGCCCCAAGAGCCAGAGCTCAGCAGCATCCCCAGGGAGGATGTCATCCCTGTCCAGTCACCCCACTGCTGGAAGGATGGAAACCTCCACTCCAAATCCTGCTCCTCAGCACAGCCATTCCTAAAGGTGAGCGGGGCAGGAGGGGGCTCCTGGGTCTGTCCCACAGAGGGAAGCACAGCTGCACCTGCCTCAGGCATCCCCTGCAAAATCCCCTGGGCAATACAATTCCCAGTTTCCAGACAGCTCAAGCTGTGGGTTCCTGCATGGATGGGGCTGGCAGGGAAGGAGGTCCCTGCAGGGCAGGAGGTGACAGCCCAATGCTGTGAGAGGCAGCTCTGCAGCCCTGCACGGGCTCCTGCAGCTCCAGGCTGGGCCCAGAGCTCTGTCCTTGCCCTGGTGCTGGGGACACGTGGCCAAACTCAGCTCCCTCCTCCTGGGGTGGCCACGGAGCCAGGACAGCCCTGACAGTGCCTAAGTCACCTGGTCATGGTGGAACAGTGAAATCCATGGAGCCTCCCAGAGCAGGGCTGCAGGTCAGAGATGAGGCTGCAGCTGGGCAGAAGGGCCAGCACACACCACACAAGCACCTTCTCCAGGAGAAAGCACATCCTGGGATCCAGCAAGAGGAATACTGCAGCCAGAGCCAAATCCCAAGAGCCCAGGCAAAGGATGCACCCAAATCCCAGCCCAAGCACTGCATCCCCATCCCCCTGAAGGGCTGAGCCTCTCACCAAAGCCCTCAGCACCTCCCAGCACCTCTTCTGCTGGGAGCACCTTCCCAGAGCCCTGGGGCTGAGGAGCTGGCAGGTCCCCAAGCTCCGTGGCCTGGAGCACCACAGAGCCAAGGACTGGAGCCACACAAGGCCCTGGCAGTGGCAGCAGTGGCTCTTCCCTCCCTTAGCACCCAGTTTGGACCAGTCAGCTGGGCAGGGCACTGGTGCTCGTGCAGCAGAGAGAGGCATCACTGCTTCAGGGGGCAAGTTCTTTATTTGTGGCCTGGAGGAAGGAGTAAAACCTGGCAAGTCTACAATCAAGTAGGAAATACAATTAAGTGGGAGAACAAGCTTCATTGAATCCAGAGTGAGCCTAAAAACGACCACCAGCAGCAGCAGCAGCAGGAGGGTGCACACAGGCAGTGTGTGTCCCCAGGGGCAGCAGGGACAGGCTGGCTCCAGCAGTGCCATCCCTGCAGCCCAGCAGGAGGAGAGGCCTGCCTTCCAGCTCTAGCCCTTCACCTGGCCTCAGCCCGAGTGTCTGCAGGCACAGTGTGCCACTGGTGTGACAGACAGATGGCTGTGGACAGACCACTGGACACCTGCAGTGCTGAGGGGCAGAGCTGGCCCTGGGGATCTGCCCTCACACCACCTTTGCTCTCGGGAGAGGGGCATCCCAGCTGCACCCCTGGCAGCCTCTGGGAGCACTGTCCCACCCAGGACCCCTCAGGGGATACAGCCACCCCCCTGCCAGGCAGAACTGAGCCCACCACACTGGGTGACCCCGACCCCAGGTGGGCTGAGCTGCTCCCCCTCCCAAAAAGGAGCTGCTGCTGCTGCTGCTGGGGCTCCTGTGCAGTTCTCAGGCTAAGATAGAGGAGTAAGAGGAGGGGTAGCCATGGGTGGCACTGCCTGGGGCTTGGGAAAGGCCACAGGAGCAGCTTGGAGGGAGCCACAAAGGGCCAGTGACCATCTGAGCCCTCTGAGCTGTCTCTGCACCCACAGCCACAGCAGCTCAGAGGGCAGCAATGGCACAGGATGGGCTTGGTCCCCACCCAGCACCCCAGAGCTGTGTCCTCCAGGCAGACACGGGGCTGGCAGTGCCACCAGTGCCACCAGTGGCCAAGGAGAGGCTGTGGCTGTCAGCACTGGCTCTGGGAGATGTCCCCACACGGTGTCCCAGGTCACGTCTGTCCGTCGGTCAGTCCCAGGCCGTCCATCAGTGGGGTTGGTTTGCTCCTGCAGCCCAGACATCTGCAAGAGAGGGTGGAGGTGGGGACAGAGCCCTGCTGGGGCCTGCCCAGCTCCTGGAGGCTGCCAGGTGGGACACAGGCAGGGAGGAGAGGAAGGCAGGACACCCCTTCCCTGCCAGGCTGCAGGAATCCATGGAAGGAAGAGCCTCTTGGGGCTCTTTGTGCTCAATCCTGCTGCTGGGGCACAGAAAATGGGCATCAGGTTGCTTTGGGGGAAGCTCAAGGTGGCTGGACAAGTGTCCACAAGACACCATGTCACAAGCCAGGCTCACAGGGCAAATCCAGCAGGTTCTGCTCATCCCAAGGACTGGCCATGAGGACACTGTACCCACTGCTACAGCAGCCATGCCCCAGGAGAATCATGGTTAAGAATCATCACTGAAGTGGGAAAAGCCTTCTAATACCATTAAGTCCAACTGTTCCCCCAGCACTGCCAAGACCACCACTAACCCATGTCCCCAAGTGCCACATCCACATGGCTTTTAAATCCCCCCAGGGATGGGGACTCCCCCACTGCCCTGGGCAGCTGTGCCAGTGCCTGACTGCAGGAATGTGCCTCCTGTTGATGGAGTGACAAATTTAAAAAGGAAAAAAGCCCAGAAGTTTCTCTCCTCAATTAGGTTAAGACACCTCATAGGACCTGGGGGACTTCACCTCAAACTTAAGGACAGCCAATTGAACAGGAGCCAAAAAGTCCCACCTGAACAATTTACTAGAAAAAGACAACAAAGAAACGAATGGCTTTTGTGAGGTGTTTTACCAGGGGCAAGAACCTCTTGCACCTGACTCAGATTTTCTCTGTAAAGAGTTTGTTATTTTGCCTTTTATTAAAACTTTTCTGTTTCCAACACTACCACAGAAGCCATCCTGCTGATTTTATGCCATCTGAGGTGGCTGAGCTATCTCGGGTGTGATATAAATATCCAAGAGCTCATAAGAGCTGGCTCAAGGAGACCATTATATCACCTGACCATCCCCTTCCACAAAGAAATTTTCTCTTAACACCCAACCTACACCTCCCCTGGTACAGCCTGTCCCTGTTCCCTGGGAGCAGAGCCTGATCCCCCCGGCTGTCCCCTCCTGTCAGGAGTTGTGCAGAGCCACAAGGTCCCCCCTGAGCCTCCTTTCCTCCAGGCTGAGCCCCTTCCCAGCTCCCTCAGCTGCTTCTCACAGACCCCATGCCCCAGGGAAAAGCAGCGTTTCCCTGAGGAGCCCTGCTCCAATCCCACGAGGGGGAAATGCAGTCACCTAGAGTTTAGCAGAGGAGGAGGAGGCAATACCCAGCAAGGCAGAGAAGCTGTTGGGGGAGGTGAGCCAGCTGCCACCATCCACGACCAGGGTGGTGCCGGTGACGTAGGACGAGAGGGGGCTGGCCAGGTACAGGGCGCTGTGCGCGATCTCCGTCTTGTTCCCCGCGCGCTGCAGCGGGATCACCGAGAACTGGTTGGATTTCTCTGCAAATTTCCCACCTAAAAGGAGCAGGAAAGAGTCCATTTGGACCACGGGAGGACTGTCCACCACCATGGCTGGCCAGGCACTGCAGCACTGCCCATAGGGCTGGCTGAGTGCTCCAGGGAGATCCTGGCACAGCCCTGGGATAAAAAACTGGGAAGATTTAAAGGAGGGGAGCCCAAGCCCAGCAGGGATTTTGTACTGACCCAGCGAGCTCAAGAATCTCAGAAAACTTTAGAACAATGGAATGGTTGGGGTTGGGAGGGATCTCTCCTCCTCCCCTGACATGTCCAGGGACACCTCCCACTATCCCAGGTGGCTCCAAGCCCTGCCCAGCCTGGCCTTGGGCACTGCCAGGGATGCAGGGGCAGCCCCAGCTGCTCTGGGCACCCTGTGCCAGGGCCTGCCCATCCTCCCAGGGAACAATTCCTAATTCCCAATATCCCATCCAGCCCTGCCCTCTGGCAGTGGGAAGCCCAGTACAGCACTCCTGGAGCCCCTTTAGGCCCTGGAAGGGATTCTGAGGTCTCCATGGCTCCAGAGCAGAGGGGCTCTAACCCTTGGAGCATCTCCATGGCCTCTGGACCTACTCTAAGAGCTCCAGGTCTTTCCCATCCTCTGGGGCTGCACCAGCACTCTGCTGATGGACTACAAGAGCCAACCCTGAGGCAGGGCTGAGTTTTGGGGGAGCACATTCCATCATGGCATCAGAGAGCCCAAACTGCTGCCAAACCAGTGCCCTGGGAGGTACCAGGGATGTGGGAAGGGCTGTTCCCACAGAGCTGTGCCAGCCAAGGCACAGCACAGCAGCAATCCCCACGAGCTGTGTGGCACTGGGGGTCCCTCCCAGTCCCCTCCCAGCAGGGCAGTGCCAGGGCAGGGCTGTGAGCCCAGGCTGCCTCACCCAGGCGTCGGAAGCCCTCGGTGCCCGAGATGGGGCCGGGGGCCAGGCTGTTCACACGGATGTTGTTGGGTCCCCACTCCACTGCAAGGTGACGGGTCATGGCATCTGGGGAGGGATTGCAACAGCAGTGAGAAACAGGGAGCAGAGCCATGCCAGCAACTTCTTTGGAGAGGGAAAAAAAAAGCCACAGAACAGTCTGGCTGAGAGCAAAGGGCCCTGGAGGGGAGAAGAGCCTCATCCCAAACCCAGGCATGCAGCAGCCACACCAATTCACCCTCACTGCCCCTCCCCAAGGCATCTTCCATGCCAGTATTTAGGAAGGACTGGCCCCACGTGGCTCAGAGCCCCAGCAGGGTGTGTGCAGGTACCTATGGCAGCCTTGGCAGCCCCAGCGTGCACCTGCAGGGCCTGCCCTCGGTAGCTCAGGGTGGCCGTGATGTTAACGATGACCCCGCCGTGGTCCTGGGGGAGGAAGGGAGATGTGGAGTTAGGCAGGGAGCAGCACAAAGGCTCACAGAGGGCTCTGAGGGACAGGAGACCTGGGCTTGGAGGGACAGTCACCCACGGGCACTGCCAAGCCATCACTGGGGCAGCTCTGATGAATCTCAGGGGTGGGGCAGCCAGCTGGAGAGGTGGGACATGCAGGGTAGAAGGAAAGGCCAAGGGAAAGTGGCAGAGCTGGAAAGGGAGCAGGAGATCAGCTGCTCCAGGTGACAGAGCATGGAAAGGTGCTGCAACAGCACAAAGCCCCAGGGCAAGGGACAGGAGGAGCCCCAGGGATCCCTGGACGGGATCTGGGCAGGGAGGCTCTGGGTCCTTGCAGTTCCCTGATTTCCCCAGGAGCACAGTGTGGTTTGACACTACCCCTGCCTACCAGAGCCTCTCCTCAGAGTCCCCTGGCTCTGTGCCACTTACCCGGAAATATTTCTCAAAGAGGACTTTGGAGGTGTTGAAGGTGCCCATGGTGTCGATGTCTATCACTGTCTTGAAGGCGTTGAAGGACAGGGCACTGGCTGGGCACAGGAAGTTCCCTGCAGCACCTGAACCACAGGGACAGGCAAGACAGGGCTGGGACAGGTGTCAGGGCCCTTCTGGGACAGCGAGGGTGAGGGACAATGTCTGCATGCTGGAGAGCACATGGAGACAGCCCTGCTAAGGGGTAAACTGGTGGCTCTGGGTGCCCAGCAGCACAGGCAGCACGAGGGGAGCAGGGATGATCCACACCCAGACAAACAGGGATGGCCATGTACACACACAGAGATCTCTGCTTCCTCTGAGCCCCCAGGAAAACACCCGGCCCAACAGTGAGCCCAAACAGCCAGGAGCCCTGGGAATAGTGCAGTAGGAGGGATAGTGCAGAGGGGCTCCAGCCCTTGGAGCATCTCCATGGCCTCTGGACTTAGTCCAAGAGCTCCAGGTCTTTCCCATCCTCTGGGGCTGCACCAGCACTCTGCTGATGAGTGAGCCAAACCCCTCAGGCAGGGCTGAGTTTTGGGGGAGCACATTCCACCATGGCATCAGAGAGCCCAAACTACTGCCAAACCAGTGTCCTGTGCAGCCTCACCATTGATGAGGATGTCAATCCTCTTGAACTCCTGCAGTGCCTCGTCCACGGCGGCCGTGATGGTCTGCGGCTGCCGCACGTCGATGCACAGGGGCAGGCACTGCTGCCCTGTGGCTGCCACCAGCTTCTTTGAGGCCTGAAAGAACAAAAAAAAAACACTTGAGAGAGCCTGGTTGCACCCTGCTAGCCCTGGGGTAGCCAGGGAAAGCTCCTGCATGGTGTAACCCAGCACGCTGGGCAGGCTAAGCCCAGGTACCTGTGTGGGCTGCCATGGACACAGCACAGCCCAGGCAACATCTCTGCAGGGCAAGTACAAAGGTTGGACCCCAGCAAGGTTTTTTTGGCAGGAGCACAGGCATAATTGCCCTTTAGATCCAAAAAGTCAGTGGGCAAAAGGGCAAGGACACAGCAGCCAGGTGTCAGGCTGTGAGACAGAGCAGCTCTGCAGCTAAGGGTTTGTCATGTGCCACCCCTGTAGCTCATTAAGAGTAAGATCTTCCCCAGCAAATTAAGCACAGGGGACACACACTCAGCAGCAACTCCACACAACACCCAGAGCTGCTCCAGCTTCTGTTTTGGGCTCTGTGAGAGGTCCTGAGCCCTAACAACACACAGGTGCAGGAGTAGCTGGAGTCCTGGACTGCAGATTCTGTGGCCTCAGAAGACTCAGGCCCCTGAGGACTAAAAACCTGCTGAGCCAGCTTCTTCTGGCACATGAGTGTGAGGGGTGGGAAATGACAGCCAACCACACCTGCACCGTCCCCTCTGCCCCAAAACACAGGATACCTGTGCAACACACAAGCCACACAGCCCCTGGCATCTGCTCCTACTCCACACTGAGCTTTCAGTCCAGCCCTGGGCTCTGCCCTGCTGACAAACCTCCCCCACAGCTCACTTCTGTCTCTCTCCCGTACAAAAAGCCATCACGACCATGGAATAGCCCCCACAAAGCAGGTTCCAGGTTAACGGAGCTGTGCTGGAGGTGCGGCGGGTGCAGCCCCAAACCTGCACCCAGCCTGCCCAGCACCGACAGAGTGCCCGGGGCTGGCAGGCTGGGAGGCACTGGGAAACACTGGGAGGCTCTGGGAAGCAATGGGAGGCACTAGGAAGCAATGGGAGGCTCTGGGAAGCCATTCCTCCTACTGCACTGTTCCCAGGGCTCCCGGCTCCACCGGCAGAGAGCAGAAGGATCTCGGGGGCTCGCAGGCGGCTGGAGCCCGCACTCACCTCGGCCACCCGCTGCAGGTTCCTGCTGGCAATGACGGTGCGGCAGCCGTGCCTGCGGGGAAGGGGCAGGTGAGACGGGCCGGGCTCCCCAGCAGCACCTCGGGATCAGCTCGAGTGCTCCCTGCAGGAATTGCTGCTGCTCCGAGCCCGCGGGACGGGGAGAGGCAGGGCCCTGACCCCAGGGCCTTCCTGAGGGCTCTGCCGCCCTCGGCTGCACATCCCGGCTCTGCCAGGGCCGGGCACCGCAGCGGGGAAACGACGGGACGGGGGAAAGAGAAGACAGAAGAGAGAAGAAAGAAAACAGAAGAGAGAAGAGAAGGAAAGTGAGGGGAAAGAAGGGAAAAGGGGGGAAGAGAAGAAGGTAACGGGGAAAAGAAAAAGGGAAGGAGGGGACGGTCCTAGGGCAGGGGCTCCCGCACCTCATGAAGATCTCGGCGATGCGGAAGCCGATGCCGGAGCCGCCGCCGGTGATGAAGGCCACCTGGCCCCTGTGGGACAGAGGCACGGTGAGAGCCGGGCCCCGGGGAGGCGGCCCCCGCGGCCCCCCGGAGCGCCGGCACTCACTGGAGCAGGTCGGGGCTGAGCAGGTGCCGGTACTGCGGCAGGCACTCGTCCCCATCCTCGTCCGGGGGCACCCGCGCGGCCATAGCGGCCTCGGCCATGGCGGGGGCGGCGCTGCTCACTGCGCCTGCGCGGGCGCCGCCGCCGTCGCCTGGCAACGGGGAGCGCTTCGGGACACAGCGACACCGAGCGGCCATGGCGGGAACTGCAGCGCGGGGAGACCGGGGCCGTCCCAGGGCTCCCGGTGAGAGATCCCGGAGATATCCCAGAGATATCCCAGTGAGATATCCCAGAGATATCCCAGTGAGATATCCCAGAGATACTCCAGAGATACTCCAGAGATATCCCAGACAGATATCCCAGTGAGATATCCCAGTGAGATATCCCAGAGATACCCCAGAGATATCCCAGAGATATCCCAGTGAGATATCCCAGAGATACCCCAGAGATACCCCAGAGATATCCCAGTGAGATATCCCAGAGATATCCCAGTCAGATATCCCAGTGAGATATCCCAGTGAGATATCCCAGAGATACCCCAGAGATACCCCAGAGATACCCCAGAGATATCCCAGAGATATCCCAGTGAGATATCCCAGAGATATCCCAGTGAGATATCCCAGACATACTCCAGAGATACCCCAGAGATATCCCAGAGATATCCCAGACAGATATCCCAGTGAGATATCCCAGTGCGATATCCCAGAGATACCCCAGAGATATCCCAGAGATATCCCAGTGAGATATCCCAGAGATACCCCAGAGATATCCCAGTGAGATATCCCAGAGATATCCCAGTGAGATATCCCAGACATACTCCAGAGATACCCCAGAGATATCCCAGTGAGATATCCCAGAGATACCCCAGAGATACCCCAGAGATATCCCAGTGAGGTATCCCAGAGATACCCCAGAGATACCCCAGAGATATCCCAGTGAGGTATCCCAGAGATACCCCAGAGATACCCCAGAGATATCCCAGTGAGGTATCCCAGAGATACCCCAGAGATACCCCAGAGATATCCCAGTGAGGTATCCCAGAGATACCCCAGAGATATCCCAGTGAGGTATCCCAGAGATACCCCAGAGATATCCCAGTGAGGTATCCCAGAGATACCCCAGAGATATCCCAGTGAGATATCCCAGAGATAACCCAGTGAGATAACCCAGTGAGATATCCCAGAGATATCCCAGAGATCTCCCAGTGCTGTCCCAGTGCTTCCAGAGATATCCCAGACATATCCCAGTGCTGTCCCTGTGATCCCAGTGACATCCACCGTGCCAGTGGCGTCCCAGTGCTTTCCAAAGCGTCCCAGTGGCCCCCAGTGCCACCCAGTGGTGTCTCAGTGTTTCACAGTGGCATCCCAGCACCTCCCAGCGGTGTCCCGGTGCCACCCAGTGGTTCCCAGTGGTTCCCAGCGTCGCAGGGAGCCCCCAGTTTTACAGCTCAGACCCCACCCCGGTCTCTTCCCGTCACTTGCAGAGCCCCTGAAGCCCCCTGGGCACAGCCCAGTTCTTCACAGGGCCTCCCAGTACAGTTCCAGTGCTCCCAGGGACATCCCAGTCCATCCCAGAACTTCCCAGCACTATCCCAGTTTCCCACAGAGCTTCCCAGTACCCATCCAGTGCCCCCCAGGAACAGTCCATGAACATCCAGAGCTTCTCAGAGTCTCCCAGGGACATCCCAGTGCCTCACAAAGCTTCCAGTACCAACCAGTACCTCCACAGATGTACCAGTGGCATCCCAGAGCTTCCCAGCACAGCCCCAGTACTCCCCAGAGACAGCCCAGGGTCTTCTGGGGTTCCTCTGTGCCATCCCAGTGCCTCCCAGAGCTTCCCAGTACCACCCCAGTGCCCTCCGGGGACATCCCAGTGCCCTCCATTATCACCCAGTGCCTCCCAGAGCCTTCCTGTGACACCTCAGTGTCCTCTGGTGTCACCTCAGTACATCCCAGAGCTTCCCAGTGTCTCCCCAGTCTCCCAGTGACATCCCTGTGCCTCCCAGAGCTTCTCAGTGCCTCTGCAAGGACATCCCAGAGATTCCCAGTACCATCCCAGTGCCTCCCAGAGCTTCTCAGTACCACCCAAGTGCCCTCTGGGGACATCCCAGTGCCTCCCAGAGATTCCTGGTGACATCCGAGGGAGGAGACCGGAGTCAGAGCTGGGGACACCGGGGTTTATTGGGGGCGGGGGTGTCCCCGGCCGGGGCCTGGCCCTAGAGCCCATAGATGTTGTCCCTGTCCCTGCTGTCCCAGGCCACCAGCTCGTCCCGCCGGAACCAGAAGCCGATCTCTCTCTGAGCCGTCTCTGCGGAGTCGCTGGCATGGACCACGTTCCTGCGAGGGGACAGGGATGGGGACAGTGCCACGGCCCCGGCGTCCCGCCCCCGCGGCCCTACCTGGTGATGTGCACGCTGAGGTCCCCGCGGATTGTCCCCACTGCGCTGCTGTCCCCGACCATGGCCCGCGTGCACCGCACCACGTTGTAGCCCTCCCACACCTGCGGGACAGGGACAGGGACAGGGGTAGGGACAGCTGAGTCCCCCGCACCCCCCGGGACCCCCGGGCTGTCCCCTCACCATGGCCACCACCGGCCCCGAGGTCATGTAGGCGACGAGCGCGGGGTAGAAGGGCTTCAGCCGCAGCTGCTCGTAGTGCTGCTCCACGAGCCTCCGGTCCGCCTGGGGCAGCGGCGGTGACAGTGACACCCGGGCGGTGTCCCCGGCCACCCCCGCTCCCGGAGCGGTGTCCCCGCGGGCCCGGCTACCTGGAGCAGCTTCATGGCCACCAGCTTGAAGCCGCGGCGCTCGAAGCGCTGGATGATGTCCCCGAGCAGCCGCCGCTGCACCGCGTCCGGCTTGGCCACCAGCAGCGTCCTCTCCTGCAGCGCCGCGGGGGCTGCGCGGGTCACTGTCACCACCGCGGGACACGGCACCCACCCGACACCGGCACGGCGGCAGCAGGGCCCCGAGCTGTCCCCGCGGCACCACGGGCTGTACTCGGCCCCGAGGTGCCGATGGGAACCCGCCACCATCGCTGTCCCCATCCCCGTCCCCGTCGCTGTCCCCATCCCTGCTTCCATCGCTGTCCCCCTCGCTGTCCTCATCCCTGTCCCTATCGCTGTCCCCTGGCCAAGCTGTGCCTCTCAGGCTGCTGGGGTCCCAGGGGATGTGTCACAAAGCCCTGACGGGTGTTGGGGATATGTCCGTGGCCAGGAAATAGCCTTTAAGCCAGCCATGTCTGTGCCGTGTCCCCGTGCTGGGGACTGTCCCCTGCCTGGCCCCGGGCCCTTCCCCCGCCCGGTCACGGCGCTCCGCTGCTGGAGGGAAAAATCGGTGACCGAGGGACGGCAGGGTCCGGTCCCGCTGTCACCCGAGGGATGGCAGGGTCCGGTCCCGCTGTCACCCGAGGGACGGCAGGGTCTCACCCCGCCGCTGGCCCTGCCGCGGCTGCGCCGCAGGAGGGGACAGAAGCCCCAGGGGACAGCGCATCCCATCCGCTGGAGGGACAGAGGGGACAGGAAGGAGGGGAAGGGAGAGGGAGGGAGGAGGAAGGGAGAGGACACTTCACTGCCAATCCCTTCGGGGACGCGTCCCGGGCTGCGGGTCCGGGTGGCCCCGGTGCTGGAGGGGACAGAGCCGGACAAACCGAGCCCGTGAGCTCACCCGGGCACTGCTGGGCACGGCTCGGCTCTGCCAGGGCCCTGCCCTGTCCCTGTGCCCCGCATCGAGGTGCCCCCAGCACCGCCCCAGGGACACTGAACCCCTTGGGACCAGCTCCGGGCTCTGTCCCATGCCGGCACACGGGGCTGGGGACAGCAGGACCTGGCACCGAGTCGGCCCACGAAGGGGTGACAGGAGCCCGTGAGCCGCCGCCCGCCCGGCACGGGGGCGCCGGGGACACTGTGGGGGGATGGGACACAGAGGGGACAGGGTGGGAACGGGAGCTCTGAGGGGCAGCACAGGCAGGGGACAGGGGTCAGGACGGGGATGAGGAAAGGGTCCCCAGGGGCAGGGACAGGGAAGGGGCTAAAGGCCCCCAGGGATGGGGACCGGGTCCTCTGGAGCAGGGGTGGGGACAGGGTCCCCAGGGGCGGGACAGGGACGGGCCGTGTCTCACCGGAGCCGTAGCAGCGGGGCGCGGGGGGGCTCCGGCCGGGCTGTCCCCGCGGGAGGCTCCGGGCCAGGCAGCGCCCCAGGGAGCCCATGGCGGCCCCGGCGGGTCCGAGCCGGGCTCGGTCGCTCTGCGGAGGCTTTAAGGGCCCGGGGATGGGTCAGGATTCCGTCCCTCCCCTTAAAGGCCGCCGCGCCTGCTCGGGACATCCCGGGACGGAGCATCCTCCCCATGCAGAGCATTCCAGCACGGAGCATCCTGACACGGAACATCCTGGTGTGGAAGCCCAAGCCCTACCAGGGTGGAAGCACAGCCCACACTCACCCCGAGGGGAGCCAGACCCTGCCAGGACCCAAACCTGGGCCATGCTTTGCCCTCGATTCAGCAGCAGGGAGAGGCCGGGTCAGCCCGTGCCAGGCTGAGCTGGGGCACAAGGGCAGCCAGAGCAGGGTCCCCCTGTGGGGCACAGACCTGCCCTGGACACAGGGGGTGCTGGGGAAGGGCTGCAAGGCCCTGGGGGCAGAGGAACTGCCAGGTGGGACCTCTCTGATAACTTCTCCAAGGCCCATTTCAGACCCCAGTTTGGGAAATCACTCTGTACTGGGCTTCCCTGCACTCAAGACACCTCATGGGAGAGCAGCCTGACAGGTTCATGGAACAGCCTGGCTGCTTGGAGCCTGCTTCCCAAATCCGTGCTGATCTGAAGGACTGAGGAGTATCCTGAAGAAACAACTGAGGGCTGGGCTTGATCCCTCTGTCCCTGTTCCCACCCTGCCTTCCCAAGGCACAGGGATGGGGGGACAGAGCCCCTGCCACAGCCTGGGGGGCTCTGGGGACCTGCTGTGCTCTGCACTGTGACAAAAAACAGCCCAGTGCCTTCCCACGGGCAAATGGATTCAACAGGCTGTGGAAAAGAGACTTTTCTGGCCCCAGACAAGGGGCTGGGGGTGGGGAAAGGCCCCTGTGCAGGGTCTGCCAGGCCTGGGGGAATGAGACAGAAAGGTGGCAAAGGGGAAAGAGGTTTTAGGACAAGGGGTGGCAGACTGGAGGCTGGGCTTTGGCCACCTGGCAGCTGCTGGCACTGACCAAGGGGAAATCTACTTTCATCCTGTGTGAAGCCAAGAAAGAGAAGCAGCATGAGCCTGGAGAGCTGTGCTGGGATGGAATCCCTTCAGCCCCAAGGGGAAGTGGTGGAGGAGGAGGCTGCCAGCTTCCCGTGCCCCCCAGTGCCCCCCAGGGCAGGGCAGAGCTGCTGGGGGTGCCCAGGAGGAGCTCAGGAGCAGCGCCAGGGCTGGACCCTGCACTGGGGGCTCCTGCAGCGTCACCAGCAGGAACAACGAGGGGACAGGGGAGACATGGAGACAGGGGCACTCCAAGTGCTGCTCCAGGTGTGGCTGGCAGGGAGTCTGGAAGGCTGGGCACAGACCACCACCCCCCTTCCTCCCCTCCTCCCTCACCCCCTGCAGGCAGCTCTGCCCTCACCTGCACAGCCTGGAGCAGGTGAGGCACATCCTGGGCATCTGGACTCTGCTCCGGGGCAGGGAGCACAAAGATCCAGCTGGTGCCAGGTCAGAGCCTGGATGCAGGGATGGCACAGATCATGCAAGGAGCATCCACCATCTCCCCATGACACATGAGCACAGGGAAGGGGCTTGTCCACAAAACTGAAACACAGGAACCATGGAGGAAGTGCTGCCACACTCCAGCTCACCCCTGACACCTCTAAACTGTCCAGGTGCAGCCACAGCACAGCCACATCTCCAAACATTCCCAGGAGAACATCCCCAGGAGTGCTCCCTTCCCAGAGCCTGGTGCTGCTCCTGCCACTGCAGCTGCCCACTTAACCACAGGGAATTAAGACTGATTCCCCAGAATCATGGAATGGTTTGGGTTGGAAGGGACCTCAAGGCTCATCCTAGCCCAGGCCATGTCCAGGGACACCTTTCACTGTCCCAGGCTGCTCCAAGCCCTGCCCAGCCTGGCCTTGGGCACTGCCAGGGATGCAGGGGCAGCCACAGCTGCTCTGGGCACCCTGTGCCAGGGCCTGCCCACCCTCCCAGGGAACAATTCCCAATTCCCAATATCCCATCCAGCCCTGCCCTCATTCAGCCTAAAGCCATTTCCCCTTCTCCTGTTACTCCATGCCTTTCCAATTTAATCTATTAAAAATAAAAATTGGGACTGATATAATACTGCTTCTTGACCTCAGGGAAAAGAAATCATTGCCAGCTGCATGATCAGAGATCCACAAGCCCCACACAATCTGCTCCTGCCTGACTGGAGTCTGGGGTTTTACCAGACAGATGCCACCACTGTGTCACTGGGCAGAGGGTGAACTTCAGCTCCAGGCTCCCTGGGAATGGGGGATTTCTTCCTTTTCTTCCTGCAGGCACCTCATGATCGATCCAGACACTTGTGCTGGAGGGGATGAATGGATCACCACAACATGTGACAGAAAACACAGGAGGAGAACAATGACGAGACAGCAGAAGAGGCCACCACTGATCTGCACCTTCCTGGAGCTGCTGGAATTGTTGGGATCTTTGCTGGCTGCTCCTCATTCCTGATCCTGGGAAAAGCTGTGGATCACTGCGTGTTCATTTATACAAAATGACCTAGAGGGAAACTAACCCAGCCTCAAGTTATTTAAAACAACAAAGTAAGCACTTTATTCCCATTAAGCATGTTGTTTTAGTATCACAATGGAATGATGAGAAAACGTTTACGTTTAAAAAAAAACCCAAAAAAAGTCTCTAAATCCCCGCCAACATCGGGGAGGTTTTCAAGGCAATTTAAAAACAAAGGGAGTGACAGAAGTGCCAAACCAGTCCCAACGTCAGGAGACTCCTCCTCCGAGAGCTGGGCGGGGCAGGAAGGTGGAATGACACGAAGGTACGAATGTCTGAAGTGGTCTTTGGCGCTTCTGCCTCGTGTTTGATACGGACACGATCTCTCCAGACACCTCCAGATGCAACAAAGTGCTACAGGAGCAGAGGGAACGCCCCGGGAGAGGGATTTCCCGACAGCCGGGATGCCCCGGGGTGGGCATTAAGACACATCCTGCCGGCTCCAGCTGCGGCCTCGGGCTGGGCAGGGAGAACTCAAAGGAAGCGGTGGAGCGCGGTGAAGGCAGCGCCGGCCCGGCCCGGCCCGGGGGCAGAGCGGGGCTGTGCCCCGGGGGCGGCACTCACTCCAGGGCAGTCACTATAACTTCACAGTGCCCGGGGGCAGGCTGTCGTTGCACAGTCTGTAATAGCGCAGGTCGTTCACCAGCCTGTGCACGTTCTGCGTGAACGAGGGCAGGTCCTGCAAGGGAGAGAACAAAAACTGCTGGGAACGGAGGGACACTGAGAGGGGCAGGCACGCAGTGGGTGTTCACACCTGAACAGATCCACCCTGACTCAGTCTGAGCCCAGGGAACTCCAGGCTCTGGGGCAGAGATGGTTGCAGAGCTGACTGCAGGGATCCAGGCTCTGCTCCCATCTCAGCTTTGTGCAGTGAGGCCCCAGAGGAACGGGCATGGAATCATGGAATGGTCTGGGAAGGGCCTTAAAGCCCATCCAGTGCCACCCCTGCCATGGCAGGGACACCTCCCACTGTCCCAGGCTGCTCCCAGCCCTGCCCAGCCTGGCCTTGGGCACTGCCAGGGATCCAGGGGCAGCCCCAGCTGCTCTGGGCACCCTGTGCCAGGGCCTGCCCACCCTCCCAGGGAACAATTCCTAATTCCCAAGATCCCATCCAGCCCTGCCCTCTGGCAGTGGGAGCCATTCCCTGTGTCCTGTCCCTCCATGCCTTGTCCCCAGTCCCTCTCCAGCTCTCCTGGAGCTCCTTTAGGCCCTGCAAGGGGCTCTGCGCTCTCCCTGGATCCATCTCTCCCCCAGCTCTCCCAGCCTGGCTCCATGGCCAGTTTCAGCACTAATTCCTGGCTGCTCTCCTGCCAAGGCTCCTGGGTGTCACACACTCCCTAACAAGGGCTGATATTCCTGAAGAACAGTCACCTTCCAGACCCAAGCAACTCCCCCAGGGTTCCATTCTAACCCTCACCCTCTCTCTCAAATTCCCACTCCCTCCCTCAGGACAGGGAACATTCAATGGACAACCCTCAGTAAATGGAAGCCAGAACCTGCTGCTCTGCCATGGTATTCCACACATTTCCTTCCCTGCTCTGCCATGATATTCCACCTTTCCTTCCCACACACGAGGGGTTTGCAGGAATTCTGAGCCTGTGCAGGGACTCTGCTGTCCTTACTGAAACCTTTAAACATCTGGCCAGCAGCTGGAGCGAGATTTAGGCAAGGACAGGAGTGTCCCACTTGGGAACACATCAGCCTATTCCAGTGAAAGCTTCCTCCAGGAACCACCTTCCCTGACTCCCACAGCACCCTGCAGCCTGAGGGGTGATGGCAGCTCTGCCACCTGCACTGGGAACCCCTTGGCTGGGGATTGCTGAGCATGGAAGTGCTGGGAGCAGAAGGCACTGCCTGGAGACATTGCCAGCATGCTCTGGCTGCCAGCAACCAGGACCCTGCAAGTCCTTAGAGCCCCAAATGCCACCTCTGAGCTGATACCCAGACCCTGGGGAAGGACTTCTTTTTCCCATGGAAAATGGCCTCCCTATGTGGCCACACCCGCTGGATGACACTGGGGTACCAACCTGAAAATTTCCAAACTTTGCTGGGTTTCTCCAAAACTGAAACTGCCAACAATTAGGACCCTGCATGCCCTTAGAGCCCCAAATGCCACCTCTGAGCTGACATCCAGACCCTGAGAAAGGACTTCTCTTTCCCTGGAAAACGGCCTCCAATTGCAGCCACTCGCACTTGCCAATAACACGGTGCCAAGCGAGAAATTTGCAAACTTTACTGGATTTCTCCAAAACTAAAGCATCCAGGAAGCAGGACCCTGCAAGTCCTTAGAGCCCCAAAGGCCACCTCTGAGCTGATATCCAGACTCTGAGAAAGGACTTCTTGTGGCAGGTTGCAAGGCAAGATGTATTCTATTACATCTGTAATATAATATGATATATTATATATTATGATATAATTATATAATATTAAATCTGTATTAATTAAATATATATTATATTCAATCTGTATTCATATAATTATATAATATTATATTAAATCTGTATTCTGCCATACATCTGTATGGCAGTTGTCTTTTGTCAAGTGGGCAGTTTTCCTTATCTCTCTCTGAGTGATCACACCCACTCCTCCCTCAGGAGGGGACATCTGCTGATAACAGCTATTAAATGTCACTGCATGGCTGATAAGAACTACAGCATCCCACTGGGAGATGTGAGCCCAGAGGGAGGAGCCAAGCATTGCTACCCAGATAGAATCTGGAGATTCTGAAATTCAAGCATTCCTACCCGGATATAATCTGGAGATTCTGAAATCCAAGCATTCCTACCCGGATATAATCTGGAGATTCTGAAATACCAGCACAGCTTCTCCACTGGATTTCCCAGAGGAACAGCAGCTGCCTCTTCCACTGGATCTTCACAGGAAGACTCCACCCTTTTCTCCAGGATCCCTGCTCCAGCAGAACCAGCCCTGACACTGCAGGAGGCCTGGGCCACAATTCCAATGGCACTGCTGCCAACACCCTGACCCACAGGGTGTCAGGTTGGGTTCTGAATCTGTCACTGTTGTTTTAGTTTACTGCATTGTTTATTTTATCCTTTTATTTTCTTCCCTAGTAAAGAACTGTTATTTCCTGCTCCCATAACTTTTGTTGCCTGAGAGCCCCTTTATTTAAAATTTATAGCAATTTGGAGGTGGGGGGGTTCATCTTCTCCATTTCAGGGGAGGCTCCTGCCTTCTTTAGCAGACTCCTGTCTTTCCAAACCAAAACACTTCTCTTTCCCTGGATAATGGCCTCCAATGCATCCTGGCAACACCACAATGCTGCAGGCCCCTCCTCACCCTGTCCATTTTGAAGTTCCTCCCCAACACGTTCTTCTGGTTGGAGTCCACACCGTCACAGCTGGCCAGGAACTCAGGCAGGAAGGCAGAGTAGAAGCCATCAAAGTCCACCGAGGCCATGTTGTAGGTGGCGATGCCGATCTCCTCCTGCAGCAGGTCATGGGACTTGTGCACCAGCACCTGCAGCAGCACGTTCACAAACTGGAACAGCATCGTGGTCCTGAAGATCTTCTGCACAGGGAGAGGGGCACAGGGTCAGGGGACTTCACTCCTCCCACCGGAGGACAAATCCAGCAAGGACAAAGCAGCCACGGCTTCAGTGGCATCTGCACACGCTGGTGAGCACTGAGATGATTGTCTAAAACAACCCAGATCAAAAATGGCCAAAATAAGATCAATTATTATCAGCCTGAGAGTTAATGTTGAATTTGGCCACATTTACCTCATGGTTTGGGGCTTCAGGGACACCTCCGGGACCCTTGCAGGGCCTGAAGGGACTCCAGGAGAGCTGGAGAGGGACTGGGGACAAGGCATGGAGGGACAGGACACAGGGAATTGCTCTGCTCTGCAAAGCACTGCCAGAGGGCAGGGATGGATGGGATTGTTCCTTGTGAGGGTGGGCAGGCCCTGGCACAGGGTGCCCAGAGCAGCTGGGGCTGCCCCTGGATCCCTGGCAGTGCCCAAGGCCAGGCTGGGCAGGGCTTGGAGCAGCCTGGGACAGTGGAAGGTGTCCCTGCCCATGGCAGGGGGTTAAAAATAAATCAGCCTTACAATCTCACCCAGTCCAAACCATTCCACAATTCCAGGCTATGACTCAAGTTTTAAGCATGGGCAAAGCCACCAGCTCAAGTCCCACTCCAATTCCAGCCAGGTGGTCCCTGCACTCTTGGGAGCCAGGGAATGTGGCCAGGGGCCTGAAATCTCCCCCAGGCACCTGTGAACACAAAGGGCTGCCCTTCAGGTGTGACCACAGATGGGAAACTGCAAGCTCTGCTTTCCCAGGCTGAGCAGATTCCCTGGAGTCCAGATTTAGTCCTCCATGGCAGCAGCTAAGGGTAGGTTACAAGGCCTGGAGGATGGGTCCATGGAGATGGAGACTCCCAGTGGCAGTGAGCTGGGAACAGCAGACACCTGCAGCTGCCCAGCTGGGAATGCTGCAGGCACTGCCTGTGCCACTGAGGGTCTCAACTGCTGCTGCCCCAGACACAGCTCACTGTCCCTGCTCCCCCGACAGATCTGACTGTCCCTGCTCCCTCAGACACAGCTCACTGTCCCTGCTCCCCCAGACACAGCTCACTGTCCCTGCTCCCCCAGACACCCCTCACTGTCCCTGCTCCCCTGACAGATCTGACTGTCCCTGCTCCCCCAGACACCCCTCACTGTGCATCCCTCACTGTCCCTGCTCCCTCAGACACAGCTCACTGTCCCTGCTCCCCCGACAGATCTGACTGTCCCTGCTCCCCCAGACACAGCTCACTGTCCCTGCTCCCCCGACAGATCTGACTGTCCCTGCTCCCCCAGACACCCCTGACTGTCCCTGCTCCCCCAGACACCCCTGACTGTCCCTGCTCCCTCAGACACCCCTGACTGTCCCTGCTCCCCCAGACACAGCTCACTGTCCCTGCTCCCCCAGACACAGCTCACTGTCCCTGCTCCCCCAGACACCCCTGACTGGCACTGGGTGTTCTCTGCTCTCCCTCACTGCCAGAGCATGAAGTGGAGTTGGGATCCCTCCCATTCCCAGTTCCCAGTATCAGGGGGGATTAACTCCATTCCAACCACACAAAGGCTGTGACACAAACCCCCCAAAGCCCGACCTGGACTTCCAAGTAGTTCAAAAGCAGTCCCAGGACAGCTCCCTCCTCTACCCATGCCCAGAGAGCAGAGGCCCAGGCAGGACCCACCTTGTGGTACAGCTTCTGCTTGGTGTTCAGTGTCTCCAGGTAGAAAAGGTTCTGTTTGAACAGGTGAATGTCAGGCTGCAGGAAAGACTGGCCAAACGCCTGGGAACAAAGCACAGAGGGAAGAAGGGCATGGAGAGCACCACAAACATCAGAGCTGCCAGGAAAAACAACAGCATTTTCACCCTGAGCCCAGGAGAAACTCCTGGCAGCCTCAGTGCAGCAAGATCACAAGAGACGGGCAGTTCAGATCAGCTGTGCTGCCAGCAGGTCCATGGGGATGACACTTTGGTGGGAACATGGGCATATTCCTGCAGAGCAGGCTCCACTGGGAACAGGCAGGCCAAGCTGGCACTGGAGAGGGCCAGGGCTGCTCCTCAGGGGTATCACCTGAGGGACCACAGCACAGGGAACAAAGCAGGACACAGCCCAGGGGAGGCTCTCAGTCTCAGCCAGGAACCCAAGCAGTGCCACTGCCCTGATTTAGGATTTGGAGATGGTTTAGGATTTAGGCCCTGGGAGCCTGTGCAGTGAAGAGCCCAGAACAAAACCTGCTGGAGGCTGAGCTGGCCTGGCAGGGCTGCACAGTGTGTGATCAAACATCTTTTCCACCCTGAACACCTCCAAAGCAGGGAACAGGGGATGAAGGTGGGTGAGGTCAGCTCTGTACAGAGACAGGCAGCAGGATTTTAACAGCTCCTCTTCAAGGCATTGTGAGCAGAAGAGTTTTTTCTCCCACATGACCCATTTATTGTCAAATGGACAAAAATGACCCAGATCCCATCAAGACCGAGCCAGTTCTGGCCTTAGATCTCAGGTGGAAATCAGCACAGGAACTATTAATATTCCCCACACAGAGCCCTGGCTGTGGGAACACTTACAGAACATGAAATGGGAGTTTTGTATCAGAGCAACAAGAGCCAAGGAGCAAAACAAGCACTGCAGTGTTGTCACCCAGCCTGAACTGAGATTATTCCATAAATACCTTCCAGAATGAGGCATTCAAGAGAGTTTGGAAGTGTTACACAGCTACAGGTGAAGGAGATGCTTGGACAGCCCTGCACAGGAACCAGCTGGGCTGCAGTGACACCAAAAGGTGGCAGGAGAAGGGAAAGGCCAGAGAGAAACATGGCTCAAGTTATGTCAGTGCAAGAGCTCCCTCTCCACATGTGCACCACAGGGGACCCAGTTTCTCCAGGCACTCTACCAGGGGGAAACTCTCCCAAAGTCCTCCACCAGCAGTCTAAGGTGATCTAGGAATTGCAGGGGAACTCATCTGGCCAGCTCTGACTGAAGAAACTCTTGGAACACAGCCTGTTATTCTTAAAAATTCCAATATCCCAACCTGAGAAGGCTGGAGCTGGCTCTGGGCACACACTCTCTCAAGGGGCTCTAGGAGAGCTGGAGAGGGACTGGGGACAAGGCATGGAGGGACAGGACACAGGGAATGGCTCCCAGTGCCAGAGGGCAGGGATGGATGGGATCTTGGGAATTAGGAATTGTTCCCTGGCAGGGTGGGCAGGCCCTGGCACAGGGTGCCCAGAGCAGCTGGGGCTGCCCCTGCATCCCTGGCAGTGCCCAAGGCCAGGCTGGATGGGGCTTGGAGCCACCTGGGATGGTGGAATGTCCCTGCCATGGCAACCCAAACCAGTCCATGATTCTCCATTCCCCAGGGCAAAGCCTGTCAGGTGTTACCCCCTGACCCTTCTCCACCAGGGCTTGTGGTACAGCACTCAACAAGACCATGGGAACTGAGGAAAACTTCCCAGCACTGGCAGCTCTCCCCACTGCCAATCACAACACTCAGAATTAAATGGGTCAGTGGCAGTAATGTATTTTTATAGCAGGATGAGGCTTGCAAAAAAATTAACATTCCTTCCTCATGCCTGCATGGCTCTGTGCCTTGTGAGCTCAGCAGCTGGGTCACTCCTCAGCAATTGTCATTTTCAGCAGTTTAGGGAGGCAAAACCTCACTCAAGCTCATCTAAACCCATCACCCACATGTGCCCAGGTGGGACCTTCACAAGAACAAAGACCCTGAGGGGATGGAGCATGTTCAGGAGAGGGAACAGAGCTGGGAAGGGGCTGGAGCATCATGAGGGACTGAGGGAGCTGGGAAAGGGCTCAGCCTGGAGAAAAGGAGGCTCAGGGGGGACCTTGTGGCTCTGCTCAACTCCTGACAGGAGGGGACAGCTGGGGGAGTCCCAGGGAACAGGGACAGGACAAGGGGAAATGGCCTCAAGTGCCAGGGGAGGTTTAGGTTGGATATTGGGAAAAATTTCTTCATGGGAAGGGTGGTCAGGCCCTGGCACAGCTGCCCAGGGCAGTGGTGGAGTCACAATCCCTGCAGGGATTTAAAAGCCATGTGGATGTGGCACTTGGGGACATGTTTAGTGGTGGCCTTGGCAGGCTGGGGGAATGACTGGAGTCAATCTCAGAGGGCTTTTCCATCCTTAATGATTCTGTGATTCCCTGTTTAGTGCTCCTCTGCAGGACAGGCTCTGGGCAGTGGTGGGAAAGGTGAGTTACCTGCATGATGGCACTGAACTGGGCTTCATTCTCCATCTGCTCCTCTGCCACTCCCCTCTGCACACTGGCCAGCACACTGGATTTGAAGAAGTACCTCCAGTTGTGGTGCAGCACCCGGAAGAGGAGCTCAAACAGCTCTGCCTTCACATCAGGGGATGAGCGCTGCCAGGAGAGGGGACAGAGCTCAGGGCAGGCTCCTCTGCTGGCATCCCACCCACACCTGGGCCCACCCACGCATCAAAGCACTTCTAAGGGAGCACCAGAGCCAGCAGCTGTAGGATCATGCTGAAAACACATCCCTGACTCTGGGTTGTACCTCCTGCTTTGACCTCCTGCCTAATTTTAGCTTCTCTTGAAATCCCTGACAAAATCCTCCACCCACTCTGTTTCCAATCCCACTGACTGCTCCCCCCCAGGGTGTTTTCTCTCCACACTTGCAGCTTGTGGAAATTCAAAGCTTCACAGCTGCCACTGATACCTGGGGTTTAAGTTATTCTGTTCTGTTTTGGTGTGCAGCTTTTAGCTTTATATTAAGTGTTACTAGGATCTTTTCATAGGGTGGTGAAGACAAAACAATCCTATTCTAGCTGGAGACTCAAGGACAATCTCTTCAAACTTCAGGCCCAAAGCATAAACAACGTGAAAAGAGGAGGGTGGGCAAGCAAGGAGGATGAAACTTCATCATTTGAAGCTATTAATTGGACAGTTGGCTCCTGTATGCAAATGGACTAAAACTTATAAAAATGTGAGATCTTGTGACCAAGCTCTTTTGTTTCCATCATGGAGCCCCCCAGGCAGAGCCACGACTGTGGAGGATGGGTCCATGGAGATGGAGACTCCCAGTGGCAGTGAGCTGGGAACAGCAGACACCTGCAGCTGCCCAGCTGGGAATGCTGCAGGCACTGCCTGTGCCACTGAGGGTCCCAACTGCTGCTGCCCCAGACACAGCTCACTGTCCCTGCTCCCCCGACAGATCTGACTGTCTCTGCTCCCCCAGACACAGCTCACTGTCCCTGCTCCCCCAGACACAGCTCACTGTCCCTGCTCCCCCGACAGATCTGACTGTCTCTGCTCCCCCAGACACAGCTCACTGTCCCTGCTCCCCCAGACACAGCTCACTGTCCCTGCTCCCCCAGACAGATCTGACTGTCCCTGCTCCCCCAGACACCCCTCACTGTCCCTGCTCCCTCAGACACAGCTCACTGTCCCTGCTCCCCCAGACACCCCTCACTGTGCCTCCCTCACTGTCCCTGCTCCCCCAGACACCCCTGACTGTCACTGGGTGTTCTCTGCTCTTCCTCACTGCCAGAGCATGAAGTGGAGTTGGGATCCCTCCCATTCCCAGTTCCCAATATCAGAGGGGTGGTAACTCCATTCCAACCACACAACGGCCGTGGCACAAAACCCTCAAATCCTGACCTGGATTTCCAAGTAGTTTAAAAGCAGTCCCAGGACAGCTCCAGCCTCTTCCCATGCCCAGACAGGACCTGAGCTCTGGTACTGCCAGGGTGTGGCCTTTGAAGACCCTTCAATAAAAATCCACTTTATTCCTCTTAACTCCATCTAGCCTCTGTTCCAGCTCCATAAGGCATCACCACCCCCCTGTAGCCATGATATTTTCTGAAAAATCCTTTCCTTAGGATTTTTTCTCCTGAGAAGCTGAGAGGCCTCAGGAACAAAATGTAACCAATGGTTATCTGCTGCTGTGGAATGCAACAGGTGCATCTGGGATTGGTCTCATGTGGTTGTTTCTGATTAATGGCCAATCACAGCCCAGCTGGCTCAGACTCTCTGTCAGAGACACAAGCTTTTGTTATTCTTATTTTTCTATTCTTGGCTAGCCTTCTGATGAAATCCTTTCTTCTATTAGTTTAGTATAGTTTTAATATAATATTAAAATATAAATATAAATTTAAATATAAATATAAAATAATATAATATATATTTATATATTATATATTATTTTATATTCATATTTAAATTATATATATTATATATATTATATATGTTTTATATAAATATAAAATATAAATATAAATTTTAATATAATATTAAAATATAAATTATTATTTATTATCATAAAATAATAAATCAAGCCTTCTGAAACACGGAGTCAGATCCTTGTCTCTTCCCTCATCCTGGGACCCCTGTGAACACCATCACACCCCCCCAGCAATGCCTCCCCTGCCCTGCCCTGGGAGCTGAATACCTCTGCAATGATGGGATAGACCTGCTCCATGCACAGGGAGATCACACTGGGCAGGAAGGGTTTGAACACCTGGCCTGGCTCCTGCACCACCACCTGCAGGATCTTCAGGAACTTCTCCACCACGCGGCAGCCCGTGCTGCCCTCGTGCAGGATGCTCTCTGCCAGCTGCTCCCTGGGACACAAACAGGCATTAGGAACATCCCCAGGGATCCAAAGGCTCACCTGGTTTACAGGAAAATAAGTGCTGCCTCTAAGATGCTCCATTAATAGTGGCCAAGCACATGAAGGTACAGAAGGGAGGGAGGTTTGACTGAGGGTTGACAGATCCCCCTCCCCAACAAAAGATGAGTGAGGGGACACTCTCAGACCTTGGGCAGGAGCTAAGAGGGAATGTGAGAGTCCAGTTCAACACCCCACACAGCCAGCAAGTCGGTGGGAGAGCTGGGATTGCACAATGGCAGCTGTGACTTATGGGCCCTGGGTCTCTCCGGACTTGGAAGTGTTTTCCCCAGATTCACCCCTGGGATGTGATGAAAGTCACAAAGGCTGCAAACAGCCCACTTTAGGGACAGGGACCAGCTGTCTGAGCAGCTCCTCAGATAAACCATCCTGAGGGGTAAGAAAGAGGTGACCAGGGTTGGGCAGTACCTGGTGAACATGTTCAGGAAGGTCTGTATGATCTGCTCAGTGAAAGGCACTCCCATCTGCACCCTCAGGCCTTGGAACAGGGTGAGGAAGAAGCTCAGCATCTCATCTGTCACATCTAAGAGAGGAGAAAAGCAACAAGAACATGTTAAGGAAACATCCAAGTGCCTCAATAAGTCTTTTATGTTTAAGTCTGAAGTTTGCTCCTCCTGTTCAAGGAACCCCATTTACTCTTGGGAATTTACCAACAGGGTTGTCTGAGAAACTGAAACCATCAGCTGGTTCCTACAGGGCTTCAAGATTGTTCATCCCCTTCCAAAACCTGCCAGGGATGACCAGCACAGGCAGCACCCAACCCCTCAGAGCAACCAAAATCCTGGCAGCAAGGCCTCAGTGTGCTCAGAGTGCTGGGACAAAGCTCAGGAGCAGCTCCAGGCCCATCTCCAGTGCTCACTGCTCATACAGGGTTAACAGGAAACACCAGGAAATCCAAAACACCCGCAGAGCTCGGGGTGGAGGAGACAGAATCCAGCTTGTTTTTTTGGCAGGAACTGAGAAGACTCTTCTATCCTCAGAAGTGAGCACATGGTGGTGCAGTGAGCTGATCAGCACCCAGCTATCCTTCACCCACCCCAATAAAACTGGACAACCAAGCTGGAGCTGCTAAACTCCTCCCTCATCACACAACCTTGGATAGCCAATAAATGGCAATTGATGAGGCTGTTCTGAAGACAACAGCTCCCTGGAGTCACAGCACCTTTGCTGCTGCCTTGGATCCTCTGCCTTTCACTGCTTTTGTCTCCCCTCAACCCCCACCACTGAGAAAATCCCACCCAGCTCCAAGGGGAACAGGAGGAAGCACCTGATGTGACACAAAATGCAAGCTGCTGCCCAGCAGGCTGCCAAGGGACAGTCCTGGCTCCATCTCAGGGAAAGAAACCCCCAAATCCCACATCATTTGACCCAATCTGATGACAACTATTCCTCTTAATAGTAAATACAGCCAGAGAGGGTATTTTAAAGCTTTTTTTTTTTGTGCTCAGGAGCAGCTCCTCTTTGAAACTGTGACAATCCTGCCTGGATCCTGGCTGGCAGGGATGTCCCTTCAGCCCAGCTCTCCCAGCACACCCAGGCACAGCAAACCCACACACTCCACACCCACACCACAACTCTGCTGCTGCTCTGGGTGTCACCAGGAGCTCAGAAAGCTACTCACAGCATGACCCCTGGCCTGAGGTTATACCTGACTGATGAATGAAAGCTGGGAAGAGGGCTAGTGAGACCTGCACGGATTCTTGCAGCGACTGATAACAGATCTGCCGGGACTTGGTGGATTCTCCAGAGACACTTTCCACAATGTCTTCCAGAACGCTCAGTGTCTGGTGGATGATCACTTTGGCTGCAAAACAAGAGGAGTGATGCTTCTTGCATGTGCCAAAACTGCTCACAGATAAGAGGAAGAGAAATTAAGCTAACATACAAAGTAATTAAAACAACTGACGTGCGACACTGCAGATTTCTGAATGATTTTTAAAGTGATCCTCAATAAAACCCAAAATCACCCCAAACTAGGCCCAAAGCATAAAGTTTCCCTGCCCCCTTGCCAGGAGTTTCTTTGCATTCCTCCTATATAAACAAACCCTCTCCAGTACTTCCCAAGGAAGAAATTCTTATTTCCCCCCTTCATTTTTTACAACCACAATCTTTGTTAATGCTGCTTCCAGCCAGTTTTCTAATACTACACAAGAGGTTGTTCAGTATTCCCAATGCAATCCTTACTATTTCAACTGTTATCCCAACCCTGGTCCCAGGAAGACAGCACTCTAATGCAAGAGTTTACAGCTGACCTGGCATGGGAGTGCCCTGTACAGAGCAGAAAAGCCTCTAAAAACAGAAAGAAAACCCAACCCACTCCTTCCCCACCCTCCCCATATACGAAACAATTTCTCAGCTAAAATAACCACTGTCAAATCAGCTTAATGACACTCCCCAGTGCAGCAGGAGTGAGCAGGACACTGGTACTTACTGTCCTCCAGCTGCACCTTCCTCTGGGGCAGGCTGGCCGTGGCCTTGAGCTGCCGGTAGTCGCGGGTGAGGGCGGACACGAGGCTGGCGTGGTTGGTGGAGCGCACAGCCCACTGCTGCTCACTCTCAGGCAGGTTGGGCCAGGGCAGCAGCAGCACGTTGGACAGAGCCCTGCACACCAGCACCTGGGCCTGGGAGGGACAGCAATCACAGCCACTGAAAGGTTTGGGTGGGAAGGGAGGGTAAAGCTCGTGGTGTTCCACCCCTGCTTTGTGCATCTCTGGTGTGTGGGGTGAGCTCTGCAGAGCTGCTTGGACACTGAGGATGGATTGCAGCTCCCAAAACATCCACACAGGTGGGTATCAGCCCTGAGCTCCTGGTACCCACAATGAGAGGTGGGAGCAGAAAGCCACCCACAAGAGCCCAGACAGCAGCAGGGTTGGACTGACAGCAAAACTATTGAATCATGGATTGGTTTGGGTTGAAAGGACCTCAAAGGTCACAAACTTCCAACCCCCTGTCCCAGGCAGGGACACCTTCCAGCAGACCAGGCTGCTCCAAGTCCAGCCTACCCTTGAACACTTCTAGAGATGGGGCAGCCACAACTTCTCTGGGCAGCATCAATCAAAGAGACAAAGTTTTAAATTTTTTCCCAACTTAATTTTTGCTAGAGCACAAGCTAGAGTGAAATGATATTTCATGGCTGTCCAAGACACCAGAGGTGCTCACTATTCAACAGCAGAACATGAGCCCAAGTGAAAACAACCAGGCCTGCAAAGACAGAGAGAAGCAAAGCTCCAGGATTTAAGGCCTGGAAGCAGCTCCCAGCTCTGCCAGCCCTTCCCTGCAGCAGTAAATCTCTGGTGCTTATAAAAACAAAGATGATTTTACTTTCATTACTCCTTGTCTGGTTTACATGCTGAGCTTCTGCACTTGTGCAGCACTTTGTGCTTCCTTGCCAACACACAACATAAGCATATCCCAGCACTGTGGCTGTTCAGTGCTATAAATGGAATATATTTATGTTATTTACATTGCTGCTGCAATATAAATACTCCAGTTTCACAAAAAACTCTTTGTGTAGGTCAGAATCAACGTGCCTGTACTGTGAAGATGATGCAGAACTGGGGATGGTGTCAACAAATGAGAAAAAAATCAGATCTAAGAGGTGCAATTGTGTTTTTTCCTTGTGCTGTTCCTCAAAATAGATCATTAATTACATACAATACCACTGTAATTTGTGGATATACAAAATATAGAGAAGGTTGCTGGATTTTGAGGTTTTCTCTGTCCTGGATTGCCAAGCAAATTGTATTCTATTTACCATCTGTATGGCAGTTGTCTTCTGTTAAGTGGGCAGTTTTCCTTACCTCTTCTACAACCAGGGAGACATCTGCTGATAACAGCTATTGAATGTCACTGCATGGCTGATAAGAACTACAGCATCCCATTGGGAGATGTGAGCCCAGAGGGAGGAGCCAAACATTCCTAACTGGATATAATCTGGAGATCCTGGAACACCAGCATGGCTTTCCCCAGAGGAACAGCAGCTGCCTCTTCCCCTGGATCTTCAGAGGAAGACTCCACCCTTTTCTACAGGATCCCTGCTCCAGCAGAACCAGCCCTGGCACTGCAGGAGGGCTGAGCCACAATTCCAATGGGACTGCTGCCAACACCCTGACCCACAGGGTGTCAGGTTGGGTTCTCACTCTGTCAGTGTTGTTTTAGTTTATTGCATTGTTTATCTTTTTATTTTCTTCCCTAGTAAAGAACTGTTATTTCCCGCTCCCATAATTTTTGTTGCCTGAGAGCCCCTTCATTTAAAATTTAGAGCAATTTGGAAGGAGGGGGTTTACATTTTCCATTTCAGGGGAGGCTCCTGCCTTCTTTAGCAAACACCTGCTTTTGAAACCAAGACAATCCCTCAGCACCTGAGGCACATCTTCCCAAGGACAGAGCCTTCATTTCCATGTGGGACAGCTCTGGGTGAACTGACCTTGTCGGGGAGGCGCTGGGCAGAGGTGTCAGTGATCCTGTTGAACACCTTCTGCACGGCGGGGATGCTGATCAGAAACACTGGGCGCACCGTGGTGGCCAGGGACACCAGCAGGTGGCACGCAGACAGCAGCAGCTTCTCCTGCACCTGAGACAGACAGGGGTGGTCAGTCCCACCAGCACACACAGCCAGGCTCAGCTCTCTGAGCTGCCAGGACCTGGGGGTCAGGCTCTGCTCCCAGGGAACAGGGACAACACGATGAGAGGAAATGTGCCCGGGAAGGTTTAGATTGGATTTTGGGAAAAGTTCATCATGGAAAGGGTGGTCAGGCATAGAGTGCTCAAGGCAATGTGGAGTCCCCATCCCTGGAGGCATTTAAGAGCTGTGTGGACATGGCATCTGGGGACATGGGTCAGTGGTGGCCTTGGCAGTATTGGAGAAATGGTTAGACTTGATCTTAGAGAGCTTTTCCTAAACAATTCTATGATTTATTTGTAAACCAGAGCATAGCTGAGTTCCCTTAATACTATGAGAGAGAGAGACTTCCCTGCTTTCAAGCCATTAAATCTGAGTTTAGAAGTTTAAATCTGAATTTAGACTGAGTTTAAAAGCCTTTAAGTTGCTTATGCTTGTATTAGCCTGACTCCCAGTGCTGTTAGGACACTTCCCATGGCTCTGGGACACAGCCCAACTCCCAGCCCACCCCAGCTGAGCAGAGTGCAGCCCCCAGCCCCCAGGGGGGCAGTACCTTGGAGCTGATGAGGGGCGTGATGGCCTCCAGTGCTGTGGACACCAGGGAGATGAACTGCTCGGGGTTCTGCCGGTGCACCTCGCTGTAGAACTGGGCCAGCCAGTGAGCGTAGGCCTGCAGGGCTGCCAGGGACTGGGCGTGCCTGGGGACACCAGGGGACACAGTGAGCAGTGCAACAGGACACAGGAGTGGTGTTTCAGGCTAATCTGGCAGCAGGTTTGTAAAAAATCCTTACTCTGTTTTGGTTTTGGTTCTGGACCCACCAAGGTAAAGGTGGGAATTGATAAAGCCAAGTTATCAGTAACTGGTACCTGGCTGTAACCACAGCTGATAATCACACTTCTGTCAGGTGAGGGTTCAGTCAGGGTGTCCCTCAGTTTCAGAGAGGTGGCCCCCAAATGTGGGACAGTGCTGCTTTCTCAGGCAAGCATTAGAAAATGGATCACAAGCTTCTTCAGGGACAGGGAAAGGGGTTAACTCTTGCTGACAGATCATGGAAAACACCTCCCCAGTTATTGTAAACCAGAAAAACCATTACAACAACAACCCCTGCACAAATTTCAGTGCCTCTAACTTGGGATTAATAGGAGAAATCCCATTAGTTATACAGTGATATGGTGAAATCTAGAGGAGTCTTCAGGGAGCTGCTGAAGGTGCAATTACAAACCAGAACAAGTGTTCAAACCTTAAATTCTGCCCACGGTGCTCCAGTTGGCAGGGAACAGGTTTGTGTGCACAGCATCAGCAAGGGAGAGTCCCTACAAGTCTGTCACAGAGGGAGGTGATCTGTGACCAGCAGCACCAAGATTTCACACTGAATGGTTTGTCCCAGAAATGGCTTGCATGGCTGCAAGGCTTATGTTTGTCTTGGAAGACAAGGATTTGAAACCCTCAACTGGGAAAAACCTCTTTTACCTGAGCCACAGGTCTGACTTTGGTAGCAAAAAATCCATCAAGTGGATTTATAAATAAACTACACATTACACAGTGGATCCATTTCTGTAAAATATCACTGTTGTAACACTTATTTCCTCATTAATTACCCTGCTTTTACAGCCACCAGCACAGGGCACAATCCCAGTTTGCTCTCAGAGATGATTTAAGGGGCATTTTTCCTTCTCAGCACAAACATGTTTTCCCTTAAACGACCTGGGTACTTCCATTACAGCAAAGACTGGTCCAAAATCTTGACAGCAGCCTTGACTTTCCTCAGCTGAAAAAGGTGCTTTCCTGGGGAGCTGCCAAGAGCTGGAGAGGCTGTTTCCCAGAGATCTGCCAAGGAGGGGTCTGAGCAGCAGCTCCAAGCCTTGCCCACCCTGTGAGTGCCCAGTTTGGGTGCAGCCCCACTCACACATCGATGAGGTCAGGTTTCAGCACGGAGGGAACAGCGGTTTCGATGTTGTACAGTTTGATCTGGGATCCATACAACGTCACCTTCACCAGCCTGGAGGGGCAAACACACATGGCAGCAAAGGGATTGTACAAATCTGCTCCAGCACCTGAGCTAGTGCAGCTCTTCCCCAGTATGAGTGGATATTTAGTTAATACACAAATGAGATTTTGACCATTTAGCTTAAAATAATTCAGAGCCTACTGCACTGTTTGGGGTAAAATGGAACAAGTCAGATGCTCCTGCACAGAAATGAAAACACAAAACCTGTGTAAAAGCCTGAAATTCTCCCATTTGTAACTATGTGCTAATTAAGTATCTAGGAGAGGATAATAAAACATCTGCCCCTTCAGCTTTCACAGGTCTTTTCATTCAAGAGAAGAATCATGGAAACATTGAGGTTGGAAAAGGCCTTGAAGATCACAAAGTTCAACCCGAGGAGCCCCCTCAAACCAACTGCATCAAAAAGTGACAGGTCAGAAAAGACAAACACTCTGTGGTCACTGTCCATTGGATTAGAAAGTTACACACTGTCTTGCAACAAAGAACTTGGGACCATCTTAGACTATGGCCAACTGCTTGCTGCCTTATTAACCTCATTGTCACCGTGATATTTTAAGAAAAATCCCTTCACCAGGATTTCTTCTCCTGGGAAGCTGGGAAGCTTCAGCTTCTCCTTGTTTTGGTGCTTTGGAATGTGATTTGGAGAATTGTTTACTCAGCATGTGAATTGTTAATTTAATGACCAATCACAGCCAGCTGTGTTGGACTCGCTGAGTCTGTCACCAGTTTTTATTATCATTCTTGTTTTAGCCTTCTGATGCATCCTTTCTCTTGCTTTAGTATAGTTTTAGTATATCATTCTCTTTTAATATAATATAAATATCATATCATATCATAATAAATCAGCCTTCTGAGAACATGGAGTCAAATTCTCATCTCTCACCTCATCCTGGGACCCACAACACCACAACATATGTGTGTACATGTATTCAGACCTTACTGGGCAAAAGTATCCACCTTATCAATGTGGATACACTGCAGTAGAAAGAAGTAAAGGTGACAGATCAGCAAAGCCAAGTACACTCTGTGATGATGTTCCAGATTGCAAGGCAAGATGGATTCTATTACCATCTGTATGGCAGTTGTCTTTTGCCAGGTGGGCAGTTTTTCCTGATCTCTTCCACAATCACTCTTCCCTCAGGAGGGGACATCTGCTGATAACAGCTATTGAATGTCACTGCATGGCTGATAAGAACTACAGCATCCCATTGGGAGATGTGAGCCCAGAGGGAGGAGCCAAGCATTCCTACCTGGATATAATCTGGAGATTCTGAAATCCAAGCATTCCTACCTGGATATAATCTGGAGATTCTGGAACACCAGCACGGCTTCTCCACTAGATTCCCCAGAGGAACAGCAGCTGCCTCTCCCACTGGATCTTCACAGGAAGACTCCACCCTTTCCTACAGGATCCCTGCTCCAGCAGAACCACCCCTGACACTGCAGGAGGGCTGAGCCACAATTCCAATGGGACTGCTGCCAACACCCTGACCCACAGGGTGTCAGGTTGGGTTCTGACTCTGTCACTGTTGTTTTAGTTTACTGCATTGTTTATTTTATCCTTTCATTTTCTTCCCTAGTAAAGAACTATTATTTCCTGCTTTCATAATTTTTGTTGCCCCTTAATTTAAAATTTAGAGCAATTCAGAGGGGTAGGGAGGGTTTACATACTCCATTTCAGGGGAGGCTCCTGCCTTCCTTAGCAGACTCCTGTCTTTCCAAACCAAGACAGGTGACTGTCCATTGCATTAGAAATTTATAAACTTTCTGGAGTTTATCACAAAGAACTTGGGACCATCTTAGACTATGGCCAACTGCTTGCTGCCTTATAAACCTTAGCCTGATCCTGGTGCCCTCCCTTAGAGGCACAGCTGCACCCACCTCTCCACCACGGTGAGCGCGTCGTTGAACCTGGCGGCGAACACGTCCCCGGTGAAGTACTCGGCCAGGCGGCCCACGGCCTGCAGCAGCGAGCTCAGGTCCCTCAGCGAGCAGTGCAGCCTCCTGCAGTCATTCTCTGCTGTGATGTTCAGCCTGTGACCTGCAGGGACACCACAGCCCATCAGACACGCAGCCACAAAGCTGAGTTTCTCTAAGGGCTGCCCCCAGAGCTGGAAATTGCTGCTCGCGCAAGGGGAGAGCGCCACGGCTCTGGGATTGATCCCTGCTGCTCCTGGGGATGGGAAACCTGGGGACAAAGTGACACAAAGTGCCAAGTTTGTTCTAATTCCATTGTGAAACTAGCTCTGGGCCACAGGTCAGATGGCAGCACCGGCCAGGCACTGCAGCACTCTGGGAAGGAAGCTCAGCTCTCCTGACAACACCTCAAGGGCTGATAAATGACTATTTCAGCCTTTTACACCTTCATTTCCTTCTGTATGGAGTTAATTCCTCCAAAAACAGGAGCCTTTCTGTTTTCTGCTGCCATCAGGAGCATTCCCTGCTCTGGAGAAGGTGGTTTTCCAGGTGGAGAAGGTGGTTTTCTCATGGAGGAGGTGGTTTTCCAGGTGGAGAAGGTGGTTTTCCAGGTGGAGAAGGTGGTTTTCTCATGGAGGAGGTGGTTTTCCAGGTGGAGAAGGTGGTTTTCTCATGGAGGAGGTGGTTTTCCAGGTGGAGAAGGTGGTTTTCCAGGTGGAGAAGGCGGTTTTCCACACTCCCTCTGCTGGCTGCAGTTCCAGTGATCCAGCAGCAGATTTGGGACAGAGAATTTGTGACTTCACTTCTGGTGTGAGATGTGTTGTGCACTTCCATGTTTCTCAGGTACAAGAAACAATCTGCTAATGAGGTTTTCCAGCCCCACACAATCCTCCTGCTGCTGCTCAGGTGTGGACACCTAGGCTCAAACATTCCAGAGCTTCTACTTAAAAAGCAACTATATTCTCATGTTCTCCAACACCACCTTTTGAAGAAAATAAATTTTCTTTCTACTGACTGTATCTAAGATCAGCTCAAGCTTTCAGCAGCAACCTCTCCATTTTGTGCCATCAATACAAACACACAATCCTGTGCCATGTGCTCTGGGATGAGCAGGGAAACTGGATCACTCTGGTCCCTTCCAGACCCATTCTGGGATTCTGTGCCACCACCCAGGGCTCAATCCAGAGCTGCATCTGAGCTGCTGCTGCTGCTGATCCCCAGGACAGCTTCTAACACAGGCTGGTGCCACAGCACCAAACCCCCACACATTGCTTATCCTAGGGCTGAAATGATCCTAAAACTGGGAATTTTTTTTCTAGAACTGGCTACACAACAGTCACCATTCTGCCATGTCCAGCAGTATTGGAAATGTCACAGATTCCTGTCCTGGTCACACCAGGGAATTTGAGTACTACCTTAAACTACAGCCTGCCCTCAGGCAGATCTCACCACTGCTGCTTCCCCTGTTTCTCAGGGGGGAGCTGTAGTATTTGGTGCTGCACACCTGCTCTTAACACGCTGGTATCTTCATTTCAAATACCAGAACAAGGGAAGCACTAAGCCAATAAGAATAAATCATATTATGAGACTTCTGTCTGCTGCTGGAGTTTAATACTGAGCCATGAGACACCACACAGGTTTGGATCAAGTGAATACAGAAAAAACAACACCAAAGCAGGTCTGGAGTGGTTTTGCAGTGATGAAAGAGGGAGGAGCACAGTGTTAGAGGGTGGTTATTACCTGTTCCTGAAGTGACCACAAACTGCTGGAGCCCCAGATACACTTCCAGGTTATCCTGCAGAACGGGAAACTGAAAGAGAGAAGAACTGATTGTGATCCTGGGGCTTGGCAGACAGTAACAGCCAATGACTGATTGCTCTGCCAGAGCAGAGTGCTCTCATTTCTCCCCAATGCCTTCACACAGACATTTGGAAGAAGGGCAGGATGGGCTCTGGGCTGATCCTGCATCCCACAACTTCCTAGGTTCCAACAGCTGTCAGGAAAACAAAGATCACTCCCCTGAAGGCACTTCCCTGTGGCAGCTCTCCTTTGCCTCTAAGCCCAGCAATCAGCCTGACAAGATAATGGTCTGACAGTGCAAGTGAGGGCACAGCACCAGGAATACACAGCTGGAGGCACAACTCAGCCCAAGGAGCAGAGGAGTGGCAGGGTCTGAAGTGCAGGAGGTCTGTGCTCACCCACCTCACCTGCAAGTATCATCTTCTCAAGATGTGAGCCTTAAAAATCTCCCAAAATATTATGCAACTAGAAAGCTGAGTTCAGTGCCTCTACCAGGGTACAGAAGGGAAGCAGTGCAGCATTCTTCCAGCAAGCTGCAGGCTGCAGCAGTGAAATTCCATGGGGAAACCAGCCAAAGGAATAAACACCACAGTCCTCATGCACCCCGGTGTGGGAGCAGAGTGTCAGCCCAGCTCCATCACTCAGCAGTGGCAGCAAACATGCCAGGTCCTGCTCATACTTCAGCTGAACAATCTTTCTCAACCCTTCCAGCCTGGCACAGCTCTATTTAATTTCTGTTGGGGAAAATGGCTGAAATTGGTGTTTGGTTTGATGGAAATTCTCTTGCCCATCAGCAGAAGGAGCTGCAGCCTTTCCTTGCCCAGCATGGGATGGAGTCATGGCAGCTGCTGTCCATTGCTTTAATTATTTGCCACTGCTAAAACCCCTAAACTAAGCCCCACTGCACCCACCAGCCCTGCAGCCACTGGGCACTGCTGGAGAGGCTCCCACATTCCCCAGTCCCCCAGAAGAAACAATGCAGGGCTCAGGAAAGCACTCCCTACTCAGCTTCCAACATGCTGTGCCTAATTAACAGTGGAGTGTCTTTGCATAACTGCCTGAGGGGAGTTAAAAAACCACAGAGCCTTCCTCATGTGGATGTGTTCCTCCAAGGAAGCCACATGCTCTGCTCCATCTGATCCATCTGCTCCCTGAACACTGCTCTGCTCCTTGGTGCCTTCCGCTGGCTCCCGGCAGGGCTGCACAGCAGCCTCTGCTTTGTTCCCTCCTGCTAGTGACAGGCTTCTGCTTCCCTGCCTCAAGAAAAACAGCAACTGCAAAGACACTTCAGGTCAGGCATCTCCTGCCTCTGCAGCAGCCCAGTTTTCTCTGCTCCTTGGGAATACAGTTCTGAGGTCGAGCTGTGCAGTGCTCCCAGCAGGATTAATGCACTTGCTGAGATCTCACTGCTGTTATTTCCCTTTCTCCTCACCCAGCAAAACTCCACCTGGACTGCTCTGAATTCTGGGCCACACTTCAATCCCCAAGATATCCTTCTCAAAATTGCTACAAGCCCAGACAACTTTTACACCACCAAAGGTAGTGACAGCAGCTAAAGAAAAGCACTTATCCAGATCAGATCTGCTTCCCAATAGTCCAAGGCCTCTCTCCAGCATTTTTATCTATCTATTTTAATCTTTAATTAAAATAAAGATTCCACTCTCTTGAAAGCCCTAATAATGACACTTATCTGACCAATTCACAGCCCTGCCTCTGAGATAAAGGCCAAGATAAACAGCCCAGAGTGGTTGCTGCCAAATGTTCACACTTTGAGAGGTGGGAATTTCTAAAGAGTGTCCACCAAGCTGGACTTAAGACACTGAACCACTCTCTTCAAAACACACCAAGAAATGCAACAAAGCCAAAGAAACAATTCTTTCTCTTCAATTTCTAATCTCCCCTTGCCAAGTTTTGCATCCAACCCCAAATTTCCTTTTTTTTTTTTTTTTTTTGGCACTGAGGCATCTGTCAAAAAAAATCGACAGCAGTTGGTGCCGATTCCACGTGGCACTTTGGCCTGGGGCAGGACTTACGAGTGTGGAGAAGGCGTGAGTTGGCAGGAGCTCCATGACTTTGGCCACCACCTCCAAGCTCTGGCGCAAGTACCGCTGCCACTCCGTTTGCTGCTGCAAACAGAAGGACATGGGGTGAGCACTGCCCTTCCCTGGGTCCCTAGAGCTCTGTGTTCCCCTGGGAAGGGAGGGACAGCAGGGAGAACCCCCCCCCACAAACAGGATCTTAGAGAATTGTAACTTGCACACTCCACTGGAACTTATTTTCATATAGAATTTGTTCTGTTTTCATACAGAATTGATAAAATCGGGGGGACAGTGCAGGAGAAGGGAGGGAAAAGAGTGGTAAGAATTTGATAGGTGAATTAAACAATTACATTAAATTTAAAGGTGAATTAAACAATTATTTTAACAGTTTAAGACTCTTTCCATGCTCAGCTACACAGCTGACTAAGAAAGAAGCTGCCTGTTACCATCATAGCCCAAACCTGCCATTAATATGAGAAGGGAAAAATGGAACAACAAACACACATAGCAACATAAGCAACAGAATCAATAGCACCATATCCTGACTTCATTTTGTCCTTAAATAATGAACTAAAACCCTTTTCAAGTTTTATACCAAAAGTTTGAAGTTTTTCAAGTATCACTATTTGCCACCCTGTTTTGGAAGCACAAAGACAACTTCATCAGGACTGCTCTAGATAATTTATACCTTTATTTGTGACATTATTATCACTATGGAAAGGCATCCAAACACCAACATGGTCTTTACAGGGGTATGGCACTAATTATCCAGATGACACAAGTGTCAAATGAATCCAGAAATGAATTTATTTTGCTTATGAAATGGTGCTGTATCGCCAGCCAGGGTCTGTGTACAAATCACCAACGGGACAGGACTGCTGGGAATGTGCCTTGAGCTGTTTGATTTTCCAGCATCAGTCTCATTACCTGGTTATGACAATGGGAAGATGCCAGCAGCTCACATCCCAGGCAGCAGACCAAGAACTCTCACTCCAAAAGTTAAAAATTTCACAGCCCTCAACACTCCAGAATTTAAAAATCTGTCTGATTCCATTTGTGATAAAATTCCCTCTGCTCCTTCACCTACCTTCTTGTGACAGCTGACCTGCCCATCCAGGGCTCTGGCCCCACCCACTTTGGCCACCACTCCCCTTTGATATTTATCAGCTTTGAGGTGATTTTTATCAATACCAACTTAGGAGAAATAAGCTTAAACACAAGCCCCAACAAGACACAACTTCAAGCTTTTGCTTCAGAGACATTTTAGCATTTAAATTCCCAACTAATTAAACACTTTAAATTCCAAAGGTGTTTAGACATGGACATCTAACACCTCTGACAATCAGAACACAAGGATCTAAATTTTTCCCCCAATAAGAACCAAGTTATACCCAAAGGTTACATCTCCAGTGTGACTTTTGGTGAAAAGCATCTGAAGCTGTTTTACAGCTCAAACCCACAGAGAAGGGAGGGGAGAAGGAGCTGTTCAGCCCACAGTCCAGAGTGTAAGCTCTGGAAAAGCCACTGCAGGTGGCAGCAGTGCAGGTGGCCCTGTCCTGTTCAGCTTACATCATCATCCAGGGTCTCGTCATCCAGCTCCTCCAGCTGTGCCTGGTTATACCTGAACTGGATCCGGTTCAGCACCTCTGTCAGCAACAGAACCAAGGCATCTTCGTACCTGCAGCCACCAGGGAGACACACACAGGGTTGGGTAAAACCCTTCCAGCAAGGGAAATGTAAAACAGAGCAGTTACAGCAAGCAGAGCCTGGGATTCAAGGTATCAGCTCATTTCAGGTCACAAGGTAGCTGTAAGGAAACAGCCTCGGCAATACCCAATATCCCTCTGCCTCTGGAAGGGAAAGGGAGGACTGTCAGCAGTAGGAACAGCCCCAGAGTTCAAAACAGGAAAAGCAGGAGCAGTTTGCCAGGAACAACACCAGGTGTCCACAAACAGGAGGCACCAAGAGCCTCTTGCAGCCTGGGCTGTCCTCAGCAGCCTCTGCTGCCTTGAGCCTGCCTGTGTCAGAACCCAGGAAATTCCTCTGGCTGCCCTGGATGGCTCCAGCCCCTGCCAGGGGGCTCAGAGACCTGGGCAACAGAGCCCAAGAGCCCTGTGCCTTTGATCTTAACCCATGGAAACAATTACCAACCTTATATGAGGATTTACAAGCCATGAAAGTTTAAGTGGAATGATAGTTAGTTTGTCACAGGGTGAAAAGCAGAATTTTGGGGTTTTTAGAATGGGATCTTGGGGTCCCAAGATGGAGGGATTTGGGCAGGTTCTGTCCTTCTTTCTCCTTCTTCTTGGCCTCCATCTTCTGGGTGATGGTGGCACTTTTGGATTGGTTTAGAGAAGAAACACACTGTCTAACATAGGTGATAGGTATTGGAAAATGATTGTAAATAATAAACAGGTAGTTTTTAGTATAAAAAGATAACACTGCCAAGAGGGTGATCAGTGTGCCACCAACCAACCTGCCAGACAGATCTCAGCAGGTCAGGGAAAGAATGTTACAGATAACAGAGAATAAACAACCTTGACAACCAGAACAGAAGAATCCTGACTCCTTCTTCAGTTGCCAGGCTGGGAAAAAGAGATTTTCTAACACATTTTGGGGCCATCTTGACCTCAGAGACCCCTGAGATGTCTGTGCTGCTGTCTCCTTCCCCACGCTGAAATTCAGGCCCTGCTCCCCTGAAACAAAGGCAGCCCCTTTTCTGCTTGCACTGTAACAGGTCACTGAAATGTCCCTGCACCTCTGGGAGCCAGGCAGCTGGGACAGAGCACAGCAAAGAGCCAACAGAAATAATGCCAGGCTGCACACCCAGCACAGCACCAACCACTCCTGGTGCCACAACACCAAACTTCAGGCATTTCAAGCTGATTTCTCCTTGAAAAACCACCTTCACAAAACAGCTGGGGTCTCATTAAAAAATCCTGGTTTTTTCCTAGGGAAAATCAGGTTGGAAAAACAGGCCTTAAAAAAGAGTAACAGACGCAGAGCGTGACGCAAGCCAAGTGTCAGATGTGACAGTCAGCTGTGCCACCAGCCAGGCAGCTGCAAGCTCTGGGCAAGGTGGTGTAACCTTGCATTTGGCAACTTCTGCAGTGGTGAAAGCAGCACTGTGTACAAAATGCAAAGTTTCTGAAGCACAGAACAGGAAATGTCCTCTGTGGCCCTGTGGTGTCACCACTCCCAGACTGCCCAGCTCAGGGTTCCCACGGCTCAGGGTGGGCAGGGATGTGCAGATGTCAGAGCTCCACTGAGGACAAACAGCACAGCCCCAAGCACTCCCAAGCTTTATTTAGGGTTTTGTAGTCTGACAGACCCAGAGACAGCTTTTTGTTACAATTTGCTCCATCACAAGCTGGGTGACACCAAGACAACACACATGACATGCACGTTAGGAGCAAATCATGAAGTTCCAACCCAAAATCTACTTCTTGAGAAATTCAAACCCCACAGTTCCCATGTTGAAAGAAGGAGCTATCTGCTCAAGAGTAGTTCCACTTTTCCTTGTGGTTATGATGCCAGGCTGGCTTTACAAAACCAACTGCTGCTATTCAGGGTGCTCAAGGGAAAGAGCACTCAGCAGAACTAAACATGGCACAAACCATGGTGCTTTTAAACCTCAAAAACCCAAACAACTCACCAGGATATTCACCAGATTTTTAAAGTGGCAGCAAAGAGACTCTTCTCAAACAAAACCCACCCCTTTCAGGGTCAGCATCTGCCAAGGAAGAGCTGCCAACCACTGCTGTAACTAATATACACAGTGGTAAGCAAGTGCAACTTTTGACTTCCAGTCTCATCTGTATTTCTCAAAAACACATCCTCTATTTAAAGAGGAAATTTAAAATCCTAATTAAATAAAATTTGTTTCCTAATTCATTAATTAGTTGTATGAGCTGTGTGAGCACTAAGTAAGCAACCTGTGTTGTAGTTTCCTGCTCTAATTTGTGCTAAAATGTGCTCCAGTTCTATTTTAGACTACAAAGCTTCCTTCCTCTGCCTGCAAGGTTCACACACAACATATGTAAGTGCCAGTTTGTCTACCCAAACCTGCTCAGCCTGAATTCTTGTGAATGAGTGTGAAACATTGAGGTTTATGCTTTTTATACGTCATGATTTTAGAAAAAGAAAGGACTCAACCACACAGGAGGCTGCTGTAAGCAGTAGCTTATTTCTCACAGCTCTTCCATGGTGACCACAAAGTTTCTTTGCTGCTGCAGGAAAAAAATCCTTCCCTGTGAGGGTGGGCAGGCCCTGGCACAGGGTGCCCAGAGCAGCTGGGGCTGCCCCTGGATCCCTGGCAGTGCCCAAGGCCAGGCTGGGCAGGGCTTGGAATGAGATGAGTTTTGAGGTCCCTCATCCCAGTCCATGCCATGATTCCAGCTGTGCCACCCTGGCAGCCCCCAGCCCTCACCTGTTGAGCACTGCTTCCTTGTCTGCCAGGCGACTTTTGATTTTGCTGGTCAGATAGTCCAAGAAGAGTGTCCAGATGTCCAAGCAAGAAAAGTAACCTTCATGTGTAGGCTAAAAGACACCAAAATTTCCAATGAGTACCACAAGTTATGGCAAGATGGATTTCACACAGTGAAAACAGGAGTAAACATCCACTTCAATCCATGGGAAGAGCTTCTTGTCTTACTGAAAACACTGGAAAGATTCAGAGCTGTCCAAAGATGAACAAGAGCTTTTGTACAAGGCCAGGAAGCCAGGAGTTACAAGGCTGGTCTCAGTGCTAACCATTCTCATGGCTGGTTACACCAGTTTCCAGCACTCCAGGGCCTGAAGGGGCTCCAGGAGAGCTGGAGAGGGACTGGGGACAAGGCATGGAGGGACAGGACACAGGGAATGGCTCCCACTGCCAGAGGGCAGGGATGGATGGGATATTGGGAACTAGGAATTGTTCCCTGGCAGGGTGGGCAGGCCCTGGCACAGGGTGCCCAGAGCAGCTGGGGCTGCCCCTGGATCCCTGGCAGTGCCCAAGGCCAGGCTGGGCAGGGCTTGAACCACTCTGGGTCAGTGGGAGGTGTCCCTGCCATGGCAGGGGTGACACTGGATGGGTTTTAAGGTCTTTCCAACCCAAATAATTCCATGATTCTGTGATATTATGAAGCTCTTTCCTTGTCATTGTTCCTGTGTAAATGGGGCTGAGCTGCACTGACAGCTTCTACAGCAACCTTGGGGGTTTTTAATACAAAAACTAAAAGCTACAAGAAAGCCACAGATTGAGGACAAGGAATAAAATCCCCAAACACAAATCAAGCAAGTCTGAGAGACTTTTCCACACATTGTCCATTCCAAAGACTAGAAAAAAAAATTAAAGCAGAAGCAAAGTTAAACATCAGACAATTTGTTGTTGCAGGGTGACCACCTGTGACCTCTAAATCCAAGAGCACATGCAGCCATCTCCAAATCCCCAGCACCACCAGGGAGTGCCAGTAACACCAGTTAAATTCTCTTTTTTTTTGGGTTTACTGGGGCAAACAAGCTGGCCCTGGACAACAGAACAGACTGGAGAAAATGAGGATGTGGAGCTGTACCTGATGAAAAGTGTATTTGAACAGCAGGGCCAGGAATTCAACCACAGGGAACTGGGAGTAGGATTCGATCCTTCGCAGGTGGACGCTCACAAAGAGCCGGAGGAAATCTGTGAACTTCTCAATGTAGCTGCAAGGGAAAGGAGAAAGCACTGAGAAAAAACAGCCAAGGTGCCCCAAGGGAAAGCAACTGTATTGAAATAGTGGTAAAAGCCACTCAAAATCTTCTTATTCGAAGCAAAGTTACAATTAACCATCAGTAGAACAATTAAATATAAAGCCCTGCAACAATTACCTACAGGATGGGCAACCCTTCACTCCATTAACACCTGAAACAGCAGAAAAGACAATCTAGTCAAAAGCAACTTTAATATTCAGATAAATATTGACTTCAGCCAGGCCTGCAAATGAACACAACCCCCTCCACCCTGCAGAAATAATTTGATAGCAAAGGTCATTGTAGTGATGGAGACAGGATTAGTGAGATGAACTGTACCCCTGAGGAATTCAGCTGGAAGCAGGAAGTTAATGCAGGAATCAGCAACAGAGGGGTTACATTTACAGGAGGGGGTGGGAGAGCCAGGGAGCTGAGAGCTGGAAAGGAAAATTCCTCCTGCAGTGGACATCAGCCATCCAAGAGTTTCTGAGCTGAGCCCAGGCTTGGGCCTGCACTGGGAAATGAAAGAGAAATCTTCCTGTAAAGCATGGGGCTCCTCAGGGAATGTGCAAAGTTCCCAAAAGGAATCTGCCAGCAAATCTTCAGGGAATGCAGCAATGGCACCACCTCAGTGCAGCAGGGAGAGTTCTTGGGGGAAAACCAGCAAAGCCCCCAGTGAGGTGAGCTTTTACTGGGGAACAACAGCACGAACTTCAGCTCCAGATCCATCTGTGCAGCAAGGGTTAAACACTCCACAGCCCCAGGAGGGATGGCAGCACCACACACAGACAGTGCCAGCCCTCCCTCACGCCCAGAGCTCTGAAATGCATGAAACTACTTGAAGTTTGTATTTTAAATAAAAAGTTGGGCTCAGCAGAGTTTCAGACAGGCACGAGCAGCCTGGTTTTACTCTACTGCCTGCTCTGCACTGCTGCAAACTCTGGGGATTTGGGTTTTTTTGGGAATCCCCACTCCTTCTAACAAGAACTCCCTCACGACCAGCAGCACTGCCAGATGACAGAGTTGCAGCACTGGGGGTTGTTGTGAGCCTTCAAAAGCACACACTGCTTTGAACATGCAAAAAAGATGAAGTTCCTTCTTTATTTGGCACTGCCTACTTGACAGGAGATCACTGAGCACACCTGAGCACAGATCAAACACTTCAAAAATCAAAGCCGGGGGAAAAAAGAATTTAAAAAAAGAAACTCAAACATCTCCATCCTTTTAATTTTTATTTTCTAAACAGCCTCTGACCTGAGACCAGTGAAATTCTTCCTTGGCCCCCAGCCCCCTTCTCCACCACTGAGCCATTGCCTGGATCCTTACCAGCCACTTCCCATCTTTTGGGATTTTCAAAGCCAAACACAAATGAAGCAAAAGGCAACCTGAACTTAAGTCTCTCCTGGATTGTCCAAAGTGTTCAGACTGATTTTTAACAGAACAAAAATAACCAGCAGCACAAGAGGAAGGCAAGGAAGGACTCCAGGGCCTGCAGGTTCTGAGCACACCCCTCTACTGAAGGGGGTTTCTTCAGTGCCCCTTTCCTTCAGGATTTTGTTAGTCCAAGCCAGGATGACACTTCCATGCACTGAGTCCTTCAGTTTTGGACACAAAAAGTACAGCTGTGCCTCTAAGTGACAACAGGAAAATCCCCATGGCCTTTTCCACACAGAATTCAAGGAGAAAAGAAAGCTCCCCCCAGAAGCCAGCTGGACTTTTCCAGTCTCCAGAACCTCTCGGTTCCATCCCCATTTCAGACCTCAGCAATGAATGAAAGGATTCTCCCAGCCCCAGACACCAGCAGGCCCTGTGGATAAGAGGTCTAAGGAATGGCAGCACCACCTCTGCCCAGGCCAGCACAGCTCCACACCCTCCACTGAAGGCTGGCCCCAAAGGCTGCTTGATAGTGTGCATAAAAGAAAGAACAGTTAAATAGGGGATTGGGGGTTTCCAGGAGAGCTTTTCTGAAGTCCAGAGGGGAACTCCTGGCTCTCTGTGCCTTGCAGGCAAAGGTGTCCCATCCCCATGTCTCATTTCTAGGCAGAGAGTGACACAAGTCAGAGCTAGCAAAAAATGAGCAGCAGAATTCCCTGTGAGTCTGGATTTACCACCCCAAAGTTATGCCTTTATCTAAGGATACTGAAAAGGAGAATTCTGCAGCAGAAATGTGCAACTCCCCTCTACAAATGAACCCACAGCTTTTTTCATAAATGTTTTTCTCTCCTGAGTGGAAATTTATTCCCACCCTTGTGTACCCATAGTAAGATACTCAGCACTTTCACACAGTTCCAACCTCTCTGCCACTGCCAGTAGCCCTGTGACAAGGGGCAGCACCAAGGCACCACCCTGCCAAAACCCAGGCTCAGCCACTCAACACAACAGCAGGAGGAGTCTCACTTTGTCCCCTACAGGTAGGAATATCTGACAGAAGAGAGTGGAGCTGTCCCAGGGAACAAAAGGTGGCAGTAACACCCTGGAAAAAGAATACACAGCTTCCCAAGGTGCTGCTGCTTCCCTGCTGCCTCCAGCCAAGCTTGTGGAGAGCAGAACTGCAGCCACCACTCAGGGTGCAGATGAGCCTTAGTTCTAAGTTCTAGTTCTAAGTTCTAGTCCTAAGTTTTTAGTTCTAAATCTCAGGTTTTAGCTTTTTATTTTCTTTTTTTTTTCGATTTTGTGCTGCTTTGGTGTGTGGGTCTGAGTTTCATATAAAGGGATTATGGAGCCATTCACCACTGAACAGAGCTCCCCAAGCTGTGTTTGGTGCTGTTTAAAAATAAATTTAAAAAGCAAAAATAAAAAAGAATCAGAAATGGCCATGGCTCAGTGAAGGGTAGGAAGCTTCTGCTGTCTTCTCCCAGGTCATGACTCACAGGATGTGTCCCCATTGTGGGCAGAGTGAGTGGCAGATACTGACCAGAGGGGACAGAGGGGACACTGCAGTGCCTTTACCTCACTGAGCCTCTTCTGTGCTCTGTGACAATAGCTTCAGCTCTGGTGCCAGCTCAGACCTGCAGTCAAACAGCAACGAATGGGGACAGGGGAGGGAAGGGACAGCAGGGGACACAAACCTGGGCCAGCAGCTCCCTCAGCACCCAGCCCTTACCTGGGCACACCTACCTGTCTGCCTGGCTGCTCTGGCTCAGTGCTCTGAAAGAAAGGCCATAGGACACAGCATGCAGCACCCCAAACCCACCCCCCCAGTCCTTCAGAGGCAGCACCGTGCCCTGAGCCAGTCCTACCTCTCATCCAGCTCCTCCAGGCGGCTCTTCACCGTGTGCGCGTTGTTCTCCCTGGTGATCTTCTGCAGGAGGTAGAAGGTCTGCTGGAACATGCGCAGCAGGTACTCCTCAAACTCCATGGGCACACAGTTCTTGGACATGAGCTCGTTGATGCAGGCCATGGCCAGCACGCCCAGGCGGCCCCGCTCCTGGCCCAGCAGCGCGCTCGGGCTGCTGCCGTTCACCGAGGACATCTTGCGCGCGCGCGTGTCGCAGCCGAAGCGCGCGAAGTGGAAGATGGTGGTCAGCAGGGACGGGGTGATGCTCGTGGACAAAGGGATCCAGCTGAAGAGGTGAGCCAGGCACTCCAGTGCCAAGGAGCAGATGTATTCACTGTCTGTGTCCAGGATGGGGATGGGCTGGTTCAGCAGTTTGGCTGCGCTGGGGCTCTGCAAGAGGCTACTCAAGAGGTCACCTGGGGGAGAGAGGGGTGCAGTAAAAGTAGGGGGACAGTAAAAATAGGCTACCCCTACTTTTAGGGGGGGCAGGAGATGATTGAGATCTGACTCTAAAGCTTTGGAATGCTGAATGCTCTACAAGCTGGGGACAGAGTGGCTGGACACTGTTCAGGTGGAAAGGGACCTGGAGGTGCTGGTTGACAGCCAGTTGAATATGAGCCAGCAGAGTGCCCTGGTGGCCAAGAAGGCCAATGGCTCCTGGCCTGCATGAGGAATAGTGTGGCCAGCAGGAGCAGGGAGCTCATTCTGCCCCTGTACTCAGCACTGGGGAGGGCACACCCTGAGAGCTGTGTCCAGTTCTGGCCACTCAGTTTGGGAAGGATGTTGAGATGCTTGAGTGCATCCAGAGGAGGGCAACAAGGCTGGTGAGGGGCTGGGAACACAAATCCTGTGAGGAACATTTGAAGGAGCTGGGGCTGTTTAGCCTAGAGAAGAGGAGGCTCAGGGGTGACCTTATTGCTCTCTACAATTCCTGAAGGGAGGCTGAGGACAGGTGGGGTTGGTCTCTCCCACCGGGCAGCACTGACAGAACCAGAGGGCACAGTCTCCAGCTACAGCAGGGAAGGTACAGGTTGGATATTAGGAAGAAATTTTTCACTGAAAGAATAATAAAGTACTGAAATGCTCTTCCCAGGGAGGTGGTAGAATCACCATCTCTGGGTGTGTTTAAAAAAAGACTGGACATGGCACTTGGTGCTGTAGTCTAGGTGAGAGTTGGACTTGATGACCTTAGAGGTCTCTTCCAACCTCATGATTCTGTGATTCTGTGATATTATATTACATTATATTACACTACAACTACACTACATCATACTTACTTCTAACTACTGAAAAACTCGTGGCTGTCTGCCAACAGTCCCCACACACACACACACGTGGATCTAACTGGTCAATGAATCAAAACACCATCACTAGAATCCAATCAAGCAATCCCTTCAGGTAAATACTCTTCCAACACATTCCACATGGTTAAAAACACAGGAGCAGCAAATGAGAGAAGAATTGTTTTGATCATTCTTTTCTCTGCTTCTCTCACAGCTTCTCTCTGTTCAGAGAACACGTGAATACCACAGAGGGGTGTCAGGCAGGGCATGAACTCCCAGCTGCCCAGCCCAGGGCAGGGCCAGGGGCTGGACTCTGAGGATCCTTGTGGATCCCTCCCAACAATCCTGTGATCCAGTGGGTTATTTGGCTGAGAGGAATTGGTGATTTCTGTTTGGGAATTAGCCTCGCACAGCACTTCTGGCCTCACCAGGCAGGGCTCTCATGGTATTTCAGGAAATGCAAGACCATGGGGTGTATTTTAGGAATTTATTATAAAATTCTATCCCCCTCCAAGGCTGAGCATCCTTGATGTAAGCTTGGCACATCCCTGTTACACTGAATGTCACAGACCAGGCTTCTCCTGGCCTGTGACACTTGTGGTGATGTTCCCAAAAAGCTCACTCAGGCCAGCACGGCTTCCCAGGGACCAAATGCCATGGCAGGCACAGATCACATCCCCCAGCCACATGACAAAAGCTTCCCCAGAAAGGTGGAGTCTGAAAAGTTTGACACAGCCTGAGGATTTGTCTCCCATGACTTCCTCCAGCCTCCAAGTGAAGCCACAGAAAGTTAATATTTACAATATCTCGTGACAGAGTTTCACAGCTTCACCACGAAGCTGCTGTGTTTGGGGTATGCCAGCTGCTAGTTTCACTTTCTACCCAATCAGGAAACAGAAATAATCCCTGCTTTCACTTTCTTTGTGTCAGTAGGCTTCTAATGCAGCTCCTGCCCAGTTTCTTAGACAGAAAGAAGATTTTGCTTCTGTTGTTATTTACAGAAAGCCACTCAAACCCCTCCATCACCTTTAGTGCCTTTCTACAAAGCCTTCATTGCTCCTCTGCACCTACTGCTACTGAAAGAGCAGAACTGCAGCCACCACTCAGGGTGCAGATGAGCCTTAGTTCTGATACCTCAGGTTTTAGCTTTTAATTTTTTCTTTTTTTCCAATTTTGTGCTGCTTTGGTGTGTGGGTCAGGCTTTCATATAAGGGGATGGTGAACTCTCTCTTCACAGGGTAGGGAGACACAACAATTCCTTCTCTGAGGACCAAGGACAAAGGATCCAAATCTCAGGCCCAAGAGCACAAACAATGTGGGCTGAAGAGAGAAAAAACGAGGAGGATGGGACTGCATGGGCTGGGGCTAATTGGACAATTAACTCCAATATGCAAATGGACCAAAACTTACAAAAATGTGAGATCTTGAGGCCAAGCCCTCTTTTGCTTTCGTCTTGGAGCCATCCAGGCACAGCCATGGCTGTGGCTCTGGTACTGCCAGGGTGTGGCCTTTAAAGGCTCTTTTAATAAATATCCTCTTTATTCCCCTTAACTCTGGTTAGCCTCTAGTTCCAGCTGCTTAAGGATCAGTTCCACAGAGCAGCACAGCAGGGAATTACTCCTGACTGCTGTGAGCTCCCTGCAGAAGGATGTGGAGAAGCTCTGAAGTTAATCCTGCCCAGCCCAGGGTGAACTCCCCCCTCACAGCAAGAGGGGACCACATGCACTCACCTTCCATGTGCCACCTCTGACAAAGCCACCAACAACCCAGACACTCCCTTATCCCTGGTGGCCTCTGCTTCCTCAAAAGCTTTTGGAACCCAAGGGGCAGCCCCAGCCAGGCTGCCTTTCCCACAGATGCTGCCCACAACCTCCAGGCTTCCACCTGCTGCAAAACTCTTCACCTTCCCCAAGTTGTTCAACACACTTCTTTTCCTTGAGTACTTCATCTTTAATAACCTTTCCATCTTTAAAAATCTTGCACTTGCTGTGCTACAGAATCTGAAGTTCTTAGAGAATCTGAGTGATTTTTTATGGAAGTGAAACATCCTGACACCAGCAGTGCCAAAATAACAGCTATGATTTACTGAGCTACTTCCAATGTACACAAGAGCCTGAGTGATGAACACATCCCTCCTTAGTCCTCATTTTTCACCAAGATTGATGTCTTACATCACTGAATTCATAATTCCCTGCCAAGCCTTATCATTGCTTCTTTCTCCTGTGCTCCAGAAACTGAAAGCATCACGTGGCTCTGGCTGAGCAACACAATCCTGCCCTTCAACCTTAGCACTGAACCTCCTGTGGGGACATTCACACCTGGGCACATCTGTACTGCTCATACTGTGCTTTTACAGAGCCCCTGAAGCTCAACCAGGCCAAGTGCACCAGGGCTGGGGCAATCCCAAGCACAAACCCAGGCTGGGCAGGGAACAGAGTGAGAGCAGCCCTTGGGAAGGATCTGGGGTGTTGGGGGCTGAGAGCTGGGCCTGCCCTGGCTGTGAGCACCCAGAAACCCCCCCTGGGCTGGGCTGAGCCCTGGTAGGGGCAGCAGTGGGGGGGATTCTGCCCCCTCAGGTGAGACCCCACCTGCAGAGCTGCCCCAGCCCTGGGGCCAACAGCAGCAGGACCTGGAGCTGCTGGAGAGAGTCCAGGGGAGCCCACGGAGATGCCCCAAGGGCTGGAGCCCCTCTGGAGCCAGGCTGGGAGAGCTGGGGGTGCTCACCTGGAGAGGAGAAGGCTCCAGGGACACCTCAGAGCCCCTTGCAGGGCCTAAAGGGGCTCCAGGAGAGCTGGAGAGGGACTGGGGACAAGGCATGGAGGGACAGGACACAGGGAATGGCTGCCACTGCCAGAGGGCAGGGCTGGATAGGATATTGGGAATTAGGAATTGTTCCCTGGGAGGGTGGGCAGGCCCTGGCACAGGGTGCCCAGAGCAGCTGGGGCTGCCCCTGGATCCCTGGCAGTGCCCAAGGCCAGGCTGGGCAGGGCTTGGAGCAGCCTGGGATGGTTCCATTCCCAAGTATTGTTATTCTTTTAAACATTCAGTTCAGCCAACTCCACAAAAAGCAATGAGAATTAAAGATTCTCATATTTTAATCCATGCACAGCAGAAACTCTCAGTTACACTCCTGTAACTCACAGCAGCTGGTTGAAGTGCTTTGCACACAGTTAAATCACTGAAGCTCTGGGGTTCAGGGATTTTCAATGTCTTTGCAAACAGGTGACAAATTCACAGCATCAGCTGCATTCATGCCCAAGCAAGAAACTCCCAGTGACTGCCTCAGTTACAACTGCTCCTGCTACTCATTTGTTTGCCACAGGTGAGGGAATATTCCTGAGGAAGGGATTTATCAGGAAATGTTCTATAAATCATGCAAAGACAACATTTGGAAGCTGAGACTCTTGCTGAGTAAATCCTACACCATGGCAATAACTCAAATGTTGTCCAGCTTGGGTCATTAGCAGAGTTGCTTTGCTTAAGTGATATGAGAAATGAGTTTAATGTTGTCTTCAAGTGCTATTTAAAACCCATGCAAGACTTGCAAGTAACCATTTCACTCCACTTCCCCGTGCAAATGAAAAATAGGAAGCAGGGGTTTTCCAAGTTCCTAAAGAGAGCTGGGCTCTGATGGAAGATATTAAACATTTATGGGGACTCAGGAGCTTGTTCTGCCTCTTGGAATACCTTTAATCTCATCTGAATGGAAGAGTAAAGGGTGGTGGCCTCACTTAACAATGAAAACATTCAAGAGTCACCAGTACAAAGGAATTGAGTCTCAGGGAACACAAAATGAGCAAGAATGGATCAGAGGGAAGCACCTGGTGTTCCTTTTGGAAGTGGTGGAATCATCATCTCTGAAAGTGTCCAAAAGCCATGGGGATGTGGCACTTGGGGACATGGTTTAGTGGTGGCTCTGGCAGTGCTGGTTAATGGTTGGACTCAGAGTCTTTTCCAACTTTAGTGATTTGGTGACTTCAAGAAGTGGAAGCACAACCCATTTTAACATGGACACAGCAAAGACACAGTACAGAAAAATAAAACTGAGAGAGTTTCACACAAACAAGTTTGCACAGGCAAAATGAAACTTCTACAGGCACAGCTTGTGTGGTCCTGGTTCTTAGCAATTATCCTGAAAAAACACTGTGTGAAAAGTTTGTTTGTTTTCCCTGAGAGGGGAGAAAGGAAAGGCCAGCACAGAAGTGCAGCCAACTTCCAGTTTGGAAATCTGATCCCCAGTCACAAGGGGAGCACACAGGTGGATGAAAGCTGCTTCAGCAATCCCCAGGGGACTGAGGGACATCTCCAACAGGCTTCCATGACAGCCAGCCCAGAATCTGTCCCACCAATTCCCTCCCCCAGCACCATTCTTAACAATTGACACCAGAAGCTTTGATCTTTTCTGTAAATATTTCCTGTCCAAACTCTTCCCAGCTACAGCAAAATCCACCCTCCCCCTGGCAAGCCAGAGGAATATTTCTTCCCATTAAAGTCTGTGGTTTGTATATAAATATAGAAATATCTTAAGCTCCTGTACAGGAAAGGAGCACTCAAAATGCTGCTCAAACTTCAGTGTGAAAGGTTTAGCACTAAGCAAAACACTGCCAACAGCTTATCAGAGGCAGCAGGCTAGAGCTGCCTGCTGCAATCTGGCCACAAGGAAGTGATCTGCAGCTCCCAGGGAACTACTCAAGGTCCCAGAGACAAGGAAATGTGTGCCAAGGACAAGGACAGAAAAACGTGTTCTCCATTTCAGAGGTAACTAAGAGGTAGAGATGTCAATGGGTTAACCCCAGATAAGCACTCATACAAAGGTCTAACAGGAATAGATAGAAAAATGTTCACAATCACAGAATGCTTTGGGTTGGAAGGGACCTTAAAACCCATCCAGTGCCACCCCTGCCATGGCAGGGACACCTTCCAGTGTGCCAGGCTGCTCCAAGCCCTGTCCAACCTGGCCTTGGACACCTCCAGAACTGGAGCAACCACAGCTTCTCTGGGCACCCTGTTCCATTTCACAGAGCCTTGGCTACCTTTATCTTCCTTTTTTCCAGGTAGAATTCAGTTTTGCTCCACTGGCTTTGAAGTGCCACCAGCTGGAATTCAGGGGACAATGCCAACCCCATGCAAGGCCACAGCCTTGGGGCAGGGGGGCTGCAAAGTTGCTCAGAGGAAAAATGTGCCCAGGTAGGCAAGAGGGCAATGGCACCTGGCCTGGACCAGCGCTGGGGTGGCAGCAGGACCAGGGCAGGGACTCAGGGACTGTCCCCTGTGCTGGCACTGCTGAGGCACCTCCAGTCCTGTGTCCAGTTCTGGGCAACTCCCAACACTGAGGGGCTGGAGGGTGTCCAAGGAAGGGAACAGAGCTGGGGAGGGGCTGGAGCACCAGGAGGGGCTGAGGGAGCTGGGAAGGGGCTCAGCCTGGAGAAAAGGAGGCTCAGGGGGGACCTTGTGGCTCTGCACAGCTCCTGACAGGAGGGGACAGCCAGGGGGAGCAGGCTCTGCTCCCAGGGAACAGGACAAAGGGAAATGTCCTTAAGTGCCAGGGGAGGTTTAGGTTGGATATTGGGAAACATTTCTTCATAGAAGGGTGGTCAGCCACTGGCACAGCTGCCCAGGGCAGGGCTGGAGTCACCATCCCTGAGAGGATTTAAAAGCCTTGCATATGTAGCAGCTGGGGACATGGGTTAGTGGTGGCCTTGGCAGTGCTGGAATAACAGCTGGACTTGATGACTTTAGAGGGCTTTTCCAACCTTAACAAGTCCCTGATTTTAACTCACTGTCATTAGAGCGTTTTGCACTGAAATTTCAGGGAGGTTTCTGCCATCTGAGGACAACAAGCAGCTCTGTGGGCACATTTTAATGACATTTGCAGTGGGGCAACCCCACAGTGCAATTCGTTTCTTTGTGTAGGGTTTTTCTTTCCAATCAGGAATTTGTTGGCCTGTGAAAAGCTTGGGAAAGGGTTATTAGGAGAGGTCAGACAGTAAAGGAAGGAATCTGTGCCTGATACTGCAGGTTTAAGTACATGGAAATCCCATCTTGTAGCTTTTCCTTACCACTTTCTCCTGAGGTTGGTGATGGTGGTGGAGTGGCAGCAGTAGCACTGTGCTTATCCCAGATGCTCTCCAAAATACCTGGCCAAAGAGAGACTTTTCAGAAGTGCCTTCTCAAAGATCCACACTGATCCAACAAACACAGCACAGACTGCAGGAGAGCTCTGGCAGAACACAGCTCCAGTGCTCTGGGAGGGACAGAAACACTGCACAACAGCTTTGGGCTCACTAAGGGCACACAATCCCCTTCCCTCTCCATGGAGAGAACTCAGCTGCTCTGCTGCACCAGTTGGTTCATATTAAGTTGGCCCAAGTGCTGCAGGGCAGAGCTGAGTGCTCACAGTGCAGCAGCAGCCACTGCATCACCCCCATTGTGCTCAACAGATCCCCAGTGTCAGAACCCAGGAAATTCCTGTGAGGACTTGAAACCCTGGCAGGGGGCTCAGAGACCTTGGCACAGAGTCAAAACCACCTGTGCCTTTGATTTTAGCCCATGGAAACAATTACCAACTTGGTGTGAAAGGTTACAAGCCACAAGAGTTTGAGTGAAATGTTAGTGAATTTATCACAAAGTGAAAATGTAGAATTTTAGAGGTTTTAGAATGAGAGTTCAAAAAACAAGATAAAAAAAATGTAAACATATTCTGTCTTTCTCCCTCTTCTTCTTGGCCTCCATCTTCTGCTGTAATAGTAATGCTTTTAAATTAGAGTAAAAACAAACTGTGTAACATAAGTGATAAGTATTAGAAAATTATTAAATGTAAATAATGTACACATAGTTTTTAGTATAAAAAGATAACACTGCCCTGAGGGCAGTCAGTGTGCCATGAACCAACGTGCTAAACACATCTCAACAAGTGAAAAAAAGACAATGTATTAAATAAGAGCAAATAAACAACCCTAAGAACGAGAACCAAAAAAATCTGTCTTCTTCTTCAGTCTTGAAACTGAAAAAAAGAAACTTTCTAACACCTCCAAGTCATCTCAACACCAAAGGCCTCATCACCCCAGGAGTGGCAGCCCAGCTGTGGGTGCTGAGGGGACAGCCAGCTCAGTGGCACAAGGTGTGACAATGTCCTGGGCTGACTATATGATGCTTTTATTCCCAATTGTCTGTTCTGTTTATGCTGAATAATAAGTTTTACACCTTTAGGACTTGTTCCAGAAAGTGAAGAAAAAAAAAGAAGGAGCAGCAGTTTGTTTTTATACACTGCACTCACTCCTCCACATTCCTGCTCCTGGACTGTGTTGTCTGCAGACAAACAGACAGCAGGACAGAGCTCTCCTTTGTTTGAGTTAGTTTTAACTAACTAAACTAAGTTGTTTTTTTCCCTTTTCTTTGAACCCGTTTAAGCCTACTCTGAACTGAACACCAGAAGAGCACCAGCAGCTAGCACCTGTGCCCACGGCTGGGTCTGGCATTTCCAGCACTGGAGGGACTGATAAGAGAGTTCTTTGTTTTAGTCAGTTTTAACTAACTAAAGCAAAGAAATTCCTTAGACTGAAAGGTCTTTTTTCCCTTTTGTTTAAATCTGTTCAAACCTACTCTGAACTTAACACCAGAAGAGCACTGGCAGCTCGCACCTGTAGCCCACTGGGCCATGGCATTTCAGCACCAGAAAGACTGATAAGAGACTGAATTATCCAAGCTGCAACTCAGGGAAGGGACTTTCTGAGTTTGTCATCTCTTTTAGAGCAGCAAACAATTTTATTGTTTAATATTGTTTAAGTTTTAATGTTTAATAAAGAAGTTTTTTTCCACTTTTCTCCAAAAAAGTATTTTCTCCCGAACCGGTTGAAAAAAGAAACCAATTAAATCTGCTTTCCTAGAAGAGCCCCTTTAACAGTTGTCTCCAAAACGTGCCCTGAGGCAGGACAAACAGAGCCATGTACCTGTGAGGAGCCCCAGCACGGTCTGCACCTGCTCCAGGAGCAGCTTGCGCAGCTCCTCCTTGCGGGCCACGCTCAGGTCCTCGCGGGGACACGCCAGCTCCTCCGACGTGGTTTTCAGCATGATCAGCCCCAGGGGAGTGGTCACAGGAGACTGGATCAGCTGAGGAGCACAGTGATGAGAGCAGTGTGATGACAACATGCACTGACACACAGGGATTAGCAACACTACTCCCAGTTTACAACAGCTTCGCCACTGAGGGCTCTCCAGTTCGACTTCCCCAGACCGAATCTCTGATGTGGCAACAGCTCCAGCCCCGTGGGAATCCCTGGGGTTTCAGGAGAGCTTTCATAATGTCATTGCATACAATCTGTGTCCCAGCAGGCTCACAGAACAGCCTGTCCCTTCTGCCTGCTGCATCCCCTGCCCAGCACCACCTCAGCACAGCAGCTCAGAGCTCACAGCCCAGCAGGGCCCCCAAAAATCCCCCCCTTCCCACACAGCCCAAAGGCTGCAGCCAGGAGCAGATGCCACCTGAGGGATCTGAGCTCCCCTTGCACCTGCACTGGATCTCAAACTGAAAACTGCATTTCCCTCTGTGGCATTCACACTCTCTGAAAAAATTCCTTTGCCCAGGGTTTTTCTCCGAGGAAGCTGAAAGGCAGCGAGAGAGGCCTCAGAGAAAAACAATTCTGATCTCATTTGCTTCTCCTGTGTTGTGCTTGTCTAGAATGGATTTGGAGATGGTTTACCACAGGTGATTGTTTCATTGGATTCTGCTGTGAGTTGTTTTCAGTCTTTGGCCAATCAGGGCCAAGCTGTGTTGGGACTCTGGAAAGAGTCAGGAGTTTTCATTATTATCTTTCTAGCATTCAGGAAGTATCATTCCTGTATTCTTTACTATAGTATAGTATTCTTTACTATAAAATAGTATAATAAAATAATAAATTAACCTTCTGAGAACATGGAGTCAGATGCATCATTCCTGCACCTGGTTACAATATCCCCCAAAGACAGTAACTTCTGCCCCGTGCTGGAACAGGACTGGACAAAAAGCTGACTTGTGCCTTCATCAGCCACAGGCTTACTAAAGACTTCTTCAAGTGGGACAAAAAGTTTTGTTTCCAGCTGAAGGACAGCACTGCTGCCCAGACACATCCCAAGTGATTTATGCACTGCTCCCTCTGGGAGAAAAAAGTCCAAAGCCAATCCCAGTTTCTACAAGTAATCCTTGAAGCCATAATTCTGCAATACAGGCTGACTTTGCTCCTGATTCCTTGACCCTCCAAAGGAGAGCCAGGCTGAGTTAACACTGCTGAAAACAGAGAGTTTGCTGAAATATTTGGGGAGAAAATAGCCCATCTAAGAGCTCTTCATCTTGGCTTTTGAAAAGGAAGTCCCAGACACAGGAGTAGATGGCAAAGAACTCAGTGAAAAACCCAACTTGGTGGTAAATTGTGAAGGGACTGAAAATCATTTCTCAGGTTATTTTCTGACAAACCCAGGGAGTTTTAGCAAGACCAGGCACTGGTACCTCAGTCAGGCTAAACAAATTTTAAACCTCTAAGGAAGCAGTACTTTATGTAGAATTACTGGCTCCTCACAATGACAATACAATATCCCAATTTACCTTTCTTCTCCACCCCTCCAGTGGTTCAGTAAAAGGTTTAGAGACTACTCAGAGTACTGGGATACAATTTCATGCTGAAGAACAAAGAACATGCTGCAAATGATCTCAGAAGAAAGTCCTGAGACAGGGCTCATCTGCAATTCTAACAGCAAATCATTCTGCCCCTGTGCTACTCTGCCTTCTGTCAAGGCCCTGGAATTCAGCATTACTGGTTTTCTTCCACTTTCTCTGAACATTTTAGGAATGTGTCTGCCACATAAATTAATTTATGGAAACATTTCCCTCCACTGCTGAGCTCACAAGGAGAGGCTTAAGAGAGCTCACCTCAAGTGAGCTCTGCAATGACTTAAGATAACCCCAGAGTGCTAGAAGGGCCAGGAGAGCTCAGGCTGCCTTTCAGTTCACATCCAGGTGAAATGAGAGGCAAAACTCCACATGGACACAGTTATCTCCAAGTATTTCTTGTCAAACTGACAAGTGAGGCCAAAACTGCAGCATGTCCCACTCCAGAACAGTGAGAAAAGTAATCACACCAGCCAGTGATGAGCTCTGCAGCCAAGACAGGGTTTTTTTTAAATTTTGCAATTAATACTAGATCCATTTGCCTTAACAAATAAACTCCTGCCACTCAAGGACTTGGATTTCAGTAACTGCCTTGTGGCTTGGCCGTGGGCTTTGCTGCATTCAAATCATGTAATTATGTCAGCAGAAAAAGCCTGTGCAGCACTTCAGTTTACACTCAGCCTCTTTAAGCCAATTAGGAACAATTTTAAGGGAACTGGAGACAAAATAATCCAACAAAAAGAGGTTTGCACCAGCCTGGTGATGCTCCAGCAGCAGCCTGGCTCAGGATTCCCTGTAAGGATGCTGAGTTGCACCCAACATTTCAGCTAATGCCATGGATTCAGTCAGGATCCCCAGTTCACAGCTGAGCCTTCCTGCAGGAGCCCTCCTGAACACCCCAACAACACCCATTAGTGACCTTATTAATGAGGTACCAGAGATTTTGGGGTGTCTTTGGTAGTTGGATGAAAAATCTGCACCAGCCCCATTGAGAAACTGCCCTTTCAGAATCAGTGACACATTCATAATTTTATTGACTTCTGTTTTGTTTAAAGGACAACCCATACTCCTTGTATTTTCAAGACCTAGCCCATAATATTTAAAATTCAAAGTGAATACTTGTGGCACAGTATTGTTCCTTCCCCAAAACACTTTTAACACCGGAGAGAAACCTAACACGGAAAAGGTTGAGAGTTCCAACAAAATTAAAAAGGAATTTACAAAGCAACATCTACCATTTGATCTTCATCAAATAGGGGTTTCTTTACCCCTACTCAAGGAAACAAAAAGATGTTTTTAAGGGAAAAGCTGGCTCCATGCATGGGCAGGGCTCTCACCTGCAGGATGTTGGTGAAGAAGTCGTGGTAGAACATGGGCCAGTCCTGGCGGCCGATGTCCACGATGACTTTGCAGAGCTTGTTCCTGATGAAGTAAGGCAGAGTTTTGTGGTGGGCCAGCAGCAGCTTGGGCAGGCAGCTCCTGATCTCCATCTTGTCCTGGGATGGCACCCCCAGCCACATCTTATTGATCAGGTTCTGCAAAAGGAATGGACATCCCAAATGAGCTCATCTTGGACATGAGAGAAACACTGGGAGAACCTGGAATCTCAGACTGGTTTGGGCTGGAAGGGACCTTAAAAATGATCCTGCTCTCACCCCTTGCCATGGCAGGGACAGCTCCCACTGTCCCAGGCTGCTCCAGCCTGGCCTTGGGCACTGCCAGGGATCCAGGGGCAGCCCCAGCTGCTCTGGGCACCCTGTGCCAGGGCCTGCCCACCCTCCCAGGGAACAATTCCTAATTCCCAATATCCCATCCAGCCCTGTCCTCTGGCAGTGGGAGCCATTCCCTGTGTCCTGTCCCTCCAGGCCTTGTCCCCAGTCCCTCTGCAGCTCTCCTGGAGCCCCTTCAGGCCCTGCAAGGGGCTCTGAGGTGTCCCTGGAGCCTTCTCTTCTCAAAGGCTGGACAACATAAAGCAGGGACAGAGCATCTGGCAGAGCAGCTGAACTCATGGCCCAGGACTGGCAGTGCCACAATGGAGCTGAAGTTACTGGTTTAACTGGTTTTGGGTTGAGCAGAGCTATAGTGGCAGGCACAGAACCATTTCCTCTGTCTTTTAACCCTGGGCACCAAGGGTTCCCCCTCTAAAGGGGGAAGCACAGCCTTGGATGAAGCAGGAGAAGAAAATCAGGGAAGGAGGTTTGGCTTTCCAGGCCTCTGATGGCACCCAGGTCCCCTGAAGCTGAGCTAGGAGGTCACTGGAGCAGGCCCTAGCAGTGACAGGGCACCACTGCACAGAAAGCTTTCAGTCCACTTAAAGCCAGACAAAACCCAAAGGAAAGCAGAGTTACAAATTGCTTCCCTGCCCTGATCCATTTAGGGCTCTGGAGCATTAGGAGCTGAATCTCTTGGGATAACCCAGAGAGGAGGTGAAGGTCTGTGCCCATCTGCAGCACTCAGCCTGCAGAAAGAGAATGCTGGAGATCACAATCATAGCCTGGAAGAAACCTCAAATATCCAAAACTGGAAGATGATGAATGGTCAAAGGAGATGCAATCCTCAGCAGGATGCACTGCACCAGCTCCCAGTGCAGAGCCACGCAGGGATATTTATACAGAAATTCCTCAAAGAAGTTGTTTTTGGTGTTTCCTAGCAGAGAAAACCCACAAGTATTGCTTGAAAACAATGGCCCAACCAGCTGAGGGTTCCTTGATGCAAGTCCAGAATCCCAATAAAACTGGAAGATGTTTTAGCTTTAACACCCATCCTTCCATGCCCACTGTGCTCTGTCCTGCTCCTCCACCTGCCAGCAGCAGCTTTCTCCCTGTAAATGCTTTTGGGAAGATATTTTCATTTTCAAAAAGCAGGAGATGAAAACAATTCATCTGGAAGGGAGTCAGGAGGAGTTTTATTCCAAATCCACTGCTACCTTCCTAAGCAGTTTGGGAAATCCATGTCCTTGGGCAGTTTTGGGAATGATCTTTGTGTTCACATCCCCCTGACTGATCCAGCAGCCAAGGATGGCTGGGGAAGCTGCACACTGGGCCAGACCTTGGCTCTGAGGACCAGTTAATGTCCAGCCTTGCCCCAGTTAATTTTGGGAATTCAAGCTCCTCCATGGAGAGATCCTCATGTCCCAGCTGGGCTGGGGACTCTGTCCCTCCCTCTGCACTTGCACAGGAATTTCTTTATTCTGGGCACAATTAGGGTTTTCAATGCTCCTTTTGTCCCCTCCAGGGAAGGAGAGGCTCAGTAACCAAAATCCATAAAATATCCTGAGCTGTGGGATCCACATAGGATGATCCCAAGGATCACTGAATCCACCTCATGGCCTTGCACTTGTTTTGCTTGTCAGGAAAATCAGTGGGACACCATGTCCTGAGCAGGAATAATTCCCATCAGCCCTTTTTGAGGGGAAGGTAAAGCAGAATCAATTTGCAGATGGGGCCCAGACTCCCTCTGCAATCCTTAATAAGTAAAATTAATATTTAAGAGAATAAATCAAAAATGATGTGGATAATTTGTAAAAAGAATACAACTTTAAGCACAGGGTTTTTATCTAAACATGTATTTGATCTGAAAAGTGGCCCTGTGCAAAGGCTGTAAACCCCTCTGATTTAGGGGCACAGCTCAGAGTGCACACCCAGCTAAGGACATGACACAAATGTCCCAGACTGAGGAGTGACATTGGCCAAACCCCAGGACATCTGCACTGGTCACTGAGAAATCAGTGACACACCAGTGCTGTCCACAGAACACTTTTGTTCATTCCAGGGGACACAGAGATCAATATCAAACCTTTTAACCCAAATTTTCCTCTTTTATCACTAGATGAAGAGTGGGATGTGGCTGGCTAAGAGAGACCTCACCTCTGCAGCCAGCACAAGTTTGCAGGATGCAGTTCAAGAGCAGCAACCACAACTACAAAATGTCAGAAAAATAAAAGCAGGTTTGCCTTCCCTCTCAGCACTCAAAGCCTGCAGGAGCCAGGAGCAGATAATCACCCCCATATTTCTGATCATAAAAACAGCATAAAAGCAATAACACCCTTAAAAGCATCGTGCAGAAACTCAAGCAGCCTCTGAAACTGGAGGTAATTTGTGCTTAGAGCTGCCAGGAAATGAATTCTTCAATTTGTGTACAAAGATTCACATTCTCCCACTCTGAGCCTGCCATTAAGCAACCTCTCTGGCAGAGAGCAATAAAAGCATCCTTCATCACTGTACTTACCAGGGATGCCATTTCAGACAAACATCTCCCCCCAAAAAATCGATTGCCAGCTCAAACTGCACCAGGCAGAGCAGTGGAGGAGCTGAGGCCTCACCTCAAACACTGTCAGGCTGTACATCATCACATAATCATTCCTTGTGCTGGACAGGAAGTACAGGCAGAATCTCCAGGCTCCTATCTGCTGGGCAAAGTTATTTAAAAGCTCCTCTGCAAAAAAAAAAAACAACCAAAACCATAAAAGTACATAAATTACTTGAAAATGTACTTCAGTTTTAATTTGACTTTGATGTAAAATATTCCATTAAAGTTCTTTAGCTGTAAACAAAGCCATAACAATCTATAGTGATAGCACAGCAACTGAGCAGGGAAGAGACCCTGTGTTCAGGGAATGACTCAACCTGGAGGAGGGCAAAAAATATAATAAAACCACATTCTACAGTGTTTAAAGCAATGTAACCACAGGCTTTAATGAAAACAAAACTGATGTGTCATTTTCAAATCAGTTTTGACATAAATAACTGCAGCAGATAAGAGGTGAATATTAAAACAAATCACACAGCAATTGTATTATGAGCACTGTTATTTTATCTGTAAAAGCCAAATGTTGGGATTTCAGGCCATTGTGAGAGTAGGAGCACTTCAGATCAGTGTTCTAAACTCACCTTCTTTTAATGCAGCTCCAAGAGCTGCTGACTTGGTGAAGTTCAGAGGGTCAGAAACCTCCCTGAACGCTCAGGGAGGATTTGGTCATCACTCATGAGGTGACAATGTGACAAAGAGAAAAGCCACAAGGGCTGCTTTACAGGCTGAGCAAGTTCTGGGTTTAATTAATTGTTTTCTTTCCTGCAATTTAAGCAGGAAAATGAGGGATACCTTTTCCACAGCAGGAGATTACTGTCAGAAAAAGCACAACAAAAACCTTGTGCTGCTTATTTTCCAGGATTTCTGGGGCAAGTCGTTCATGCTGATCATACTTCTGGCCAGAGATGGTAGAAACAGAGCAACCCCAGAATGGTTTGGGCTGGAAGGACCCTAAAGTTCATCCCATCCCATGGCAGGGACACCTCCCACTGTCCCAGGTGCTCCCAGCCCTGCCCAGCCCGGCCTTGGGCACTGCCAGGGATCCAGGGGCAGCCCCAGCTGCTCTGGGCACCCTGTGCCAGGGCCTGCCCACCCTCACAGGGAACAATTCCTAATTCCCAATATCCCATCCAGCCCTGCCCTCTGGCACTGGCAGCCATTCCCTGTGTCCTGTCCCTCCATGCCTTGTCCCCAGTCCCCCTCCAGCTCTCCTGGAGCCCCTTTAGGCCCTGCAAGGGGCTCTGAGGTGTCCCTGGAGCCTTCTCCTCTCCAGGTGAGCACCCCCAGCTCTCCCAGCCTGGCTCCAGAGGGGCTCCAGCCCTTGGAGCATCCCTGTGGCTGTTTGGGAATAAAAGGAATCTGCCTCTTTACAGTCACCAGCAGCTCCCCCAGAGCACCTGGCAGGATCTGCTGCCTTTCAGGACATATTTAATAATAACCCCACCCAAAGGGAATTGCTGTTTTTCCTGCCTGTCATTCCACAAGAACTGGGCCAGCCTTGCTTTGCATTCCTAATGCTGAAGGCTGTGCTCCATCTCCAGGCAGAGGATTCCCAGGACAATGGACAGAGGAACCTCACTGGTTTATCACCCACAGGGGCTGCCAGAGACCCCCTGGAACCCCAGCTATGGAAACCTGTCCCACCTAAGCAGGAGGGGGAAGATGCCAGCTGAGTGCAGGCACAGCTCTGTGGGACACCCCAGTCCCCTCTGCTGGGCAGGAGCAGCCCTGGAGGGGCAGGACTCACCTATCTCACGTTTCCTCTCATTTGTTGTGCAATTGTGGAAAAACTCTGTCATCAGACTCTCCAGAGCCCGCAGGGAGGCCTCCTCTGATGCCTGGGAAGGACATTGAAGGAAAAGAAATAAAACTCATGGCCACTCTGACACAGGAGGGTGGCATTAGAACAGCACAGGGGCACCAAAATCCAACATGAGCAGGACCAGTACAGGGCAAATAACTGGGAGCTCCAACTGCTCACTGGGAGCAGGGAGCAGCAAGATTTGTCCACTGCAGGTGAAAGCTTTGACATGAAGGAGCATTTGCTCATCTCCATTAATAAGGACAAGAACACAACAGAATTCCTTTATTTTGGTGGCATTCAGGAATTTTAAGGCAATAAATAATTCTCACAACGACAGCAAGGTCGGGTAAAGATGTTTTCAGATGTTCAGAAATTGTAAATATCCTATCATGGGAAGCATGAACTTTGAGAGGATTTCTCTTGGACATCAGGAGGAATTTCTTCCCAGAAAGGGTGATCAGATATTGGAATGGGCAGCTTGGGTGGGTGGCAGAGTCCCCACCCCTGTCCTAGGAAGGGCTGGAGGGGGCACTCAGTGCTCTGGGCTGGGGACAAGGTGGGGATGGGTCACAGGTTGGACCTGATGATCCTGGAGGTCTTTTCCAACCTCAATCATTCCATGATCCTGTGACCCCTGACACCTCTTCCTGTCTTTGCCTTGGTGCCACTCTGCTGCTCAGGAAGCTCAAAAAATTCAGGAATTTCCAGCACTGGAAAAAGCAATATACCAGTACATACCAATATACCAGTATTCAGCAATCTGATTCAAGAAGAACAGCACCCCCTCAATTTAGGTTTTATTCCTGGAAACCATTTGTTACAGTTTAAAGTCCTAAAGAAACGATCAAGATTAGCATCCAGCTGTAGTTTTGGAGTGCTCTGGAGTTGGGATGGTTTTATTCTGGCAAGGTAACAGCCTCAGAAACAGTCCTGCTACAGCACAGACCATGCCATAGGTGTGTCCACAATGTTTTCAACCCATGCTATCAATACCAAATGCATCAAGATTCAGGGCCAAACCTTCAAGAATGGGAACAAAGTAAACATTTCATAAAACTGAAATTTCTGCCTCAAAAAAAAACCCCAAACCAGAAACACAAGCCATGCCTGGCAGTCTCCAGCAGAGAAGAGCATGTGAGACACCCAGCAGAAACACCCCAGGCTTCTGCTAATTCCCATTTCCATGCACAGCAGTTTTCCCAAGGGCCAAGCAGGAGCCTCTCCTCACTGGATTAAACCCCCAGGAGCACCAACAACTCCACAGCAGCTGGAAGTGGATGCTCTGCAGGACACTGAGCATTTCCATTTACAAAGGAATGCTGAATTCCATCCTACCTTTCCTCTTCCTGCCTTGCTTGATCCTTTTTTTTTTTTTTCCTTGCTTTTTAAAGCCCTGCTCTAGAAATCAAGGACTATTGTAGCAAGATATGTGGGTAATGGGAAATTGGCTTAAAACAAGCAACAACCCAAGCAGAGCAGTCCAATGTTTCCAATCCAATGTTTGCAGCTCAAGTTCCCAGCTTTAATCCATTTCTGCTTGGGCTGCAAACTTCCCTTCAGCCTCCTGCCAGTCACCATTCCCAGGTAACAGCCCTTCTGTGGAGAAGAGCCCCACTTTCCAAAGAAATATCTGACCAAGTGGCATCCTTCATGACTTAGGGTATGGCCACACTGCCCTTTGTGGGAGCTAAGCTGTCCTAAGCTCCTCCCAAGCAGATCCACACATACAAATCCAGTATTTTCCTAAATCCCTGCCCTTTCCTTCTCTGCTGCTCAGCACAGAGTGAGTCTCACCAGCAGTTTCTGGTGCCAAACCCCCAAAGATGAGTTTCTAATCTCAATTTGATGCAAATTCTTCAAGAGCAGCACAGCTCTGCCCACTCCACCTTTACCATCCAATACCAAGATCACCTCAATCCATGGAAAACTCTCAGTTCTTCCCAGGGTGGAAGGGTTCAGATGTTTTTGGATACTTAACTCAGCAACTCTTCTTCAGCAAGAGCAGTTGACATCAGTGCATTTCTTCCAAGATTCAAGATTTATATCCTGCTTTTGGAAATAAATTAAGGAGTTCTTATAAATCCTGAGCATCTGCCTTGTCCTCCACTGCCTTCAGCACTGAGATTTGGAAGATCCCATTCCTTAGGAACACAGTCAATCTTCCAAAGCAGAACACCACGATCACAATGCTCAGCATGTCAAAAGCAGGAAAAAAAATAAACCAGAGAGCAGAACAGGAGGATTTCATGCAGAAAAGCCCAGGCTGGAGAGCACCCAAGGCCACCTTGGGCACAAAGACACAGTGGGACCTCCAGGATGGTTCTGTGCTCTTGTTTGACTTTTTGTGCCTCTTTGGGAGGTTTGGCCAAAGGAAGGTCCAGAAGGAAAAACTGTCTGAGGTAGTAACCAAAGCCCAGCTCAGGATCCCCTCCTAACTCCAGGCTGGGCTTACCAAGGACCTGCATTTTCTGAAACCTTTGGGTATTCCTGAAGTTCCTCAGCTCCTGGAGGCACGTGGTCATCCCCCAGCTGTCCAGCAAGGCTCTGATAAGGAGGCCACTGAGATAAGGAGGTCACAGAGCTGTGCAGAGCTGCAGGGGAAGGTGGCTGCACCTGGACCCAGACACCTGGGGGGTTGATCAGGGAGACTCCAATGAAAGCCCAGACGTTTGGAGCACCTGGGGCTGTACCTGGGATATTTCCTAGCATCATTCCCACCTTAACAAGCAGTTTGCTTTCTTTTAGGGCTCCCTGTTTGCTCTGCATTGAGGAGAAGGACAGGCAGAACCAGCAGTGCTGAGCTCAGGTTCTGGTCTGAAATTCTGGGTCATGCACAGATTTAATTTTCCAAGGTTTTTCAGGAAAAGTGTGGACCATGAGAAACAGAATCTACCCCAGTTTTCTATGTCAGGGCTGGCAGTTTGCCTCACCTCCACGAGACATTACTAAATATGCAACCACTGAAGCAGAAATACTTCCCACTCTTTCAGAAGTCAAACCTGACCCCTCTCACCCCTAGTACCTCCCAGGGCTGGATCAAACATCAGAAAATACCATCTCTCTCTTCTGCCAACCATGAGAGGAAAATATATTCAGTTCTCCAAGTCCTGCTTGCAGAGCAGGTAATGTGAGTTTCTCCCCATGCAGAGAAAACTCTGCAGCCCACAAAAAGCAGAGGAGATCAGATGTGCCACATCACCATCCACCCCTGCTCCACTGCCTCAACACCATGGCTGAGTTCTGACCCACAGGGAGGGCCCTGGCTGCCAAATTCAGCAGATCCTGGGCCCAAAGGTGATGTCCTTGTCACAGCTCCCTTGGGGGAATAGGGCAGAGAGAGGTGAAAGCAAGGCTAAATCAGAGCAGGGCTAAATCCAGCACAGCCACAGCTGCACATTCCCATATTCCAGCAGCACATCCACACTTTGACCTGGAATTTGGGTCAAAACAGCACGTCTGGGAGGTGTGTCACAGGTGACTGTGCCCAGGATTGGTGCCTCTAAGTGCTGAGCTGGCTCCACAGCACACAGACAGGCCCAGCAGCAGCTCTGCCCTCCCTGGAACTGTCCCCTGTGATCAGAGCAGGACAGGGAGGACCAGGGTGGGAGAGCCACTGGCAGCCTGTCCTTGCCATCCCTTTCCCCTCCTCAGTTTGCTAAAGGTGTTCCACAGCACTATCAGGTGAGGGGTGGAGCTGATTACTCACTCCAGTCACCTCTGGACTCCAACCCTCTGTGCCCTCCTCCAAGCAGGAAAATGAGCTCCAACAGCTTTTCCTGACAGAAAATACAAGATTTGCTACCAAGAACCTGCACATCCCACATCATTCTCCATCCACCAAAGCACCACAAGAAGGACCCGCCCCACCAGCTGATTTCAGGGCTCTCCTGCAGTTACATTTTCAGCTGTATGAGTCATTAACTGATTTCTGCTGATTAAGGGGAAAAAAAGCTGCCAACCTCCTGTGTTTCAGGCTGTTCAATATTGCAGCTGCACCTCAGTGAGGCTCTGGAGAAGCAACCTCTTTGTACCCTGCTGCTGACTCCATCACAAGCTCAGATGCAGACTATGACTAAAGCACTGGGGTAGAACCAGTTACTCATGCAGCTCCAGCAAACACCAGAGCAGCCATCCTTGGGTTGCACTTCAGACACTGCACATGCACTTGAAGAGCAGATACAATGCTAATTTTAGTGAGCATATCACCAAACACAACCACAGCCCTTAAAGAAGCACCTGCTCATTCTGCAAGACATGGAAGTGCTTTCTAAAGCCATTTTCTCCACAAGTGCTTTCATTTAGAGTTTACTTCCTCTTTTTTTTTTTTTTTTTAAATTTCATTTTATGCTCTCTGAAGGTATTTTTTTTTTTGTTGAGGGCAAAGATTTTCTCTACTGCTTTGCCATAAAAACACAAGCTGTTAACCTTGTAATGTTTGCCATTAGAGCATCCATCACACAAACGATGCTCTAAATACAGCAACTGGGGCTAATGACAACTGAGAGAAGGGTTAGGTCTGTTCACTTTTTCCCTAATGTGTTTGCAAATGGATACCACTCCAAGACAAATTTAAGGCATTCCCTCTCCAGAGCTTTTTTTAGTAAGATGTTAATTGCAGCTGCAATGTTACAGAGGTGACTTCATCCTTCAGGCAGCACCTTCCTGATGTGGAAGGATGGATTTTCCACCACACAAGCTCCCAACGCCTCCTCCAGTGGCAGGGAGGAAAAGCCCAGGCTCTGCTGCACCCCAGGAGCCCTCAGAGCACATCAAACTCCCCCTTTGCATCTTTACTCTTCATTTACAGCTGGGAGTTGTGTTGGGGAGCTGTTCCCACCCCCTGCACCCATCCTGGTTTGGGTTCTGATTCCCACCCCATCCATCCCTGCCTGCAGTCCCTGTGCTGTTCCTGCTCCTGCTGTTGAACATTCCCAGCCCGCCAAGCCCCCACACCCTGCACAGATCCCTCTGCAGCTTCCTCACCTTCTGGAGCCTGCCTTTCCATCCCAATCCCAACCCCAATCCCCCCTCTCCTGCCATTCCCAGTGCAAGACACACAGCCCAGCCTCCTCCCAGCTATCAGATTCAGATTTTATCACATTTAGCTGTTAACATCACTATCAGCTATGTCTACCAGCTTGTGGGCAGCTCTTCCAGGAGAGGAGGGAATGCAGGGGAGCACACACGGAGAATCCTGGCTGATGGAAAAATTCCCAGCTGGAATTGCTATTTTACTACCAACAAGGAAGTGCATAGGGTTAATAAAACAGACAAGATACAAGAAATTTCATCCACAGCACCTGTATAAAATAACTCATCATCACCCTGTTGTTGCTAATTGCAATGTCCCATCCTCTTCCACCTCAGAGCCTTCTGCTCCCAGTGTTTGCAGTTAATTAACAGCACAGTCACACATCTAAAAATACAAACAACCACACTCCAGCTGCTGAATTTTCTTCTTTCTCTATTATTTGTGGTCAAGCCTAACTTAATGATGCACGTATGTGTGGTGAGTATTAACAACACTAACATCTCCAGGTACCGAGGTAGTAATTTACTCATTGAAGGATTACCAGGGTGTCTTTCAGAGCCCCTCCCTGCCCCAGCCCTAATACAGCATGGTAATGAACATGTAAATTAGAAATCACACTCTCAGAAAGCTTGTGGGTCGCTTTAAGCCTGCTCACAAAACCCTGGAGAACCCCTGGGACAGCCCAGGGTCACTCAGGGCAGTAAAATTCATGGAAGAAGTACACTATTATTTTTAGCCAGAAAAGCAGAATTATGAAGTGTTTTAAAAAAGTAGGAGGACACCAACACATCCTCCAGAAAAAACACATGCTACAGGGAGGCAGAGCTGGGAGCTCAAAAACAGTGTTACTCATTAGATTTAATCCCTTCCACCAAAAACTGCAGAATGTGGGGGTTCACCCTCATTCCAGGCTCTCTGATCAGAGGTCTGACACCAGGAGCCCACAGCATACATGCTCCCCAGCAGTGCTCAGCTGATGCTATCAGGACAGGGCTCAGCTCATTCTCAGTTTCCTTGTTGCACCTCAGAGATGTTTTTGTGGTTTCCAGAACCGAAAGCAGACTGGGCCCCCTCTGTGCTCCCAGCACAGCTCAGCTCCTGGGGCCATGGCAAGGCAGCTCTGCCTGCAGAGCTCCCCCCTCTCATCTCAGAGACCACCTCAGCACATCACCAACAACACGGACATTCTGCAATCTCTTTATAGGAGATTTTCTGCTTCAATGGTGGGATAAAAGTCAGATTGCTGCTGTACCTCAAGGCAAATGGCAGAGGAGCAAAGGCACCACGCTCCTGTCTGTGTCCCTGAGGTCCCCAAGCTCAGGGCAGCTCCAGAGCTGCTCAAAGCCCTCCTGCCTGCACAACTCCCCCCTTCAGGAACCTGGCTGCACTTCAGGAATCAGAGTGTTTAATTGAAATATCACCTGAGGACTCAGTAGGACCTCAGACTGAGCAGAGCTGTGTGGAACAGGCCATGGAGAGCCAGCAGTGCCAACCTGATTTCTGCACCACAGATCATCTTACCTGGAACACTGCCTGCTCCACAAGTAATCAGCACCTTTCTCAACACCCAAGGGATCTGATTTCTTAAACCCTCTTGGACAGGCAGAATCACTTAACCAGGCATCAGGTTTGAAGGTTGAACTTTGATTAACAGGCTCAAGTGTCTGAGTCTTGATTCTTTCTAACCCAGTAACTCTTAACCCACAGAACCAAGCCCAGCAGGCAGTGTGTCCTCCACCCAGCAGTTCCCAGGAACTCTCTTGGAAACCCAGCAAAGGAATAAAACAATCCCAGCAGGCTGGAAAAAGCAAAGGGTGGTTTAAGCACAGTGCTGTTTCAAGCCACGCTTGCTGAAGACGAGCCCAAGAGCAATTTCTGAGTCCCTGACACCCAGGAAAGGCAGCTGGTCACGTGCTGCTGACTTCCTAATTGATTTCTTGTGGTTTAGCTGCTGGAAAGGGCTCAGCTACACAGTATTTTCCCAAACAAGCAGTTGCTAAAATAACAATACCCAGCTGAGGAGTGCAGAAGCACCCAAAGCAGATTCCTCAAGATCAATACCCCATCACCAAAGCACAGCAGGCAGAGGTGGCTCCGGAGTCACTTTTAGGACTTTCAACTTAAACCTGAGAATCCAGCCCCAGCCATCAGCCCTCCCTCAGCAGCCACTTGGCTCAGTCATTCTCAGCTGTTGGGCACCACTTTTTAAGCCATCAATGATTATAACTTCTCATTTTGTGGGTTATCAGCAAAACCAGCCAAACAAAATCTGCTCTTCAGACAGACACAGCTGAGCATCTGCCAAGGGTGCTGGGCTGGGCAGGAGCTGCTTCCAGAAGTGAAAACACTGCAAGGTGACTCTGCTTGTCTCAGTTCAGAATTCAGTTCAGAATTCACTTAAATTCCCCCAGTGAAGTCTAGAAACTCACACCTCTGAAGCTGCTTTGTTCCTTTCACTTCACACTCTCCCTCTGCTGGGTTCCCCAGGATGCCCCACACCCCAACCCAGGCTGTGAGCCCTTGCAGGGAGATCCCATCCTTCCCTGAGGGGCAGTGCTTGTGCAGGAGCACAGGCACAAGGAAAAAATCTCTTCCCTTTTCTCTACATAAACAAAGCAGGCAGGACCACAGGGCTGCCCCAAAAACAGCTTCACTCACTTTGAGACAACACTTCCTCCAGAGGTTTAGGGGAAGTGACCCAGCTTCTAACCAGGCAGGTGGAAAAAAGAACCCAAGGAATCCTTTGGAAACAAATAGGCTGGTGAGGAAAGGATTTGTGAAAGGAATAAAAAAAATCCTTATGAAAAGAATTTGTAAAAGGTGTTGAGAAAAATGCCCTCATCATCTCTCTCCAATGGTGCAGAGATGTGCAGCAGTGGCAAATGAACTCACACTGAGCCCAGTACAGCCTTCTGAGCTGGAGTCTGCTTAAAAACCCCACACCTATCACAGGATCATGGAATGGTTTGGGCCAGAAGGACCTTAAAGCCCATCCAGTGCCACCCCTGCCATGGCAGGGACACCTCCCACTGTCCCAGGTGCTCCAAGAACTGCCCAGCCTGGCCTTGGGCACTGCCAGGGATGCAGGGGAACAATTCCTAATTCCCAATATCCCATCCAGCCCTGCCCTCTGGCAGTGGCAGCCATTCCCTGTGTCCTGTCCCTCCATGCCTTGTCCCCAGTCCCCCTCCAGCTCTCCTGGAGCCCCTTTAGGCCCTGCAAGGGGCTCTGAGGTGTCCCTGGAGCCTTCTCCTCTCCAGGTGAGCACCCCCAGCTCTCCCAGCCTGGCTCCAGCCCTTGGGGCATCCCTGTGGCCTCCTCGGGACTCTCTCCAGGAGCTCCACATCCTTCCTGTGGTTGTAATGATTATTCCTACAGAGAACACTCTTCATGCTCTTACAGGTGTAAATCTGACACTTCAAAATGCCAAACCCTTGCTCCTCCCCACTTGTACAAACATGGCAGCTCCTTTGACCAGAGAGAAGCCAAGGAAAGATGCCCAAGTGACAGGAGTGGAGAACCTGGCGTGGTTGTGTAGCAGCTCTGAGCAGTCCAAGATGCATGAAGAGATTTTTAAAAACACTTCTCAAATCCTTCACTGTCAGCAGAGCCACAAATAAACCCTTATTTATCTCAGCCTCCAGACAAGTCCCAATAATACCCAGGGAAGGCTCTGAATCACAGTTGTTTGTAGCCCCAAGTGAAGGAGGCTCTGGAATTATGCACATATGTAGTGCTGGAAATGGGAAGCACCAGGGCAAGCAAAAAAAGAAAGTGAATGTAAGAAAAACCCAATTATTCAGCATATTTCTTAAAGGGGTACCTCTACTCAGATGCAAACTCCAGCATGCAAATCCTGCTGATTTTTCTCCAACATCCACTTCTGCCTGGCAGGATTAAGCCCATTTCCATGGGGGAAAGCTGTCCCAACAGCTGGCTACACAAAGTGCAAGGTTTAGGGCAAACCTGGGGCAGGATTATTCCTGATCCAATGCATTACAGCAGCCAGACCTGATTCCCAAGGAGGTGCGATTATACTACAAGAAAATATGGAATTTTAAGACCCTCAATCCCTATCAGAGAAATGGAAAAAATATTGTAAAACTAAAAATTGAAATTCCATGAAACTCCAGAAATTTCAGAAATTGAAACTCCAGAAATTTCATTGCTGGCAAGAGCATTAAAACTTGTGTTGGGCATTTAAGAGTGTATAATGAAACCACCATGGGAAACACCATGGGAATAACTAAGATTTTTGTTAATTAAAATGTTTTCAAAGGACAGCTCACACAGGGAGAACATCCAGTCCAATTAAAGGAAAACAAGATGTTGACATCTGCAGTGCTGCTGCTGCACTTTGGGGGATTTCACAAGTGCCCCTTTGCTGCTCACCCCTGCAGCTCTGGGGGTCCCACCCTGGGGGGGTTCCAGGCTCCCTGCCCACAACAGGGGGCTCTGCTGGGCCAGCATGGGGATCTTTGTCCTGGGGGACCCAAAGGGTCACCATGACCCAAGCAGCTCCTTCAAACACCAGCAGAACACAGGAAAAAGCAGCTTTGGAAAGCCAAAGCTGCAGCTTTCCCCAGTCCCAAACCCAGCAGCTCCTGGGATCAGGGGAAGGGCTGGCAGCAGGAATTGTCCCCTGAGCACTGACCTCACATTTCCACATCAGAGACTACAGGCCATGGAGCACTTTGTCCTTCTCTTGGTTTCCTTCACCCTTGCAAAAAGAAAGCCAAGGAACTGTAGAAAGTACAGGTTTATCCTCCATAACCCAAGAGTTAGGGAATGGGATGAGCAACAACAAATGCAGCCATGCCCAGGAGCTGGTTGTGCTGTGTCCTCTCCAGACCCTGATTTTGAACACCAGGGAAACCAGCACTGAGCCAAACTTCCATGGATGAAAGTGCTCCTCATCCCAAAGAAAAGGTGGAATTGCCATGCAGAAGAAACCTGCTCTGTTCTTACTCAATGAAGCAGCAGGGAACCAGCTGAGCACAACGCAGATTTTTCAGGCAAAACATTTCTCCAAAGGGAAAAAAAAACCCTCATTCCCCTTTGGAAAGCTGCATCCAATGCTGGCTTTGGCATCCTGACAAGGCAGTACACAAAACAGATGAGCACACTCCTTTCTCCAAAGAGGGGACAAAAAGGAACCAGGACAATCCCTCTTGGGAAGAACTCCACGCTGCAATTAAAGCCCTAATGAAATATTAAGTCAAAATGCTAAAAATACACACAGAGATCCAGCCACGAGCTTGGAGATGCTGGAACAAATAAAAGATAATTTGGAGCGAGAATGCAAAGGGTTGGAAATAGGAAAAGAAATGGAATTCTGGGCATGATCCACATAGGAGGAGGGTCAGGGAAGATCAGGGGGAGGAAAAAAAATAAGGAATTTGTGGTGTTGCTAGAAGAGCCTGGAATAGCTCTGGTGGAGTGAAAGTATCCTGAGTGTAAACAGAAAAGAGAAACATGGATAAAGAAAGGAATCAAATGTGTGTGGAGGGAAGGTGAGATTGGAAAAGAGCTGCTTCACCATAAGCTGTAGGAGCTTCTTAGCCTAGGAAAAGCTGCATCACCCCAAAATTCCAGAGAACAGAACCCACAAATAAACCCCAGGGGGTGCCTGGACCAGTAGGAAAGTCCCTGACCATCAGAATCAGTAGGGGAAAAGCCAATTGCTTTTCCTCTACCAAAATATCAATATTTACATTTTGGTTGGAACAAGGAGGCCTACAGGGGAGAACAGGCACATGCTGCACCGTCAATAAATGCTGGAACTGGGATTCCAAAAATTATTCTATATAAATGGGAGTCTAAACATTTTATTTTGATAAAACAAAGCAGCAAACACCTTCTTTTCTCTCTCTCTCAAAGAAGAAGGTTGTCATGTTGACACCTGGGATGCAGAGAGAGCCAAGGCAGCAGTGACCCAAATATAAATATAGTTCCTAAGAGGAAATATCTGCTGTGTGACAGAGGATAATGATTGGGAAGGATTTTAGGGCATGTTCTACAGGCAGGTATCAGCCTATCCACCTCAAAGCTACATTTCCTTCTGCTTTGCATACACCAATGTATAAATCCAACATGGTCCCTCAATGACACCACCTAACAATGTGCAATTAATTCACCCAACTGAACCCAAAGTTCATGGAGTTTTTGGGTATCTATGCATGGAGTGATCTCTGCACAGCACTGAGCCCCATGGCAGGAGCTTTGTGGTACCTGCAAGATTTTAATGCTTTTCTGCTGAAATAATTACAGCCACCAGCAGCCATCCATCAGCAACAGCCAGTGGAAATGAGCTTTTCAAGCTCATTTAGTGAACCTGGAGGCTCAACACTTTTGCCTTGATAGCTTTTAGTCCTCCTGCAGCCTACATTTAGCTACCCAGGTCTTTGAAATATGGATGTGTTGGAATTATTATAGGTCCTGAAAGGAATTATGTGCAAGCATTCTGCTAAATGAGCTGTTTTCTTCTGAGAAAAAGCTCTGCTTTTGGAGGAAGCATCTGAGCAGAGATCAGCTCTCCTGCTACACAGTTCCCACTCCTGGTTCATCTCCAGAGCTACCCAGGCCTTGCTGCAGAGTTGGGAAAGTTCACCAGCATTAATCAGCATGCCCAGTTGGATGGTTTAATAGAGGGGAGATCACTGGGGGCACACAGAGTCACACTGTGACTTGCTGGCCAAAAAAGGAAGCCAGATGTTGGAGCTGAGGCCGGAACTTCCGAGTTCCTACTCTGGTTTGAGTCAGAAGGGTTCCAGAGAGGGTTTGCTTTTATTGAGCTGCTCATGGAGGGGAGCCCTGAGAGCAGACAGAACCCCAGGCTTAGGGGTGGGGTTGTGATGCTGCACCTCAGCTGGGGGACAGAGGCAGGGGACAGCACCCTCAGCTCCCTCTTCATCACAAAACCCTGCTGAGAAGCTGAGCCCACCTGGCCATGTGCCAGCGCTTCCTGCCTGGGCAGCAGCAGCAGCAGCACCCCCATCTCCTCAGAGCCCAGCACCCCTGAGCTCACCTGGGACAGGGAGCACAGCATCCCTGAGCTCACTACAGCACCCCTGAGCTCACCTGGGACAGGGAGCACAGCACCCCTGAGCTCACCTGGGACAGGGAGCACAGCATCCTTGAGCTCAGTACAGCACCCCTAAGCTCACCTGGGATAGGAAAAGGGAGCACAGCATCCTTGAGCTCAGTACAGCATCCCTGAGCCCATGTGGGGCTGGGACAGGGAGCACAGCATCCCTGAGCTCACCTGGGATAGGAAAAGGGAGCACAGCATCCTTGAGCTCAGTACAGCATCCCTGAGCCCATGTGGGGCTGGGACAGGGAGCACAGCATCCCTGAGCTCACCTGGGCCAGGAAAAGGGAGCACAGCACCCCTGAGCTCACCTGGGCCTGGGACAGGGAGCACAGCACCCCTGAGCTCACCTGGGACAGGAAAAGGGAGCACAGCATTCCTGAGCTCACTACAGCATTCCTGAGCTCACCTGGGCCAGGAAAAGGGAGCACAGCACCCCTGAGCTCACCACAGCCCCCCTGAGCCCACCTGGGCCTGGGACAGCAGCACAGCCCAGACAGGGCCCAAGTGTCCCCAGGACAGCCAGGCCAAGGGGCTCTGCAGGAGCAAGAAGCTGCTGCTCCCTCCTGTCCCAATGTCCTGGGTCACCTGCAAGGAGCAGGAGTGCCCCCAGAGCAGCTCTGGCTCCCAGGCACAGCCTGAGCCAGCCTCAGGGCCACCAGCTCAGCAGGGCTGACACAGAACAAACAGGAGCTGTTCTGGCAATTGAGCAGCAGCAGCTCCTTGGCAACCACGAGCACCAGGATAAGCCAGGGCTCAGCAGCCTCACCTGGCAGGACAAGCTGCAATCCACACACACTCCCCTCCTTCCTGAATGGAAGGAAGGCTGCAACCATCACAGGCAGCTTCAGGCACAAGAAAACAACAGCACTCCCTGCTAGAGTGAAGGTGGGAAGAGAGGCTGTGGAAAGAAAGGCAGGATGCTGCTGTGGGGAACTCAGGAACAGCCAAGCTGCAGCCGCCCACTGCCTGCTCCATTTCAGTGCCTCACACAGCACAGGGCCACGAGACTCCCTGGAGCTGGGAACCTCCATTGTCTGCTCCTCTGCAGGCCCAGGGACAGCCTGGGGGAAGTGGGATTTGCTCTGGGAGAAGCTGGCTGCAGCTCTCCAGCATCCCTGCATCCCAAACCCCACACAGCAGCATTTCCTGGAAGTGCCTGTTCCTGAGCTGCTTTGGTTGCTGGCAGGATATAAATCCCACAGAAGTGAAGAATGTGTTTCCCAGGAGGCAATCACTGAAATTCCAGCCTCATGTGGGAGGTGCAAATGCAATTCCCAGGTGAGGGGTTTGCTCAGGAGATCCCAGCTGGGGTCCCAGGGCTTCAAAGATGGTTCATTTTCAAAAAGATGGCCATTTTCACCAGTGGAAGGAACAAAGGTGAAGGAAAGAGTGATGAGACAAAGACATGGCTAATTTGGACAGAAAATAAATCCCTCCAAGGATAGCTCCATCAACAATATTTACTTTGAACCTGTTCACAAAAATCCTCTAAAAGGTGAGGAGGAGACAATACAATAATTTGTAGTGTGTGAAAGCAAAGCCTGAAGTTGGATGTGCTCTGTGTGCTCAGAGATGAACTCCAGAGAAACCCAGCTGGATTTTGCAGTATCCTGCTTTCCCTACAGAGACACCACAGCATCACCACCTTTCCTTTCCCTCAGGAAGCCCCAAACTGGAGTTTGGGGCCCCAAAACAGTGCACCAGCACTATTGACACACACAGCAGGCAGGAGCAGCCCCAAGAACCCCCACACAGAGCTCTCTGCAAACACCTCTGACAGCACAGAAACACTAAAGCTTCCTCTGAAGCCAACTTTTGAGTGGCATTAAGATTTCTGAGCCCAGCAAACAGGAGTTTGTTCACGACACTTGCAGTGCCTGAGCTCACTGTGCATCACTGCATTCCCTCCTGCCTTCCCAACTTCCTCCCAAAATCCCTGCCCAGTTAATCAAGCTCTAATTCATCCCTGCTCATTACCTTCCACATCCACCCAGCTCAGCCCCACTGAGGAACACCTGCTCCCAGCAGCCTGCTCTTCTTGGAGCAGAGTTTAATTCTGTTTTATTTGTTCCCTGTGTGCCTTCCAGCAGCTCCTCTTCACACTTTCCCAACTGTTTCCAGGAAGGAGGGTGCTCTAGCAGCAGAACATGCCCATCTGTAGGCTCCAGGGAAATGGGAACAGAAGGAAAATCTTGCCCAGGAGTCACATGATGAATTACAACAGTAAATCCTGCAGCACAGCCCAGGGACTGCTGCTCAACTTCCACAGGCAGCCAAACAGTGGATGTTGAAGGGAAAAAAAGAAGAAAACAAGGTGTAATTCAGGAGGAGAAATGTGTGTGTCCACAGGGAAGGAAGGGGAGAACTAATTTTTGCCAGCTGCACTGTGAAGTGCACACCCTGCCCTGCCAAACCCTGCAAACCATTTATTCAACCTTTTTGAACCTGGGCTGGTCACTAAGAATCCACCTCAAAAATCACCCTCTGCCTGAAGCTAAAGCCACAAAGGGCTGGGACACGTGGCAGGCACATCAGGAACCCACCCTGAACACCCTCAGGCTACTGCCATAAAACACTACCAGTATTTATATATATAATATTATATTTATATATGTTTTACTGAGAAGACCCTGTCCCACCCCAGCCCATCCCAGATGGAGCAGCAAAGCCTCTCCAAGAGGAGAGGCAGTGGGTTAGCTAAAGGGGCTACAGAGACCAAAGTTTCAATAAAACACCAGTCATGTACCAGGAGCACATCACACAGTGAACAATGTGATTACCGCAGCTCTTGGGTGAAGAAATTCACAACCAGGACCCCAAATTCTGGAAGAAAAGGGGTGCAAAGCCTGATCCTACACCACCAAAGGCAGGTTAAGGTGGAGTGGGGTGAGAACCAGGCCAGGAACTGCAGCCTGAGCTCAGTGGGGTCTCTGGGTGAGCCAGGGCAGGGTCCCAGGAGCAGATCCAGGGCTGCTGAAAGCATCTCCCCACTGCTGCCTGCCCTTGGTCACCCCAAGAAATACTGGGATACAAGGTGGGATACCAATATTGGGATAGCAGCTTTCCCTGTGGGTAGAGCAAGGGGAAAACAAGATCAGCAGCTCTGGGCTGGTGGCAGTGAGCAGCACCCGATGCCCTGGGGGCAATCCCCCCCTGCCAGCGCTGCCAGCCCGGCTCTGCGGGCACCCACCCGGTCAGAGATGGCTCCTGAGACCTTTCCTGGGGATCTTATCCAGAGAAGGAGAGCACTGCGCAGATCCCAGCGGGTCAGCCTGTGCCTGTCGCTGTCCCTGTCCCTGCGGGTGTCCCGGCAGTGCGGGCACAGCCGAAGGCCGCTGTCCCCAGCACGGAACAGAATCCAGGTCACTCCTCCGGCTTACCCAAGGCTCGGCTGGAGGCCGTGAGGGCAAGCCCACAGCTGGCGCCGGAGAATTTAATCACCCAATGGTTTGGGTGTGAAGGGACCTTGAGGCTCATCCTGTGCCACGTTCAGGGCCAGGCTGGGCTGTGCCAGGCTCGGCTGTGCCCGGCTGCTCCCGGCCGGGCCTGGGCACTGCCAGGGACCGGGGCAGCCACAGCTGCCAGGGCACCCCTCGGCTTTAACGCCACAAACCCGGAATTCCCAGCACCCCGGGCACCACGGCTCGCAGGAGGGGTCCGTGCCCTCCCGGCCTTTCACATCCTGTCCCGCGGTGCCCCGTGGGGGCCGCCGCCCCTCGGCCCCTCATGCTCCGGTGTCCGGGCCCCGCGGGACCATCCCCCGTTCCCTCCACCCTGCCGTCCCCGCTGCCCCAGCTCACCATGGCCGCGGCGGCCCCGGGGCGGCTCTAGGCAGGGCGCCGCGCTCCGCTCATCTCATGGCCGGCGGTGGCCCGGCGGGGCCCCCCCGCCCATGCACCGGCGAGTCCCCGCCGGCCGCGCAGCCACGGGCACCGTAGAGCTGCCGGCACCCAGCCCCCGGGCCTCCCCAAGCGGCGGGACGGGGAGCCCCGGGGCGCCGGGCAGGGCGGCGGGAGCACGGGCGGGCGGGAGCGGCGGCGGCGCGGTGCGGGGCCGGTGTCGGTGCCGGGGCTACGCCAGGCGCATCCCGGGCCCGCCCCGCCCTCCCACCGGAAGCGCTCACCGGCGCCCGCAGCCAATCAGAGCCAGGCAGCGGCGTTGCGCATGCGCATATCAGCGCGGCGCACTGTCCGCCGCCATCTTGGAGAAGGGCGCGGCGCTGTGCGGGGCGCTGAGGGAAGGGCACGCCCGGAGCTGCGCCTGGCCCCGCCCCCTCAGCAGTGCGCATGCGCTGGGGGCGCTTTCCCGCGCGGCAGGAACTAGGAGGTGATTGGACTGTGCCTTGGTGGGCGTGGCTATGTATGGAGACGGCCGGTGTGGGCGGGGCTTGGATGGGATTGGGATTGGAGATGGGATTGGAGATGGGGATGGGATGGGATTGGAGATGGGATTGGAAATGGGATTGGGGATTGGGGATGGAATGGGATTGGATTGGGTATGAGATGGGATTGGGTATGAGATGGGATTGGGGATGAGATTGGGATTGGGATTGGGATTAGAGGTGGAATGGGATGGGATTGGGGATGGGATTGCAGATGGGATTGGGACTGGAGATTGGATTGGCATTGGAGGTGGAATGGGATGGGATTGGAGATGGAATGGGATTGGGGATGCAATGGGATGGGATTGGGATGGGATTGGAGATGGGATTGGGATTGGAGATGAAACAGAATGGGATGGGATTGGATTGGAGATGGGATGGGATTGGGGATGGGATTGGGATGGGATTGGAGATGGGATTGGGATGGGATTGGAGATGGAATAGGACGGGATGGGATTGGGATTGGGGATGGGATTGGAGATGGAATAGGACGGGATGGGATTGGAGATGGGATGGGGTTAGGAATAGGGACGGGGATGGACCCAGCCCTGGGCCAGGGCCTGGACCTGAGCCTGCAGCTCCAGCTGTCCCTGGATCCAGCCCTGGGCCTCGCCCCCAGCCAGCCCCAGCGCTGCCTCCCCTGGCTCCTGCCCCATGAGGAGCTCCCAGGGCTCTCCGGATGTGGCTCCTGGCTTTGTGCCCATGTAATTAATTAAGTAATTAAACAAACCAGGGCGAGGCAAACCCCCAACCCTCCCAGCCGTCCCCAGCAAGGACCACAAAGCTCCATGGCAGGGATCCTTTGGCTGCTCCCATGTCCTGGGTTTGCCTCAGCCTGGAGCTCCTTGTGGCCATCACTCTTCCATTGCCTGACCTGGCCAGGAGTGAAGACATCAACAGAGCCATTCATCCAGGGCATTAATGTTAGGAAAATTGAGATCCAGGCCCCAGCTGCTGCCTCCCAAAATCATGGAGCTGGGAACCACTGGTGATAGAAGGGTCTCTTTGAGTTGGGTTTTATGAGAGTAATATAAATCTCTTGGAGATCTTTATTACATTTGAGATAACTTAGCTACTTTAGATGGCATAAAATTAGCAGGATGGCTTTTGTAGCAGTGTTGGAAACGGAAAAGTTTAAATAAAAGGCAAAATAATAAAGATTTTTACAGAAAAAAATGAACTAAAGTAAGAAGTTCTTACTCTTAGTAAAACACTTCAAAAAGCCATTAGTTTCTTTGTTCTCTTCTTTTTCTAATAAATTACTTAAACAATTTTTTTTAACTTCTATCTAATTAGCTATGTTTAAGTTTAAAGTCTCTAAAGTCTTATGAAGTGTCTTTTTACCTAATTAATGAAAAAAAAAACTTTTAAGCTTTTTCCTTTTTTCAAGAAACAAAAGATAATTTTGTTACTCCATCAGCAAAGAGCACATTCCCACACACTGGAACTCCAAACCAGTGAGGCTGATGCAGATCAAAGTGTTCCTCATGGCTCCCAAATTCCTGTGGCACCTGCAGGGACAAGAGGCAGCTCAGCCTGGTGGCTTAACAGGCTTTAGAGGGGACAGCAGCCCTGTGGGGACATTGCAAAGGCTGGCACTTCCTTTAGAGGATTAAACACCAGCAGGAGGGGAATGAGCCATCTGTGGGGCTGGAGCTGTCCCCAGCTCCACAAGGAGCTTAGGGCTGAGCAGTCCCGTGGGTCTCCACGAGGATTTTCTGCCATGGATTTTATTTCCACTCTCTCAGCAGAGCACTGACCCCACCAGCCCCAGTCCTGCTCATCCCCCAGGGAAAACGCTGCCCCTGGGCCTGGCTGGGGGTGGAACTGCCCAGGGAGGAGCAGCTGAGGAGACACAGCCTGGAGGTGCCCATGGATCATTGTGTGCACGCTCAGGCTCCAAACCCTGCCTCTGAATCGCCTCCAAACCTCCCCGAGACCTCCAAAATGCCCTACAACCCCTTCCAACCCTTCCAGAATCCCTCCAACCCCTCCACAATCCTTCCAACACCTCCAGAACCTCTCCATCCTGTCCAAAACCTCTCCATCATGTCCAAAACCTCTCCATCATGTCCAAAATCTCTCCAACCCCTCCAGAACCTCTCCATCACCACCAAAACCTCTCCAACCCATTTGAAACCTCTCCATCACCAGGAAAACCTCTCCAACCCCTCCACAACCCCTCCTACCCCTCCAAAACTTTTCCAGTTCCTTCAAAACCTCTCCATCACCTCCAAAACCTCCCCATCACCCCAAAACCTCTCCAACACCTCCTCAACCCCTCCAACACTTCCAGAACCACTCCATCACCTCCAGAACCTCTCCAAAACCCCTGAAGCCTCTTCAAAATCTCTCCAACTTCTCCAAAACTTCTCCAGCATTTTCAAGCTCCCTCCAAACCCTCCAAAATCTCTCCAATGTCTCCAGTACCTCCCCAAAACCTCTCTGATATTTTCAACCCCTCCAATGACTCCAAAACTTCTCTGACCCCTCCAATGCCCTCAAAATGTCTCTGATATCTCCAAAACTCCTCCAAGACCTTCAAAACCCCTTGAGCACCTGCAAAACCCCTCCAGCCTTCCTCAAATCTCTCCAATATCTCTAGAACCTCACTGAAACTTCCCAAATCCCTCCAACACCCTCTGAAATCTGCCCCCTTCCAAACCCCTCAAACACCTCCAAGTATCTCCCAACATTTCCAAAATATCTTCAGCATCTCCAAAGCTTCCCCAACACCTCCAAACTTCTGCAAAATTTCCACCACTCCCAAAATCTTCTGTTGCCTCCAAAACTCCTCCAACAGCTTCAAACCCCTCTGACTCCTCCAGAACTTTTTGATAAACATTTCCAAAACCCCTCTGACACCTCTGAAACACCTGCAACCTCTCCAAGCCCTCTTCAACATTCCCAACACCTCCAAAACCCCTTCAGCACCTTCAAAATCTCTCACAAATCCCCAAACTCCTCCAAAACTCTTCCAAAACCCACTCCAGCATCTCCAGAACCTCTCCAAAATCTCTGCAATATTTCCTACCCCACCAAAACACTCCGATGCCTCCAAGAGCTCTCCAGCACTCCCAAAATCTCTCCAGCATCTCCAAATCCTGTCCAACACCTCCAGAACTCCTCTGACTTCTCCAAAACTCTTCTGACACCTCCAAACCCCCTCCAAAACTTCCCCAATATTCCCAGCACCACCAAAACCTCTCCAACACCTCCAAAACCATTACAACACCTCCAAAATCTCCATAATATCTCCAAAAGCTCTCCAACACCTCTAAAACCATTACAACACCTCCAAAATCTCCATAATATCTCCAAAACTTCCAAAACCATTACAACACCCCTAAGACCTCCAGAACTCCTCTGACTTCTCCAAAACTCTTCCAACACCTCCAAACCCCCTCCAAAACTTTCCCAATATTGCCAGCACCACCAAAATCTCTCCAACACCTCCAAAACCATTACAACACCTCCAAAAGCTCTCTAATACCTTCAAAACCACTAAAACACCTCCCAGATCTCCCTAACACCTCCAGAGCTCTTCTGACTGCTCCAAACTCCCTCCAAGCCCTCTCCAGCCCCCGGCTGAGCCGAGGTGTCCCTGTGGCTCCAGGCTGGAGCTGGCACCTTGCAGGGCTCCCCTGGGATGTGCAGCTGCGGGCTCGTTACCATGGTGATCATTAAAAGGATAATCCCTTTATCAGCCTTTGTCATCCAGGCAGGGCTGGGTGCAGACACGTGCTCTGAGAGCTGGGGACAGCAGGGACAGGGATCTCCTGAGCCTCCCCAGCCAGGGAGCTGCTGCTTCCACCACTGTGGGGTGGGGATGGGATTTTCTGGGGTCTCTGAAAGAGAAGCAGCTCTGGGTGCCTGGGATGAGGAGGGAGGGACGGAGCAGCTGAAGGGAGCCTGAAGAAGGAACCTCCTGCTGATCTCCTGGATCCCTACAGGGAACCTTCTCCTCTATCCCACTTGTCCCTGCAAAGGCCAAGGGTGTGGAACAGCTTTCAGGGATGTCAGGCTGAGTTTTGCAAGACTTTGCTTTAGAAACCTCTGTCCCAAGGTGAAGGAATTATAAAGCATGGAAAGGTTTGGGTTCAAGGGACATTAAAGGTCATTTCATCCCACCCCTGCCATGGCAGGGACACCTCCCACTGTCCCAGGCTGCTCCAAGCCCTGCCCAGCCTGGCCTTGGGCACTGCCAGGGATCCAGGGGCAGCCCCAGCTGCTCTGGGCACCCTGTGCCAGGGCCTGCCCACCCTCCCAGGGAACAATTCCTAATTCCCAATATCCCATCCAGCCCTGCCCTCTGGCAGTGGGAGCCATTCCCTGTGTCCTGTCTCTCCAGGCCCTTACAAAAGATCTGTGCCCATCTTCCTTCCAGACCCCCTTTAGACAGATCCAGGTGTCCCCTTGCGCCTCACTCAGGAAACCCCAGGTCTGACATGGCCCTGTGAGGGACCTCCTGTTGTTGTTGATCCATGAAAAAACAAAGTCGGAATTCCCCATCAGCCTTCAGCATCACTGGAGCACAAGGAGGATCCTGTCCTGGGTATGTGGCCATGCCAGGCCCCTGCTTTTCCCATGTTGGAAATGCCATTTCTCAAAGAAAATCAGCAGGATTTTAATGCCAAGGCATTAAAAACCCCCAAACCAGTGGCTGTGCCAGCACTTGTTTCAATCTGGGGCTCCTCCATCCCTGAGGAGGGAGCAGCAGGGCTTGCACTGGGCCTGGAGCAGCCCCCAGGCTGGAGAAGCCACCCACCTTTTCTCTGAATTTATTTGGTAACTTTATGTTTTAAAAACACAGAAGGAATGGAAATGCCATGGAGCTGAACAGCTGTTTGGGGAGATGAAGGGAACAGGATTTGTGAAAATAATTTGTTACCACATGGTTTATCTCTCAATTTTTATTACAAACAGGCACTAAAATGCCTGTTCTTCAAGCTTCCTGCACTGCTCCAGCCTTGATTCCAGCCCCTTCAATCCCACATTCAAATATTCATCTCATTTAATTGCTTTATTCCTGTTTTGCAGCGTTTTGCCCTCAGGGTGAGTCTGAGCCTCATGCAGCTGCCTGTGCTTCCCCTCACATCCCTCCCCTCTGCTCCATCTCCTTTATTGTTCCTGCCACAAACTGAGCTGCAAAACCTTGGGAATGCCATGGAGAAATGAGCATTTTACTGCCCTGCCACCTCATGCAAAGCAATGTGATGAAAAGAGTTAAACTGTGTTTTATAAGTCCAACAAAGCAGCTTGGAAAAGTTTTGTCCACAAAGCCCCACGGCTCCCCACGGCTCCCAAGTTCCTTGGCAAGGAATTTGCTTATTTAGCAAGCTGTAAAAACCCAGCAGGTAAAAATTCCTGAGTCCAAATTCCCGAGGAAAGTACAAAAGTGGATAATTAATGATCTAAACCCAGCAGAGCCTGGGGACAGGGATGGGCCTGGGTCCTGCCTGGGTGCTGAGCTGGGCACACTGCTCAGGGTGAGGCACCTTTGTGGCTCTGTGGCCACTGCTGGTCCTGGCCAGGTGTTCCTGCCTCCATTCCTGCTCTGGGAATATTCACCCAGGATTATTCTGGGCTTCTGACACTGCTCATTCCCCTGGGAATTGTTTCCCAGGGCCCTCTCAAGGGTGGCTGCTCCCAGCCCACGGGGACTGGGCAGGTCCCCAAAGGACTCATGGAGGGCAGCACAGCAAACCCAGCCCCAGCCAGGCTTTGTGGGGCTGATGGCTTGAAAATATTTAAAATGGAGCCCTGGGAGTTCCTGCCGGTGTCCCAGGCAGCCCTGCCAGCAGCTCCAAGGCAGAGGAGCAGCTGGAATCAGGGCAGTTCTCTCCCTCTGCTCTCTTGCAGGTGGGGAGAAAGGACTCGTTCAGGCCGTGGCTTCTTTAGAACCCACACCAAGTTCAGTCTGTCCCAGCCTTCTTCCCAGACTTCAAATCCACCCAGACAGCCCAGCAGGATGTCCTGAGCTGCCCTTCTGGGCCTCTCCCTGCTCTCAGCATCCCACGGTTCTGGAGGACGCCGTGTCTTGCTGTGAACAGCCAGGTGTCTGCTGAGGAAGGGCAGGAGGAGCCTCCCTTGAAGTGGAAAAGGTAAACCCCCCCCACTCTGAATTATTGTAATTTTGAAATTAAGGGGCTCTCAGACAAAGATATGAGAGCATGAATAACAGCTCTTTACTAGGGAATAAAATAAAATAAAATAAAATAAAATAAAATAAAATAAAATAAAATAAAATAAAATAAAATAAAATAAAATAATAAAACAAAACAATACTGACAGAGTTAGAATACAACCTGTCCCCTGTGTGTCAGGGTGGTGGCACAGCCCCATCCCATGGGGGCTCAGCCCTCCTGCAGTGCCAGCTGTGGCTCTGCTGGAGCAGAGATCCTGCACAAGGGGGGAGTTTTCCTCTGCAGCTCCAGGGCTGCTGGAGATGGGCCTGGGCTCCCTCTGGCCATGCAGGGCAGCAGAAGCTGCTCCTCTGGCAATGCACTGGGCAAAGGCTGCTGTGCTGTGCCAGGCTCAGATTGTACCCAGGTAGGAATGCTTGGCTCCTCCCCTGGGCGCAGCATCTCCCCATGGGATGCTGGAATTGGATCAGCCCTGCAGGGACACTCAGTGGCCATGGACAGCAGAGATCTCCTGCAGGGAGGATTGGCTGTGGGAGAGATAAAGAAAAAACTGCCCATGAACAGCAGAGAACTGCCCCAGCTCTGACAGATCACAGAACACACAGCCCAGGCACATCTCACAGCCCTGGACACACCAGCAGAGCTGCAGGAGGTGCTGGAGGGGATGGTGGAACCTGGGTTCCCATGGGCAAAGTCTCATCCTCAGGGGTCTGTCCCTCACCAGGAGCTCCTGTGGAGCCCCACCTGGAGCCACATGGATTTGTGACTGGCCCTTTGGTCCAACACTGTGGTGGGATTTTATTTAGTGAGGCAGGAGGGTCCCATGTCCTCTTTTTCCAGGAAGCAGAGGGTGGAGGGGGAAGCCATGAGACACTGGGCACTCTCATCCTCTTCCCTTTTTCTCCAGGTTTTTGCTCCACTCTGCTCAGCTCATTAGCCAAGGCATTAAATTTTAACATTTTTGTTGCTCCTGCAGATGTGCTCCTGGTGAGTGGGTGCCTGGGTGGATGCCAGGCCCTGGCACCAGGGGACCAGGGGGCCTGGGGCACCTGATCCCATGGAACTCCCCCAGTGCTGCCTGGGGATGCTGGTGCTGCTTTTCCCAGCGCCCAAGGACCAGCAGGGAAAGAGGATCCTTGCACACACCTGCACAGCCCCAGTGGAGCCAGGCTGGGAGAGCTGGGGGTGCTCACCTGGAGAGGAGAAGGCTCCAGGGACACCTCAGAGCCCCTTGCAGGGCCTGAAGGGACTCCAGGAGAGCTGGAGAGGGACTGGGGACAAGGCATGGAGGGACAGGACACAGGGAATGGCTCCCACTGCCAGAGGGCAGGGATGGATGGGATCTTGGGAATTAGGAATTGTTCCCTGGGAGGGTGGGCAGGCCCCGGCACAGGGTGCCCAGAGCAGCTGGGGCTGCCCCTGGATCCCTGGCAGTGCCCAAGGCCAGGCTGGGCAGGGCTTGGAGCAGCCTGGGACAGTGGGAGGTGTCCCTGCCATGGCAGGGGTGGGGTGGGATGAACTTTAAGTTTCTTCCTCCCCAAACCATTCTGAGATTCCAAGAGTCTGTGAGACAAAATTGGAATCATCAGAGTCTCCCGGGGGCACAGGACCCAGAGCAGCACAGGCAGGATCTTTCTGGCCATGAGGAATTAAAAAGGCATCGATTTCTGCCATTAGTGGGGGTGTGGCCGGAGCAGGCAGAGCCACTCACTGAATTATTCAGGAGCGATGACGAAGCCCAAGGCCAGGCTGGGGAACCTCTCCCTGTTCTGCTCACCTTCCCAAGGACGTGGCTCTTGCTCCTGGCCCAGGACACTGGGGGGGACCAGGATTTGGTCCCAAGGACCTGAGGGACACCTGTTGGTCCCTGAGCCAGGCCCAAAGGATGGGGAACAGGGACACATGGACACATCAGGGCCTGTGTGACTCTGGGGGCTCCTGACCCAGCCTGGCCTGGTGTATCCGTGGAGCAGCTGGACACTGCCTGCAGCAATGTCCATTTTGGGACAAGGACACTCATGTAGGGGCAAAGGGACATTGCAGTGGGATAGGGACACCCATCAGTGGGCAGAGACACTGCTGTGGGGCAGGGACACTCATGTAGGGACAAAGGGACTCTGTAATGGGGCAGGGACACTCATCAGGGGGCAGAGACCCTGCAGTGGGGCAGGGACACTCATCAGTGGGCAGAGACATTGCTGTGGGGCAGGGACACTCATCTAGGGACAAAGGGACACTGCTGTGGGGCAGGGACACCCTCATGAGGCACCCCGGGGCTCCCTGCTGTGCCCTGTCCCACCGTGCCCGTGCAGGGGGGACACCCAGGGGGGTGGCACCTCTGCCACCACCAGCAGGCACGGCCACCCACAAGCACCCGGGTAAGAGATTTCCCCCCGATTGTGCCACGTCCCCTGTGCCAGGGCTGGGCAGAGCCTGGGGCTGTCGGGGCGTCACAGCCCGGGCTCCTCGGTGCCCTGGGCTGGGTCTGCCCGGTCTCAGCCCGTGCTGGCCAGCCCGGAGGCAGCAGCGGGCACCGGGAGAGGCGGCATTCGAGGAGTTAATTTCCATGCTCGCCGCGGGAGTCGGGAGCTATTAATACTCGCACGCTGCTTGAGCTGTCAGAGCGAGCGGCGGCTCCGCCGGTGAGACGAGCCCCGCGGAGCCGCCGCTCCACGACGGCACAACTTTCCCCCTCCGTCCGTGCGTCCGGCTGCCGGGCCCCGTGTCCTTCCAGACCCTTCCACACCGGGCTGGATCCTGTCAGAGCCCGCCGGACCCCACCTGCTGCAGGGACCCTTCCCGTCCCCGCTGCCCTGTGCCCCGGGACAGCCCCTGAGCCCCGCAGGGCTCGGCCGGTGCCTCGGCCCGCCCTGCCCGAGCCCCGGTGCCGCTGATGGCACCGCAGGTCCCTGCTGGCACCCCCTGAGGGCCGGGCAGGGCCATGGGGGCCGCGGTGGCGCTGGGCATCACCGGCCCCGGCCGGAGGGCGACGCGGGACGGGGCAGGGCCCGGAGCCGCCTCCGTGCCCGGGGAGCGGCGGGTCCCGGCGCTCAGCCCGGCCGTGTGAGGGCTCCCCGGCACCATGGCCCCGGCAGGGCCGGCCTGAGCCTCCGGCCACCGCCGGCACCGGGAGGAAGATGCCAGCAGCCCTCCGGCACTGCGGTCACCCTCGGCCGGGCGCCGCGGCCACCGGAGCCGAGCGATGGATTCCTTCTGCTTCGTCTGCTTCCAGAAAGAGGAGCTGCAGCCCCTGCACCTGCACAGGTGAGTGCCCGGGACAGCCCCGGCGGGGACACGGCGCTGCTGTGAACGCAGGGAGGGCACGGCACGGAGCGGGCACCGAGCCGGCCCGGCCCGGGGGCAGCGCCAAAGTTTCCTCGGGAGCGAGAGCATCCTCTCCCGAAAGAGGAGCCCGAGGCTGGTGCTGTGTGCACGGGATGTGCTTCCCTGGCAGCAGGGAACCGCTGGGCATCCCGTGCCGTGCTGTGCCGTGCCGTGCCGTGCCCATGGGAGCAGTGGGGCTGTGGGCAGTGCACCCAGGGCCTCCCAGAGCCATCCCAGAACCATCCCCAATCCATCCTGAAGCCGTCCCAGCCATCCCAGAACCATCCCCAATCCATCCTGAAGCCGTCCCAGCCATCCCAGAACCATCCCCAATCCATCCTGGAGCCGTCCCAGCCATCCCAGAACCATCCCCAATCCATCCTGGAGCCGTCCCAGCCATCCCAGAACCATCCCCAATCCATCCTGGAGCCGTCCCAGCCATCACTGCTCACCGGAGCAGGGGCCCTGGGCAGTCTCTGCTCCTCAAGGAGAGCCACAGGCTCCCCGAGGCCCGTCCCTCTGGGCAGCCGCCCTGGCGCTCGCCTCCCCCTTTCCCGAAATCTCCTCTGCCATGGGCGCTGCTGAGCCACAGCCAAGGAGAATGTGCGGAGCCGGAACGAGCCGGGCGGGCAGGCAGGATGCGAGGTGCGAGTGCTGGCACACGCTGTGCCCAACTGCTCCTCGGTGGCACTGAGCCACTGCCAGCTCCTGTGCCGCGCTGCCAGCCCCGAGCAGAGCCCCTCTCTGCTCCAGCCAGGCACTGCCTGTCCCCAGCGAGCTCTGGGGGGCTTCAGGGCCACCAGCTGGATCCATCCAGGCAGTCTGGCCTTCCTCACGGGTGGCAGGGAGCTGTAGGGTTTGTTTTGGTGTAAACCATGAGGTTTTGGAGCTCAGTTCCCATGAGTCGGTGCCCAGGTGGGGAACAGGGGTACCAGGGGCCGGGAGGGCCTGGCTGTGGGGGCACAGATCTCCCAGGGCTCCTGTCCCACAGCCCAGCCCGGGCTCGGAGCTGACCGGGGCACCCAGCCTGTGTCACACCACAAGTGGCATGGGCCTGGCACCCTCAGCCAGCCGGGGTGCCGGTGGTGGCCCAGGGTCCCCGGGGTGGCTGCAGGGACCGCCCCTCCCTGCTCGGGGACGGCGAGGGACGGACACCCATGGCTTGTGCCCAGAGGCTTCTCCCTGTCCTGCTCTGCTTCAAGGTGGGCTGCACTGGGGGGTGGGGGTGTGTCTGGTCCCTGAACACCCCCGGTTGTCACCAGCTTGTCCCTGAGTCTGTCTCCATCCCGTGGGGTCACAGCTGCCATCACCTGTCCCCTCCAGCACAGCCCCACTGTGGGGGCTCCCCGGGGTGACAGGAGGTGCTGCCAGAGGTGCTCCCTGCCCTGTCACTGCCCCTGACCCTGTCACCACCACCCTCTGTCACCACCACCACTGGCCCTGACCCTGTCCCCCGTGCCAGGGGCAGTGCGTGGGCCCCACGCGTGGGTGCTGTGCCAGTGGGTCTGTGCCCCATGTCTGTCCCCACGAGTTTGCCCCGTCATGTTTGTCCCCCCGTGTCTGTGCTCATGTCTTTTCACCTATGTCACCCCGTGTCTGTTCCCTGTCGCCGTCCCCCCGTGTGTCCATCCCCCTGTGTCTGTGTGTCCGTCCCCCGGTGTCTATGGGTCCGTCCCCCCGTGCCCGTTCCCGCAGCCTCTAGATGGTGCCAGGAGAACGGGCAGCGAGCGGAGGCGGCGGGCGGGCGGTGCCGGCTGCTGTGGGGGTACCGGGGTGCCAGGGCGGGCCCCGTGGCTCTCTCCGTGCTCCCAGCTCAGCCCCTCCTTCCCCTCGAAGAAACGCGTTGTGCTTCTTTCCCCGGGCAGCCCATCCCAAAGAGTCCCTCCGGTCCCGTCCGTCCCGGTGGCTGAGCAGCCGTCACCGTGTCCCGGGCTCAGCGCTATTCCCAAGGTCCCGCCTGCGCCCGGTGCTGCCCGGCCCGGGATCCATCCCCGGTGCGCTGTTCGGGATCCATCCCTGGGGCGCTGTGCCCGGTCCGGGATCCATCCCCGGTGCGCTGTTCCCGGTCCGGGATCCATCCCTGGGGCGCGGTGCCCGGTCCGGGATCCATCCCCGGTGCGCGGTGCCCGGACCGGGATCCATCCCCGGTGCGCGGTGCCCGGTCCGGGATCCATCCCCGGGGCGCTGTTCCCGGTCCGGGATCCATCCCCGGTGCGCGGTGCCCGCCCCGCTCGGTCCCCGCAGCCCCGGGAGCACGGCACGGGCTCCGGGCAGCCCCCCGAGGGTCGGAGCCTTGGCAGGGGCTCGGCGTGTGCCCATCGCCGCCAGAGCTGTCCCACAGCCCCTCCCTGCCCTCGAGAGCAGCCCCGGGAGGCCCCCCGGCTGTCCCCGCCCGGGGACACCGAGCTGGGGGCTCCGAGCCCCCGCCCCGGCTGCGGGAATCAGCCCCACCGCCCCTTTCCTGGGAATGCCCGAGGGTGGGCTCTGTCCCCAGGGACCGAGGGGACACCGAGGGGACCCGGGCTGGGGCGGGGGGGGAAAGGCCGGAGCCCCTGGGCTGAGCGGGTCCCCCCGCCCGGGCTGCGGCTCCCGGCGTGCTCCGCTCCCGCCTTCCTCCCTCCTTCCCTCCCTCCTTCCCCCCGCTGCTCCTTCCCAGCATCCCTGCAGCATCCCCGGCAGCTTTGGCTCCTGGCACCGGAGCGCGACAGGCGCGGGTGGCCGTGGCACCGGGGCCGTGTGGGGCTCAGCCCCTCGGCTCCCGCTCTGGCCGAACGATGGAGAAGGGACAAGCGACCTTCTCGCTGAATTCCGAGGGGATTCGGCACGCTGGGAATATTTTGGGCTTTCCAGGTCATTTCCCGCTGCCCACCCTGTCCAAGCGCATCCCACGATGTGCACCAGCCGGAGATTCCCTTTCCCAACACAAATCCCAGGAGCACTCGTGGTCCCTCGGGGAGGCGGGGGCTCTTTGCACGGTTTGGGATTGCACGAGGTGATAAACATGTTTGATCTGGCTCCTTTCATCTCGTTAATCTTAATTAGTTATTAATATTCCGGGAGTGCTTTGAAGACCACGAGCTCAGTGCGGGTGCTCGCTGGCACAACTGGTGTTACTATGGCTCGGTGTGCGTGTCACCCACGGGCCACCGAGGGACAGGGACACCCCAGAGGGACCTGAGGCCCCCCACGGAGCCCCATGGAACCCCCCGGAGTCACATGGAGCCCTGCTGGGCCCCACAGAGCCCCGCTGAGCCCCATTGAGCCCACAGAGCTCCACAGAGCCCCATGGAGTCCCAAGGAGCTCCCCTAAGCCCTACAAAGTCCCACGAGGACCTGCTGAAGGCCGTGGGGTCCCACAGAGCCCCACGAAGCCCTGCCAAGCCCTGGCAAGCCCCACGGAATGCCACGAGCCCTGCCAGGCCCAGCTGGTCCCGGTGCCAGCTCAGCCCCTGTTGTGCCCGGGGCACAGCACCAGGGTGGTGACACTGGGAGCTGACCCGCGTGTGGGGCGTGTGACAGAGTCCCTGCAGCCCCCCGTGGTCCCTGGGCCGGCTCCCCGGGCACCGGCAGCTCCCGCCTGACCTAGAAACAGCCCCGAGCTATAAATAGGGAGAGAGCTGACAGAGAGCTCGGAGGAGCCGCGAGCGGGAGGCTGCGGGAGCCAGGACGGCACCGCAAGGACAGGCAGGGGACACCCCATGGAGGTGGCTGTGCCTTTCCCTGTGTGCGCTGCCCAGCTCTGCCCATCTCGCCCGTTTTCCTCTTTCGCGCTCCTCCACTGCTCCTGCCCCGTGCCAGCCCCGCAGCGGCCGCTCCAACAGCGCCAGCCCCAGCCCAGCCCGGCTGGCCGGGCACCGCTCTCCGGCATTTCTCCTCGCAGCGCCGTCCCGATGCCTCCATCCCGCCGGGAATCAGCCCCCTTGGAGCGTCCCAGCCGCAGGAGCCGTGGCAGGACCCGAGCGGAGCAGGATGGAGGGGCCGGGCCCTGCCCGGGGCTGGCCGGGCCCCGTGCCCCGTGCCAGCTGCCAGAGGGTGACAGTGGCACAGCCGGCACACATTAAAGCGGAGTGTCGGAGTGTGATTCAGCCTCTTGCCTTAAAGTCATTCATGAAAAGCTTTAATTGCTCTGCATGCTCAGCGCGAGCGGAGCGGAGCCATCCGTGAGTCAGAGCCGGTGGCTCCCGGCCCTCCCCGCTCTCCGGGGGCTCGGGGGCACTGGCACGGCTCGGTCCAGCGGGCCGGGCACGGTTCGGGTGTGGGAACAGCCCGTTGTCCCCCTCGGAGGGGGGGGCAGCCCTGTGGGTCCCTTCAAAGTGGCATCGCGGGACCAAGGGACCTGGCACCCAGCTGAGAGACAAGGAAGTGCCAAAGCAAACCCTGGCCAGTGTTAAACCTCCCTGCTTGGCCTTGGTGGGCACAGAAGGAAAGCCGGGAAGACGCGGTGTGTCCAAGGATGCTCCAAGAGGGAGAGCAGTGCCAAGCCCTCGTCTTCCTCCCGGAGAGCTGTCACTGTCCCCCGGGCTGGAGGTGCCTGGAGCTCCTGGTGCCCAGCTCTGGCATCGCTTGCTGAAAGTGTTGCCAAATTTAAGGCACCTGAAGGGAAGCCCCCGTGATGTGTTTGCCTCATCTGGCATTCCCTGCTTGGCCTGAACGTTCTCACCATTCATGAGCTACAGGGGAAGCCACGTGCCCTGCACACACTGAGGAGCAGCATTTTGGGGGGCTGTCTGTGCCATGGTGGGCATCACCTGTGCCATGGTGGCTCAGAGTGCCCAGAGAAGCTGTGGCCACCCCATCCCTGGAGCTGTCCAAGGCCGTGTTGGATGGGGCTTGGAGCAGCCTGGAAGGTCCCACGGCAGGGGTTGGAATGAGATGATCCTGAAGGTCCCTTCTAACCCAAACCATTCCCTGACCCAGGGTGGGCATCACCCACCCACGGGGGCATCACCTGTGCCAAAGGAGACGGAACAGAGTCTGGGAGGGCTCGAGGGGAAGCAGCGGGCAGCAGGACACGATGCTGTGCCGGGCACTCCGGCTGCACAGCGCTGGGGACCCCCGGATCAATCAGCCTCGGGTGGGGTCGGGTGCGAAGCCGCCCCTGCGGAGCGCCGCTCCCATCCCCATTGTCCCCATTGCCGAGCTCTGCTCCGAGCCGAGCCCGCGGTACCGGAGCTCCGCGCCCGCGGGGAGGGGGCGGCTCAGCCCCGACCCCCCTTCCTGGGCTGCTCCCGCACCGACTCCCCCCGGTTACATCGGGGGGCGGGGACGAGCAGCGCCCCGCATCGCGCATCGCTCATTCCGCATCCCCCCATCCCCGCGGGGCCGGCGCCGGAGCCCCCCCGCGCCTCCCGCTCCTCCCGCTCCGCGCTCCCTCCCCGGGGCGGCGCCGGTGCCGGTGCGGGCGGAGCGCGGCGCGGGGCGGGCGCTGCCGGGGCTTGCGGGGGGCGCCGCGCTCCGCTCCCTCCGCTCCCTCCGCTCCCTCGGCTCCGCTCCGCTCCTCCGGCGGCGGCGGGGCCGCGGCATGAGGAGCCCGGCGGGGCGGGCGGAGCGCGGCGGCGGCGGCGGCGGCGGCGGCGGCTCCTCTCCCGCCGGGGACGGGGCGCGGCGGCGGCTCGCCCCTCCGGTAAGGCGGCGGTGCGGGGATGGGGCGCGGGCACGGGGCTGCGGGGATGAGGATATGGGGATGGGGGTGCGGGGATGGGGGTGCGGGGGGCGCTGCCCGCCCGGTGCCGAGGCCGCCCTTTGTTTGCCCGCACGGCGCGGGGAGGGGACAAAACCCCCATCCCGGTACAAGCGGCGCTCCGGGATGAATGGAGCGGGGTGGGCACCGCGCGGTGCGGGCGCTGCCCCCGGGATCGGTCGCCCCCCCCCGGCCCGGGTCCCTCCTGCGGCCGGTGGCACCTGCGCCCCGGGCGAGGGGGAGGGCCGGGGACGGAGGGGCGTGAGTGACACCGAGCGGTGCCGGGGCCGCGGGGCTGGTCCCCGGGGGCTGCCGGCGGGTTTGGGGGTGTCTGGAAGGGTGCACTGAGCTGGGAACAGGGGCAGGGGAGAGCAGGGAGAGGCGGCCTCGGGGGCAGCTCAGGCCATGTCCCCTCATGTCCCCTCATTGCGTCCCCTCACCACCTCCCCATCTCATCTCCCCTTGTTTCCCCTCATGTTCCCTCACCTCCCCTTGTCTTCCCTCACCAGCTTCCTGTTTTCCCTATTACCTCCCCTCACCTCCCCTCATGTCCTCTTGCCATCTCCCCTCATGCCCCGTCCATCATCTCCCCTCGTTTCCCCTCATTGTCTCTCCTCATTGTGTCCTCTCTTGTCCCCTCATCATCTCCCCGTGTCATCTCCTCTCGTCATCTCTCCTTGTCTCCCCTCGCATCCCTTCACCACGTCCCCCGCTGTCTCCTTGTGTCCCCTCACCGCCTGCCCCAGCTCCCCTTTCACCTCCTCCGCTGTCCCCCGCTGTCCCCGGGCCTCGGGGCCGGTCTCCATCCGAGCCCGGCGCTCCCGGGCCGCAGCGGGGAAGGGGGAGCGTGACCCACTTTCCTCCCGGTCCGGCCTCGCTGCCGCCGTGGCCGCGGGCGGGCGGCGCCAAGCGGGAGCCCCAGCACAGCTCGGGGACCGGGGACAGGGCGGCCCGGCCTCGGCACCGCTCTGTTCGGGACCCTCGGGGCTGGCTGTCCGTGTGCCGAGCCCCCGACCCGCCCGGTGTCACCGTGTATGTCACCGTGTGTGTCGCCGTGCCCTGCTGCGGGAGCAGAGCACGGCGGAGGTGGGAACATCTCCCCCACGGGAGCGCCCAGCCGGCGGCAGGCTGAGCTGGGGGCACACAAAGCCTTGCAGCGGAGTCAGGGCTGGGTTTGTGGCAGAGGGACGTGTCCCTGTTGTCGCCAGGAGCGAGCGGGGCCGGCTGGCCCTGCCGCGGGGTCGGGCAGGTGCCGCTCGCTCGGGGCGTTTGTCTTTGCAGATCCCAACCGTGCGGTGCTGTCGGCGCTGGCGGAAGAGTTTTTGGGAGGGAGATGATGACAGGCTGATGAAACCAATCAAACAATGAAGTAATCATAAGTCCCCGGTGCTGGCGGCGAAGGCGGGAGGAGCTGCAGGCTGGAGGAGCTGAGGTCCTAAGGAAGCCATCGTGCTCGGCAGCAAAAGCCCGGGAGGCCAGAAGCACTGAAAGGCAGCCAAGGTCCTGTCATCGGGGCCGATGGACAGAGACAGCCCCGTGTGCAGGAGGGCAGGGAAAATCCTGCGGGCAGCGCCGGGAGAGCAGAGCAGAGGGCGCAGGGGACGGTGGCAGGAAGGAGGAGCGGCGGAGGAGAGAGTCCCGGCACTGCTTGTTTGCTCTTCCCGAATCGGTGTGAGAAACCTGAATCCTGGGACCAAAGGCTGAGGAAGCTCGTCACAGGCTGCTGGCCAGGACGGGAGATGGTTCCTGCAGCGGGGGACACCACGGACGGGTGTGACAGGGCCTGACCGTGCCCTGCATCTGGAACATCTGCACTGGGAGAGCAGCTCCTGCCCGTGCCTGGCTGGGCTTTATTGGCTTTGCCGAAGAGAATCCTGCTGCCAGGCAGGCTGCTGTGCTCTGGGCAAGGAGCTGGTATGAGAATTGCTGGATACCCTGGAGCTCAGTGCCAGTTCAGCCCTGCACGGGGGGCACTGGGCAGTGCCAGTCACTGCGGGTGCCTCGCTGGAGCTTTGGTGCTGGTTCTGGTGTGTCCGTGGTGCTCCAGCCTTTCCAGCTGCTCTGGAGCCAGCTGCATATGGAGACCTGCCCCACCCATGGCCTCTGCTCCTCCTGGGCTGCAGGATGCTGCCAGAGGGGCTGTCCCCAAACCACTGCCAGCAGCCAATGTCCCTGTGCCATGTGTGACCTCCCGGACACACTCGCCTTGTCCTGAGAGGCTTTGCATGGCCCTGGGGTGGCACATGGGTGCAGGAATCCTTTCCCTGTGCCTGTTTTGCTGCTCTGGGTGAGGTGGGAGGTGGTGGCTGGCCTGGCAGGAGGCTGCCTGGCCATGGTGGTGCTGGTGGCTCTGAGCCCCGGTGAGATTCCTGTCCTGCCCCCACAGCCACGCTGTCCCCGTTAGGCCAAGGTGCCTTTGTGAGCCCTCCCTGGGCTGCAGCATGCCACAGCCCCTGGGAAGCACAGCTCAAATCTGCTGTGCAGGTCCCAGGGGCACGGAGGAGAGGACAGGATGTCCCTGGAACGGGGTCAGGCAGGAATGGAGGTGGCAGGGGCTGGAAATGCAGTGGGGAGGCAGCAGCTCAGTGTGGGGCATGGCCAAAGCACCGCTGGTCCCTCGTTCCAGTGACACCAGGGTGGTGCTGGCATCTGGAGAACTGGGAGAGGGGGTGGCTCTGGCAGGGCCCAGGGTGTGACTTTGCTGGCTCAGTGCGTTGTTTGGGGGAAACAGGGCAGGTTTGGAAGCTGGTTGGGTGTGGAGGGAGGGAGGTCCCTCCTGAGGGATGCCCTGGCCTCCAGCCTGCTGGGCCTGGATGGGAGTTGGTGTTATGTGCTCATAACTGAGGGTTTGGGGATGGGAAACAAGGAAATCAAATCTCTGCCAAGTGCAGGGACAGAGCAGCGTGGGCCTGTGCCCATCCCACTGCTGCATTTCACATTTCTCCCCTCTTTAAAGAGGAATCCGGGTTTTGCAGAGCCCCTGCCCTGCATAGGTTTTCCCTTCATCGAGTCCCAGCCCCCAGTGCTCAACCGTGCATCAGGCTCAGCCCAAACCCTTTTCCTGTAGCCTCCCTCAATAACTGGGTTGTTTTTCTATCAGTCTCTAATGTGGCCAGAGGGATTTTTTTCCCCTTTCCCTCTTAATTTCCAAGCAGCCGCCGCTCCAGCAGCCTTCTCTGCGGGAGCCTGGGGCAACTCCCCCGGGCGGCCTCTGCTCCTCTCAACGAGCTCCTAATGAGTTTGCAATTAGTTATCGGCAGAGCCGATGTGCCCAGGGCTGGAGCGGGATGTGCAGCGGGATCCAGAGCAGGGCAGAGCATCCCCGGCAGGGAACAGCGCTGGGGCTGTGCCTGTCGGCTCCGGGCAGGACGCTGGGCTGTGGCCATGGGACAATGTCCTTCCGGGATGTGCTCCACGGTGCTGGGGATGGAGCCGGGAGCTTGGGGAAGAGGAGCGGCAGCTGCCGACGGGAGACGAGTGGCTGCCTATAAATACCTGCCAGGGAGCAAGGAAGAGGTGGGTGGATTATCCTCCTCACTCAATGAGATAAACGGTTCTGAAGCTTAAACACAGAACAATTTTAGTCTGAATAGTAGGAGAAATGGCTCAGGATGCGGAGATGACGGCAGGAACCGCCTGTGGTGCGCGGCAGGTCCCGGGGCCACGCGGCAGCAGCTCCGCTGCCTCTTTGTCACTCCGGGACCTTGGGCCGCGGGGGCTCGGCCGGGATGCTCATCCCTCCTCCCTGCGTGGGAAAGCTCCTTCGGGAGCACCTGGAACTGAGTGGAGAGGGTGTGTTTGTCCTCCCTGGGACGTGGGGCTGCCTCCCTTCCAGGGTTTTGGGGCGGGAGAGGAGCTGGGGTGCCGGGAAAGGCCCCGCTGTGGCTCTGGAGTGACCCGATCTGGCGTGGGGCCACACCCGTGTTCCTTGGTGGGACTGGCCTGGCTGCAGAGGGAAATGGGACCTCAACCCGGCCAGACCAAGCTGGTGGCACCTCCTGCCACACTGGCACTGCCATCCCCGCTATTCCCGCTGTCCCTGGGAGCGCACGGCGCTGGAACCGAGCCCTCGCTGCCTCCCGCTGCCGCCCCGCTTCGCTGCTCGCATCAAACCCAACATGTTTCCAAAAGCTTTCAATTTTTAATGACAACTTCTGTGTTTGTGCTTTCCGTGGCCTCGGCGTGTCGGAGTTTTGGTCGCCGCCGCTGTTTGGCTCCTCCTGGGTCGGTGCTGGCCCCGTGGTGCTCCCGTTAGCCCCGGCCAGGCGGGGCTGTCGCTGTTCGGAGCTGCCCGCGCGGGATCCCGGCCTGTGCCCATCCCTGGCAGCACATCCCGGTGCCAGCTGTGCCAGCCCAGCCCCAGCACGGCTCCGGACTGCGCGGGATCCCCGCTGCCCGTGGGTGCTCCTCGGTTCCTGCCTGGGAAGGAGACACCTGGAAACCCCAACAGGCTGAGCCACGGGGAAAAACAAACAGCCCTTGACTAGGAGAGCACTTCCACAAGCTGCCAGCCCTCCCTCTCCTCTCTCCCATCCAACCAGCACGGTTTTTCCCCAAACCCAACCTTCCCGACTTGAATAATTGCATTTCAATGCCGGTTAATTAAGGGACATTGATGAGCGCAGCCGTAAATCCAAGCGTAGCCGGAATTCTTCGTGCAGGATGCTGGGGGCTGTTCTCAGTCCTGCCTCCAGCGAGCTGCTGCTGATCCACCTCCACCTCCAGCACCCAGACGCTGAGATGGTGCTCCTCTGCCAGGGGGCCAATGAAACACTATGGAGATGAGCTGCTTCGGAGATCTTATGAGTCAAACTGTTACATTTTTGGAACATCATGATGTTGAAGTTCCTTTTCTATTTTTTCCCCAACTTCCCAGGGAAAAAAATATAACTATAATAAGTGAAGAAGCTGAGCTTTGGTTTGGGATGACAGGCAGCATGGTGGGGGGAAGGAAGGAAGGAAGGAAGGAAGGAAGGAAGGAAGGAAGGAAGGAAGGAAGGAAGGAAGGAAGGAAGGAAGGAAGGAAGGAAGGAAGGAAGGAAGGAAGGAAGGAAGGAAGGAAGGAAGGAAGGAAGGAAGGAAGGAAGGAAGGAAGGAAGGAAGGAAGGAAGGAAGGAAGGAAGGAAGGAAGGAAGGAAGGAAGGAAGGAAGGAAGGAAGGAAGGAAGGAAGGAAGGAAGGAAGGAAGGAAGGAAGGAAGGAAGGAAGGAAGGAAGGAAGGAAGGAAGGAAGGAAGGAAGGAAGGAAGGAAGGAAGGAAGGAGAAGCTGGAGATCTGACTCAGCCTTATTGGGAAGGGGCTGGGAGGATCCTTGTGTGTGAGCCCGACCGTGGGGTGCTGCAGGTGCTTTGTGGGGTGTCTGGCACCATTTGGGGTGGCTGTGACAGCCCCTGCGTGGGGCTCAGCCCGTGGGCACCACCTGGGCTCTCTCTGCCCATCCTCACCCACCTGCAGCTCCCGAGTGCCCTCCCCATGTCCCTGCCTGCCCAGGGTTTGTGCTTGTGCAGTGATGGAGTGCCCTGAAGACATCAGAGGAGATGCTGGGGTGGTTTCACTGCTCTGGTGGTGTGGTGGGTGACTCTGAGCTTGGATCTTGCTGTGGGAATGGTCAGAGTGTGGAGAAAACCATCCCTGGTGTGTTGGGAGTGAGGAATGTTGGTGCTGTTGCCCATGTGCTGCTGGCTGGGCCGGCCTCTGCTCGGCTTTGGTGAGATCCCACCAGGAATGTGCACCCAGCTGTGGATCCCCAGCACAGGAAAGACATGGATATGTTGGAGCAAGTCCAGAGGAGTTACAATGATGATTATTGGGATGGAACACCTCCGCTATGAGGAAAAGCTGAGAGAATTTGGATTGTTCAGCCTGAAAAAGAGAAGACTCTGGGAAGACCTCAAAGCCCATTTCAGTGCCTCGAGGGGCTCCAGGAGAGCTGCAGAGGGATTTGGGACAAGAGCCTGGAATGAGAGGACAAGAGGAATGGCTTCCCACTGCCAGAGGGCAGGGCTGGATGGGATATTGGGAAGGGATTCTTCCCTGGCAGGGTGGGCAGGCCCTGGCACAGGGTGCCCAGAGCAGCTGGGGCTGCCCCTGGATCCCTGGCAGTGCCCAAGGCCAGGCTGGATGGAGTTTGGAGCAACCTGGGATTGGGGCAGGTGTCCCTGCTCATGGAACAAGACTGGCTTTAAGGTCCCTTCCAACCCCAAAGCAGTCTGGGATTCTGGGATTCTCCACACTAGTCTGGCACCCTGGCTGGTGAAGGCCAGGAGCTGGTGGATGGTCAGAGAGATGTGAGGGAGGGATTTGCTGCAGTGTCATTGTGTCCCCTTGGTGCCAGGGCAGGGCCCTGGTTCCACTCTGGAGCTCCCCCAGCTGGGGTGAGGCTCAGCTCCAGAGGGGCTCAGTATGGAGCGGACAGGGCTGGCTCTTGGGGTCCCCACTGGGGACACAGCAGGAGAGGGGACCCCCAAAGGGCCTTAGCTCCTGTCCTGCAGCATGGCTGGGAACACACCAGGCCTGAGAAAATGTGTCCATGCCTGTCCCTGTTTGTACCCACGTGTGTCCTTGTCCCTGTCTCTGCCATGCCTGGACCCCTCCCTTTGCCCCCAAACACCCACACGGCTGCAGCCCCCATGGAGGCTGGAGCATCCCCTCCAGAGCCATTGGGTTGGTGGCCCTTGGGACAGAGGGGTGGCACACAGTGGGGGCTGCTCAGCCCAATCCCCCTTTGCCATGGCTGGAACCCAGGGAAAGGGATGGGATGGGATGGGATGGGATGGGATGGGATGGGATGGGATGGGATGGGATGGGATGGGATGGGATGGGATGGGATGGGACAGGACAGGATGGGGTGGGATGGGATGGGATGGGATGGGATGGGTTAGGGTTAGGATGTGATGGGATGGGATGCGATGGGATGGGATGGGATGGGACGGGACAGGACAGGATGGGGTGGGATGGGACACCATGGCCCTGCAGCCCCACGGAAGCAGTGCCACCTGTGCCTTGCAGCGCAACCATGAGCGCGGGCTCGATTGAGCAGGAGCCGTCGCGCAAGCTGGGCTGCTGCGGGGTGCCCCTGATCACCGAGGACATGCAGTCCCTGGCCATCCGCACCCTCTCGGGCACCGACATCACCAAGCACTACGACCTCATCCGCGAGCTCGGCAAGGGCACCTACGGCAAGGTGGACCTGGTGTCCCACAAAAGCACAGGTGAGGCCAGTGGGGCGTGGGCTGGGAATGGGGTGCTGGGTCTGTCCCAGCCCAGGGCTCACTCCTGTCCCCTGCCTTCCACAGGCACCAAGATGGCCCTGAAGTTCGTCAACAAGAGCAAGACGAAGCTGAAGAACTTCCTGCGGGAATTCAGCATCACCAACACGCTCTCCTCCAGCCCCTTCATCATCAAGGTCTTTGACGTGGTCTTCGAGACCGAGGACTGCTACGTGTTCGCTCAGGAGTACGCCCCCGGCGGGGACCTCTTCGACATCATCCCGCCCCAGGTGGGACCCCAGCACCTCCCATGGAGCCTCTGTGGGATGTGGGGGCTCAGGGGGTGCTGAGCAAAGCTGCCCCTGTGCTTTGTGCCCATGTGGGAGGGGCTGCAGGGACTGGGCACCCCCATCTGGGCTGGGCTTGACCACAAGCACCTACAAATAAATGTGGGGCCCATCACCCATCTTCTGGGTGGCCTAAGATCCATCACCTATCCATAGGATGGCCTGAGACCCATCACCCTTCTCCTGGGGAAGCTGTGGCTGCCCTATCCCTGGAAGTGTCCAGGGCCAGGTTGGATGGGGCTTGGAGCAGCCTGGGATAATGGAAGGTGCTCCTTCCCAGGGCAGAGGGTGCAACTGGACGATCCTTAAGGTCCCTTCCAACCCAAACCATCCTATGGGGGAACCTGTGACCCGCCACCCATCTCTTGGGTGACCCATGGCCCACCACCATCCCCTGCCCCAGAGCACCCACGACCATCAGCCCACAGAGCCGTGGGTGTAGGGGCCGGGTGGGTCCCCCCGGGGCTCGCTGGGGGTGGCTGATGCCGTGTCCCCCCCGCAGGTGGGGCTCCCCGAGGAGCTGGTGAAGCGCTGCGTGCAGCAGCTGGGCCTGGCCCTCGACTACATGCACAGCAAGAGCCTGGTGCACCGGGACATCAAACCGGAGAACGTGCTGCTCTTCGACCGCGACTGCCGCCGCGTCAAGCTGGCGGATTTCGGCATGACACGCAAGGTGGGCTGCCGGGTCAAGCGCATCAGCGGCACCATCCCCTACACGGCCCCCGAGGTGTGCCAGGCCGGCCGGGCCGAGGGCTTCGCCGTGGACACCAGCATCGACGTGTGGGCTTTCGGGGTGCTCATCTTCTGCGTGCTCACCGGGAACTTCCCCTGGGAGGCGGCGGTGGCGTCCGATGCCTTCTTCGAGGAGTTTGTGCGGTGGCAGAAGGGGCGGCTGGCGGGGCTGCCCTCGCAGTGGCGGCGCTTCACGGACAGCGCCCTGCGCATGTTCCAGCGCCTGCTGGCCCTCGACCCCGAGAAGCGCTGCCCCGTCAAGGAGGTTTTCTACTTCATCAAGTGCGACCTCATGGCCGAGGTGCGGTGCCGGCCCTCGTACCGCTCCCGCAAGCACGCCAGGGACAAGCTCCCGGCCGGGCCCCACTGCCACGAGGCCGGCGGCTCCTGCACCCCCGCCCCGCTCAAGAGGACCGTCCTGACCGAGGGGAGCGGAGCGGCCCGCCCCGAGCCCGGCGCAGCCGCCGCGGGCACGGCCAGCAGGACAGACGGACGGCAGGACAAGGGCAAGGGGCAGATGGTCCTGGCCACAGCAATAGAGATCTGCGTGTGACGGCGGCGCCTGGCGGCTGCGCGACCCGCCCGTCCCCCGGCCCGGGGACAGGCATGGCGAGCACGTCGCGGTGGTGCTGGTGGCACGAGCCGGGACCGGGCTCTGGGTTTCCCAAAGGAAAAAAAAAAAAAAAAAAAAAAAAAAAGGAAAAGAAACACGATGGAAGAGGAAAAGGACAGAACTGGTTGCGCTCTGTAGCGCCAAGGATGCCGATCCCCCCCGCCCCGCCTGGGCGAGGCCAGTGGTGGCCGGAGCGCAGCCGAGGGCACCGCTCGCTGCTGGGGAGGCTGGGGGCACCCACAGCCCTGGCACGGCTGCGCTGCCCCCTCCGAGGCTCCCCGGGGCATGGGGAGGGGTCTCCCAGGGCGGGGAGGGAGAGTCGGGGGCAGCGGGCGGCTCTGTGGCTCTGCCCCAGCCCTGCTCCACCCCGCCCGGGAGCGGGAAGGCCGATGACCCTGCACCGTGGAGGAGGCCTTTGGGGGGTTTGGGTGGGTGGGGATTTGCCCTCTTCCAGCGGCCCCTGCCGCGCTGCCGGGGGCCGGGAGGGCGTGGGGAGGCGGGTGACGGGGAGCCGGGGGGTTGCCAGCAGCCCCCGAGCCCCGGCAGCCCCGGCTGCCTCCCTGCCGTGGGAGGTGCTGGCAGCCATTGATGTAGCAAGTGTCCCTGTCTGTGTGTCGTTGTGTGTCCCAGCCACTGCCGCTGGCAGCCCCTGCCCTGCCCCACCCGGCTCAGGCCCTGCCGGAGGGATGGCTCCCCCCTGGCCGGTGCCGGCCGTGCCGCAGGTTGGGCGCTCGGGCCGGGCTGGCTCTGCCGTGCCGGTGTCCCCGCGGCCCCTCTGCAGACCCTTTGTACCCAGGGAGCGGGGCAGGTGGCAGCGGTGCCCCCCAGGCTGGCCTGCACAGCCCGGCAGCCGGGCAGGGAGCTCCGAGCGGCCTCCCGCGGGCCCGCCTGCTTCTCCGTGCTGTCCCCACCACCCCTCCTCGCTGTCACCCCTTCCCCAACCTGTCACCCTCCCCTGGGGCTGGCGGGGAAGCGGCAGCGGGACAGGCCCTGCCGGGGCTGGCAGCAGCCACCGGTGGCCCCTTAGTGACAAGGTCCTGGGGTGTGCGTGGAGGTCACACCTTCCCTCCTGGATTTGGGCACCCAGCAGAGCGGGGAGCTCACCCCACCGCCGTGGTGGGGACGCTGTGGGGGCACCCCAAGGCAAGAGCACCCTGCTGTGGTTCGGGCTTCCCTCGCACGGGGTGGGTGCCGTGGGGCGGCCCCGGTGCCCCAATTCCCCACAAAGGGCTATAACGCTTTCCAGCAGCAGCAGCAGCAGCAGTTTACAGAGCAGGGGCCGCCCCCGCCCCCGCCGTGCCCCGTCCCCGGCACCCCCCGGGCCCGGCGTTAGACGTAGCATTGCCCCACGTAGAGAGCTAGGCACCGGTTTTACTCCTCTTTGCCTTAGGTCCCTCGATGTCCTCGATCTTTCGTGCAATAATGTAGATAAGGGATCCCGGCCGCCCCGGAAGGGCTCGGTGGCACCGCCCGGGTGTGCCCCAGGGGGTGCCCGGTGTGATTTCTGTCCCCGTCGAGGTCGCTGTGTCCGTAGGTTGTCAGGTTTTTATTTCCAGTTCCCTCAGCTGTCGGGTTTCGGACCTTCTTCCCGTAGGAGAGGCTGTAGTGTCACAGACGTTACCTCAGTTTGTCACTGTTGAAAAGGATTAAAAAAAACCACAACTGAAACCATAAAAAATGACAAAATACATAGTTATAAAAGCAACAAAAAATTTCTCAATGGCAGTGAAGACTTTGTTTTTTTACTAACTAAAGGAAACGTGATGCTGCTCGTGCGGGGGCAGAGGGCACGGCCTCTGCCCTGCTTGGCCTCAGCAGTGGCTGTGGCAGTGTCCCTCCTCTTCCACCCTGTCACCACCGGGAAGGGAGGGGAAGGATGTGGGGACAGCACCGTGGGCACCTACGGCTGGGGGGCACCTAAGGGTGGGGGGCACCTACGGGTGGGGGGCACCCAGCGGCCCTCGGTGCAGCCCCCTCCCAACAGCCAGGGCTGCCGGATGCCAAATGTATTCCAGCCACGTCCGCAGGCTAATTTCAATTTCCTGGTAATTATGCAAATGAATGTGGATTTAATTAAGGGCAGATTTCATTAAAGTCTTCTTGGGGAAATGAGAACAGGGTGGGGGAGAGCGAGGAGGAGGGGGCGGTGGCAGGGAAGCAGAGATGAAGGCAGCGCCTGCCCCGGAAGATAAACGGGCACGGGGGATGCGGAGGGGACGGGCGGGAGCCTTGGGGAGTGGGGACCCCCTGCAGGAGGGCAGAGCAGTGCCGGGCACGGCGGGGCAGTGCCAGGGATGGATGCTCGGTGCATCCCAGCCCCGCTCCGGGCACCGGGCAGCGAGTCCTGCCCATCCCCTGCTCCAGCAGCGGCGGCTCCCGGCTCCTTCCCTCCCACCGGGGCACGGAAAGCATTGCTCTGACACGTGATTCGTATTTTTCTTTTCCCCGGCTAAAAATACAGATTTGGCCACGCCGAGAGGTCTAGGAAATCAATGTCATTGTCACCAGGCTGGCTGGCAGGACTCTCCCCTCCCCTATCCAGACAAAAAAGGGATCGCTGCCATTTGACGTCTCGGAGCCGAAGCGGAGCTGCCTTTAATCCAAAGGGAAGCGGGGCTAATTTTATCCCGGCAAGGTCGGGATGCTGCGAGCCCGGCAGCGCCCGCGGGGCAGGAGCTGCTTGTCTCCAGGCAAAAGATCCAGGCACAAACAACGGAGCTCAAGTTTGCCAAGGCAGCACCTGCACGGCAGAGGTGTCACCTGGGCGGCACGGCCACAACCTCCCCGCGTCCCCTCCGGGTTTGCTCCGGGGGCGCGGCCGCTGACCTTCCCCGGGCAAAGGAGGAGCAACACAATCACTGCCCTGAAAGGAAAATAAATAATCCTCTATTTGGGCAGGTCCTGGAGGAGCGGAGGGAAGGGGATGGGGTGGCAGGTGTGGAATGGTGTGGGTGTGGGTGCAGCATCCCGTAAAACCAGATCCTTCCGAGCTGGGAAGGCCAGGAAGGCCCGGCTGTGACACTCAGCTGCTGATCCTGCCTCGGATTTCATCCACCCCTCGATTCCGGAGCTGGATTGTGCCCGGTTTTCCTCACAGACACTTTGTGAGGCACTGCAGCCCCAGCTAAAACATTGGGGGTTGGGAGTAAAAATAACCGGGAATGATCCGCTCGTTGGGAGCACAGCGCTCAACGCCAAGCTGGCATCGCACGAAGTCCCACCCCAATCGCAAACAAGCCCTTTAAAAGGTAATATTTTGCCACTAGGATGGTGCCGCAGCTCGCTGCTGACTCAGGAGGGGCCGTGGGATGAGGAGGGAGTTCCCACGCAGGCCGAGCAGCGAGCGGAGCGCAGGGTCCGGGCTGCCGGGGCTTCCCCAGCCCCGCTCGGGGACACGGGGGACGCCAGCCCGGCGTGGGGAGCATCCACGAGCTGCATTTCTCGGGGCTGATCCGCTTTCAAAAACTTCCAAAAATAGCGGTGGCACGGCGCTGGAACGGGCGTGGGGAGGAAGTGTGACTCATGTGCCACCCGGTGCCCCGGCGGAACCGGGCGGGCGCCCGGGCGGGAATGCGGGAATGCGGGAATGCGGGAATGCGGCAGGAGGGAGCGGCACGGGGGCATCCCGATGCTCTTTCTGGTGACAGCTGACTGCCCACGGAGGAGACGCAGCTCGGGCTCGTCCCTGCCTGTCCTTCCCGCGGGGACCCGCTGCGGTTCCAGCTGCCAGGGATGATGGACAGATGTCAGTCAAGGCCTGGCAGCGGCCGAGGGCCCCAGCGGGAATGAGTTGCCGGAGACAGACAGCAAAAACTGTCCCGAGATGGGGAAAAGCGCAGCCTGTGCCGCCTGGCAAGGTTAGCAGGGAGGGAGAGGTGACCTTGTGTGACGAGCCAGCCACCTTCGGGAGGAGGCAGAGCAGAGCTGGCTGCACCTCCTGGCCCGTCCCAGCCCAGCTCCCAGCACGGCCCTGCCTGCTGGAAGAGCCCCGGAGCATCCCACGGGGAGCAGCCGCTGGCCGGACCCTGCCGGGGCTGCCTGCCCTTGCTCCAGCCTCGGCCCCGGGCGTCTCGGCTCGGGGCCAGGGCAAGCAGGAAAATGCTGCGGGAATCTCCGCCGGCATCTCCCGCCTCCCACAGCGGCTCTGGGCACCTTCTCCCAGCCAAAGGTGTTTGTTTTCCCCCTGGAACAGGCAGGGTTTTCAGAGAGTGTTTTCCCTGTTTTCCCCATGGAACAGACAGGGTTTTCAGAGAGTGTTTTCCCTGTTTTCCCCATGGAACAGACAGGGTTTCCAGAGGGTGTTTTCCCTGTTTTCCCCCTGGAACAGGCAGGGTTTTCAGAGAGTGTTTTCCCTGTTTTCCCCCTGGAACAGGGCAGGGTTTCCAGAGGGTGTTTTCCCTGTTTTCCCCCTGGAACAGGCAGGGTTTTCAGCAGGGTCTTTTGGCTGAGGCATGGTTGGGGGTGCCAGCTTTGGCAGGAGGGGGTTGAGGGCAGTTTTGGTCGTGGGGAGGTGCCAGGGCTCAGAGCACCCCCGGCCCTGAACACCCCCAAAGGTTTGGGCTGTGGGCTCCAGCTCGCAGGCCTCCCACGTTGCCATGGCAACTGCAGCATCCCAGCTTGGCAGGGATGGGAAATCTCCTCCATCCCCTCAGCGCCTCGCCCGGCCGTGCCTCTGGATCTGGCACAGGCAGCATCCCAAACCCACGGAGGAGCACGAGGTGCGATTCCTGGTGGCTCCGAGGGCTGGGCCGTGCTCTTCCTTCCTGCACAGCCCTCCCAGAGCCACACGGCTGCAGGGCAGGGGCAGGAGAGATTTCTGCTTTTCAGATGTGGATCTTCCCATTCCAAACCTTTCCACTTGCTCTGGATTTGTGGGGTCCTGGCAAACAGAGCATCCATCCCCCAGGCTGCCCCCACACCTTCCTGTCTTCTCTGGACCCTGCTCCCCCAGTTGCCCCAGATTTGGGGGCAGCAGAGCCAGGGGTGTCTCTGGGCTGCTGTTACCCCATTAATCAGAGCATCCTCACGGGCATCCTCATCATTGCTCTCGGCAGCCTCCCAACCCCTGAGCTCCGAGCCCTGAGGGATCCCGAGCTAATTCCTCGCTGACAGCAGCGGCACAGGGCTGGGGAGAAGCTTAGCTCCTCTCAGAGGCTGCTGCACCTCCACAAAAGTCGCATTTGAAGAGCATTAATAGAAGATTAATCGAGCTTTTAATAAACAGCGAATCGAGCGCTAATGGAGCCCAACTTGTAAGCCATGTGTAACACCCCGGGGGCTTAAAGGCATCCAGAACGTGGCTGGAACAGCTGAAAGGGGATGGTAATCACCCCGAAAGGGGATGTTAATCACCTTGTAGTCCTGAAGACGCCGCAGGGGAAGGGAATCTTAGAGGGAAGGCTGCAGGTGAGCCTGGGGCACGACCTCACCCCTCCCACTGCTTCAGGACACGGGGATTTATTTACAGAGTTTCCCCCAGCCCAGCCCTGGCACGAAGGCGGGCGGAGGAATTTGGGACACCTGAGTGCCCCCGGGGCTGGGGCCACAACGAAGCCAGGCCAGTTCACAAGGGAAGGCCAGATGTGCCCTGCAGTGCAGCTATTCCCTGTCACGGACTAGGGGTGGTAACGGGGCCATTTGGAGGGGGCAAAGCCTACAGCTGGCCTGGGCTCCCTCTCCTGGGCTCCCTCTCCTGGGCTCCCTTTCCTGGGGTCTCTCTCCAGGGCAGGAGCCCATGGGCACCTCCCTGCCCGAGGCTGCTCCCAGGTCTGACAATCCCAGACAGGGATTTCAATTCCCTCCATCCTGAGGAAGCTCCAGCTCCCTCAGCCTCTGCTGGCCTCACTCCTGTTTGTGGCACCTCTGCAGCCACTCGGGGCCAGGCCTGGCTTGAGGAGCAGAGCCAGGAGCCATTTCCAAGGACCAAGGTTCAAAGTCCCCTGGACCCTGTGAGTGTGGCTGGCTCTGCAGAGCTCCTGGGTCTGCCCCACCATGCTGGTATGTGCCAGGCCTGGCTGCCCCAGCCTGCCCAGACAGCTGCCTTGGCTTCAGGACCAGGGCCACTCCAGTGTTTGGAGGCTGCCAGCTGTGCTGGCCGTGGCTCTGGGCTGGACATGGACTCTGGTGTGGCTGGGTGGGAGCTCAGCAGCTCAGGATGGAGGGACTGTGGTGCTTTAGTGGTCAGGAGATTCTCAGGGGTGTTCAGTTTGCTCCAGAGCACCTCAGTCACTTCCATGTGTTTGGATAGCCCCTGTGGGGGAAGGAGCAGCTCTGCAGGGCCCAGGGCAGCAGGGTTGGGGCAGCCCAGGATTCTCTGTCAGGAGCTGAACAGCATGCAGGCTTCCCAAGGAGGCAGGATGCTGGGAAGGACAGCCCTGGGGACCAGCACCAATCCCATTTGTGTCACAGGGACCTCCCTGCAGGACAAGGCCTCCAGCTCCCAATCACTGTCCCACCATCCATTCCTGGGAGCCACTGGCTCCTGCTGCTCCACAGCACCAGGGGCCTTTCAGTGCCCAGTGTGCTGGGAGGGGGAATCAGCCACCACAGCTCAGGAGCTTCTGCCTGAGCTCAGGAGAGGAGGAGCCCCACAGCCAGAGTCACCCTCAGAGCTGGGATTGCAGCTGTGGGTGAGGTGGGCTCCAGAGCCCCACGAGCTCCTGTGAGCTCTGGGAGCTCCTGTGAGCCAAGAGCACTCTCCAGTCTCCAGGCAGGGGCTGCCAGCTGAGGGGCAATGGCCAGCCCAGGCAGAGCAGCAGGGACACCCACGCCACCCTGCTCCCTCCTTCCCTCTGTCACCTGAAGCCTCCCAGGTGTCAGGAGGTAGGACAGCTGGTACATCACAGCATCCAGATCACAGAATTCCAGAATAATTCTGCTTGGAAGAGACCACTGGAGCTCACCTGGTCCCACCCTGCTCCAGCAGGGTCCCTCAGAGCATGTTGGTCAGGATTGTGGACAGATGGCTCTGGAATCTCTCCAGGGAAGGAGCCTCAAGGGCCCCTCTGGGCAGTGCTTGGTCACTGGAAGTTCCTCCTCATGTTGATGGTTCATGGGAATGGTCAGAGCTTGGCCTCACTGATCTTGGAGGTCTCTTCCATCCCTAATGATTCCATGTCCAAATAGAACTCCTGGGATCAGTTCCTGCCCATGCCTGGGCCCTGCCCCTCCCTGCACCCAGGGACACCGAGGGACACCGAGGGCTGAGGGTCCCTCTCAGCTGGGGCTCCTCTCCAGGCTGAGCAGCCCCAGCTCCCTCAGCCTTTCCTCACAAGGAGATGCTCCAGGCCCTCACCACTGTCTTGGGCAAACCAGTCACAAACAGGCCCATTGGAGCTACCTGGGGGTCTTGGTGATCTTGCTGGACACGTTTTCTTCTTCAGAATCATCTCTGAAAGCTCACAAAGATGTCAGGAGGCTCCTGAGGGCCAGGAAATGGCCAACATCCCACAGGTGTTCAAGGAGGAGACTCCAGGGGTCAGAGCCATTGGGTCACCTGGCAGAGCAGCCAAGCACAGCCTCAGGACAGGGCTCAGCAAAGCCCCAAGTGAGGCTTAAACATCCCCACAGGGATGGATGGATGGATGGATGGATGGATGGATGGATGGATGGATGGATGGATGGATGGATGGATGGATGGACATGGATGGACAGGGATGGATGGATGGATGATGGATGGATGGATGGATGGATGGATGGATGGATGGATGGATGGATGGATGGATGGATGGAGGGATGGATGGATATATGGATATATGGATGATGGATGGATGGAGACAGACCCTACAGTCCCTCAGCTGAGCTCCCCAGGAGTTTTTGTAGGCCCAGCAGCCCCAGTTGACCCCACACTGTGTGAAATGTCCTGGCAGAGTTTCTGCCTTGTTTTACTGATCAAAGTGGTCACTTTTGGGGACAGGCAGTGCTGGTGCTGCTGGGCCATGGCCATGGCCATGCCAGGAGGGCCCAGACAAGGCCTTGCCAGCCCTGGTCCCCCGTGTGACCCAGTGAGAGCCTGCAGGGAGCTCCTGTGCCTGTTCTGGCTGAGCATCCCCCGTTCCCTGGGTTCATTCCCTGTGGGTGACTCATCCCAGCCCCTTTATCATACAAAGAGCCCTTTGTGCTCCTCCAGCCCTGCCAGGGGGAGTGCCAGGGACCAATTAATCACCAGCTCCTGCTGCCACAGGCCTGGAGATGGTGCCCTGGGAAGGGGGAGGTCAGGGATTGGGGAAGGGCCACTGCCTGCCCTGTGGGACAGAACTGGGACTGGAGCCCAGGGAGAGAGTGGTAAGGCAAGGACCAGCCACCCCCTGTGATATCCCAGCCATGGAAGGGGAGCTGGGCTGGGTGTGAAGGGACCTTAAAGATCACCCAAACCCCTGCCATGGCAGGGACACCTTCCACTGTCCCAGGCTGCTCCAAGCCCTGCCCAGCCTGGCCTTGGGCACTGCCAGGGATCCAGGGGCAGCCCCAGCTGCTCTGGGCACCCTGTGCCAGGGCCTGCCCACCCTCACAGGGAACAATTCCCAATTCCCAATATCCCATCCATCCCTGCCCTCTGGCAGTGGGAGCCATTCCCTGTGTCCTGTCCCTCCATGCCTTGTCCCCAGTCCCTCTCCAGCTCTCCTGGAGCCCCTTTAGGCCCTGGCAGGGGCTCTGAGCTCTCCCTGGGGATCAACAGTGGCTCTTGGCCAATAGAGGTGCTTTTGGCTCTGTCAGCCAGAGCAAGGCAGATATTTGTGGGCATGGGAGGTGCCTGGCACAGGATGATCGAGTCTGGTGAGTGTGGATGATGCAAGGGCAGCTGCAGCAGGTCCATCAACTCCTCCTGCTTCCATGGACCTCAGGAGATGAAACCCAAGTGCCCAATTTCGAGTTTGCTGGGAGGGCAGCACATCCTGCTGCCTGTGCAGTCATTCCCAGGCTTGGTGGCTCTGGGACATTCCCAGGGCTCAGCAGGCTCATGTGCACAGGGCTGAAGCAGAACCCCACTCTTTTTTGGGGTGAAAAGGGTCAGTCTGGCCAGGCTGAGGGTGCTGAGCAGCCCATGTGGCTGCAGAGGGTCCCAGCTCCCCCAGCAGTGCCTGGTGCTGGCCCTGGGTCACAGCCAGGCTGGGCCAGGGGCTTGAGCTGCTCCTGCAGCTCCTGCTCAGGCTGGCAAGGGCAGTGACCTGGTCCCCTCCCTCACCTGGTGGCTGTCAGGGTCCCACTGCTGCTGGGGACAGCCAGGCAGCAATTACCAGGGTGCTAATTAGCTAAATCTGTCCTCAGCAGGAGCGAGGCTCTGCCTGTGCCCTGACAGGGGAGAGCACCCAGCACCTGCACATCCCTGGGGACACCAATCCTTCCTGGGAGGGACAAAGGGCTCACCTGAGAGCTCCCAGTGTGTGAATGAGCACAATGTGCCTACCCAGGGCACAGCAGGAGCTGCTCTGCCCCCAACACCCACCCCAAAGGGAGCTGGGGGAATGGGATTTCAGCAGCAGGCACTGTGTTCCCATTCCTGCCACAGCAGGACCCTAAAGAGTTAACAGCAAATGCCACCTCCTGTATTTTATCTCTCCTCCATTGAGGCAGCTCTGACACTGGCAGCAGAACAATGCAAAATTCTGATTAGCTCTGGTTTTCCAGCAAGAGGGGAGGCACAAGAGGGTGGGGATTTAATACTATTCTGCATAATTTTTAATCTAAATTCCATTTCTTTTCTTTTCTTTCTCCAGGAAGCAAACAATCTAGGGGGTTTTGTACTCAATTTCTTGCTTTCATAATCTAAATGAATTGTTTGCAAGTAGGAGCCAGCTGCAAAGCTGGCAATCTCGGATCAAATCTGCCTTTCTCCTAGTTCTTTCAATCATTAATTTGCTCCTCAGCTCTGATTAGCTAATCCTGGCTGCCTCGTGGCAGTTTCCAGGGAAAAAACCGTGCAAGAGCTGCAGCTCCCATGGATGGAGGGATGGATTCCTGGTGGTGCTCCTGGTTGTCACTTCTCCAGAGACAAGTGGGGTATTCTCTAGGAGAAAAGGCTGGCAGGGTTATTTCTGGCATGCTGGCATTTTGGAAATACCAGAGGATGATGCTTCCCCCTGCTCTGTGCAGGGTGTGCGAGTTGGTTACGCTGAGATTAATTAGCTGGGCTTTAAAATAGGAGCCCAAAGCACTGCAGCAGCTCCTTGCTCAGAGGTATCTGGGTGCTGCCCCATTTTTGGGATGCTGCTGCTGTGCCTGGGGGATGTGGCAGAGCTGCCACCTTCATTTCCTAGGGGGGAAACTGAGGCACAGGTGGTGGATGGAGCCCACAGAGCTTGAGCCTCAGCAGGGATGCCTGGAAGGGGATGGGAAATGTTTTGTGCCAGGCCCTGGTTTGTTATTGATCTCCGTGAATTGATCTCAGCTCCGAGGGTGGGCAGGCCCTGGCACAGGGTGGATCCCTGGATCCCTGGCAGTGCCCAAGGCCAGGCTGGGCAGGGCTTGGAGCAGCCTGGGACAGTGGGAGGTGTCCCTGCCATGGCTGGTGGGGGGTGGGATGGGCTTTAAGATCCTTTCACACCCAAACCATTCATAATTCTCTGATTTTATTAATTAATTTCATGAATGAATGAATGAATTGGCCTCAGCTCCTGGGAGTGCTGCTGCCCAGCCCAGGTGGGCTGGGGGTGTCCCAGTGGGTGTCACCTCCCCAGGCTCACTGCTGGCACTCACCAGAGCATCCCCTCACAATGTCCAGCTCCAGTCCCACGGGTGTGAGGGCCCAGTGACAGGGACAGGGCTCTGTGACCCCTGTGGCACCAGGCTGCAGGGTCAGGGCTGCTGCTGCCCCCTCCTCACGTGCAGCTCCACAGGGCTGCTCCCTCAGCTGCTCTCTTTATTCCATTCCTTTTCCAGATAAATTCCCCGAGTGCTGGGGGTGGATCCTTTTAATTTCCATTTGTTTCAAAGCCGTGCAGGGCTCACAAGCATGACAGAAATGTGCCTGGAGTGCAGGAAATGGCCTACTTAGCTGCAGGAGCAGAGCAGGCTCCTCCAGCAGGATGATCCAAGGACCTCGTCCTCCCCAGGGACAGGGCAGCTGCCTCTCCCCTCTCCAGTCCTGTCTGGAGATGTTTGGTCCCATCACAGAGCCCACAGAGCCCATCCAGGCAGAACAGGGCTGGGGAGCAGAGGATGGGAGAAACTTCCAGGGTTGGACAGGGCTTGGAGCAGCCTGGGACAGTGGAAGGTGTCCCTGCCCACAGCAGGGGTGGGATGGGATGAGTTTTAAGGTTTTCTCCAACACACACCAGGCTGGGTTTCTGTGATTGTGACACTGAAATGCTGTGTGAGGTCAGGCCAGGTCACTGTGTCCCCTCACACCTGTGACAGTCTCTGCTGGCTGTTCCAGGATTAGAGAGGGGCAGGGCTGTGTTAGGACTGGTACCTGCTGAGGAAGCAGAGCTTGCAGGGCCCCACCTCTGACAGCTCTGGGACTCACTGGGTGCTTCTGTCTCCTCTGCAAAGGGACAGATGTCAGAGGTGCCACCTTCTCACAGCTGGGAGGGAGGAGGGCTCAGCCCAGGCTCACCCCAGCACCCAGAGCTGGGCTGGCCACACTGCTCTGCCCTCCCCCCTGGGACACTCACAGGGACTGTCCCTGCCACCTCTGCCATGGCTGGAGCCAGAGGCATGCACAGAATGACAGAATGAGCTGGAAGGCACCCACAAGGATCATGGATCCAGCCCCAGGCCCTGCACAGACCCCCCAACACTCCCACCCTGTGCCTGGGCATTGTCCAAGCTCTCCTGGAGCTCTGGCAGCCTCGGGGCTGTGCCCATTCCCTGGGGAGCCTGGGCAGTGCCAGCACCCTCTGGGGATGAACCTTTCCCAAAATCCAGCCTGACCTGCCCTGGCCCAGCTCCAGCCATTCCCTGTCCCTGTCCCAGAGATCAGAGCTGCCCTGGGGAGGAGCTGCAGCCCCCCCTGAGCTCTGCCCTCAGTCTCCTTCTCCAGCTGAACAATCCAAGTGCCCTCAGCTGCTCCTCAGACCCTTCCCCATGCCCAGCTCCCTCCTCTGGACACCAACAGCTTTAGATCCTTCTGATATTGTGGCACCCACAGCTGCCCCAGACCCGAGGTGGGGCCACACCAGGGCAGAGTCTGTGCCTGAGCAGGTGGGAACAGGAGCTTCCTGGGCTGAGGAGTCTTTCCCAAAGGAAAAGGAGCCCAGAGTGTCCCAGGAAGGCTGTGGGTTTGTATTAACAGCAGCTTCCTTTCCTCTGGGCTCCTAGAAAGGCTGACAGGACCAGCAGCTGCTGCAGGAGGAGGAAGAGGAGGCAGGGCCATGTGCCCATGGCAGGGAGCAGGGTGGGGGCTGGCACAGCTCAGGACAGGGCTGCTGGAGCACAGGCAGGTGAGCATTGAGCTGTCCAGCCTTTAATCTTATTGAACAGCTCAGCCTGGTGTTCTGACCCTCCAGGGATGCAGCTTCCCCTCTATTTCCATTCCATTTGCTGGGGTTTGTCTTTGGCTCAGAGCAGCAGCAGCAGCAGCAGAGTCTCTCCATGAAGTCCCTGAGGCCTGGGGGAGGTGGAGTCCCCAGGAGGCACCTGAGAGACACAGAGTGAGCACCTGGCCCTGTGTTTGCCTCCTAAGCTTCTCCCAGCCAGGGGAGAGCTCCCAGCCTTGCTCCAGGCTCACAAGCAGACTGGCTCTGGATGGGAAGCACAGCCCCAGGTCACAGGGGGTTGTTTTGGGGCACTGAGCCTTCCTGCACCCCTCTCATTTCTCTGAGCCATGCTAACACCTCAGACTGTGTTTAATTCCAAACAAACAGTGCTCTTAGAGCTGCTGGTGCCTGTGTGTCCATGTCCACAGTGGCATCCAAGGCTGCCTGGGCTTTGCCCCTCTCTGCTAGCAGTCCTGGGCTTCAATTCTGTGGATGCTCTCTGATGTCAGGGGGTCAAAAAAGCAGCAGAGCAGCTCCTGGGCCTGGGGAGAAACCAAGGAAAGGGTTGGAGGAGAGCTGTGAGTTCTGTGAAAGGCAAAGAAACTTTTCTCCAGGGGCAGATTTCCTGTGCAGAGGCTCTTTGTGGCTGGATTGGTGCCAGCCCAGAGTGGCTGTGAGTGTCCCACAGCAGGGGACACTGCTCCTTGTGATGCTCAGGAGTTGTGTTTGCAAGGAACTGAAGAAAAGCAGTAACAAGCAAGGTGCTAAGTGGGAAATCCCCTCCCTCCCTGGCTGCTCTGCCTGTCCTTCCCAAGCCTGGCACAGCTGTTTGTGAGCTGGAGAGGCCAATGGGGGGCCAGGGGCTGAGCCCAGCCTGCAATCCTGGCTGTGCCAATGGGCCCCAAAGCACTGGGGATGCTGTGCTGCCACCCACCCCACACAGCCCTCAGGCCCTCCTGCCTCTCCTCACAGCTTTTGAGTCTCTTTCAGGGGACTGCAGCCCCTCTGCCTGCGGCTCAGGGGCCAGGGGCACACCAGGAGGGGCTGGGAGGTTCTCCCTGTGTTTCAGGTGTCTGCAGGGAGGGTGGCTCCAGGCAGAGTGGAGGGATTGCTCCTGCCAGGGGAGGCTGGGCTGTCTCTGAGGGACAGAAAATGTGTCACCTCACTGCTCTGATGGTGGCAGGTCAGTGATGTCACCGAGGGACACCCACTCTGTCCCCACAGCCCCACACAGCCACAGTCACTGCTGCAGGTGAGGGGCAGTGTCCAGCCCCAGGACATCCCAGTGCCCAGGCTGAGCACAGCACTCCCTGACCACTCCCTCATCACTGGAGACATCCCAGTTTGGGCATGGACCAGCTGCAGGGACATCTGGGACAGCCCTGAGGAAGGTCACAGCCCCTGATGGTGACACCAACAAACCATGGCTCTGTCACTCCCAAACAGGAGCTGTGCTGAGTGTGCCTGGCACCTGCAGGGTCACTGGAGGAACAAGGAACTCCCAAGGCCTGGATTTGTCTGCTCCTCAGGCAGGTGTTTCACCCAGGGCAGCTGGAGGTGCTCCAGGAATGCAGCAGGAGCAGGCACAGATGTCAGCTCTGCACCAGGCCACGTCTGAAAGCTGATTTCTCATCCTGCAGCCTAATCCCAAATCCCACTGGGAGCAGGATGATATTCCATTTCACTTCCGTGGCTTGACTCCACCAGCAAAGGCTGCAGCTCTGCTCAGACCATGAGGATTTGAAACCCATGTTCATTTAACCCTCCTGAACTTTGCCTGATACCGAGTTGTTGCTCATTAGCTTTGCCCTGCAAAGCCTGGCTGACATTTCACAAACTCATTAGCAGGAGATCAGAGGCTCAAACATCATTCCTGGGGCCATCCTTAGAGGAACAGATTCCCGGGTGGGTTTGCTCCTCAGATCTCCCTGTGATTCCTCAACCTGCCCTGAACTTGGGAGACAAAGGCCTTGGAGCTGCTGCTGTGCTGTTTGTGCCCCTAGGGAGATGTGCTGCTGCCCCAGGACTGCATTCCTGCTGGGAACTCCCAGCTCCCTGCTTCCAGAGGGATTAGCCTGCACATCCCAGGCTGCCAGGAGCAGGAAGAAGGGCTGAGCATATTTGCTTTTTCTCCTCCCTAGCACAAAAAGCCCTCTAAGCCTCTCCCTGATAGGCTCGTTCCCCAGCGCCGGCAAGCAGCAGGGATTGTGTGTCAGGCACGGAGATGTAATGTCCTTTCAAAGCAAATCAGGAGACAGCCTGCACTTGCTGGCCTGTCACATTCCTTGGCAACAGCCTGGCACCCTGGCAGTAGCCAGGGCTGGGCTGGCAGAGCCCTGCAGAGCCGTGCCCCGGGCACTGCAGTGCTGGGATCTGCTTGGGAAAGGGCTGGGAGCTCAGGGATCTGCTTGGGAAAGGGCTGGGAGCTCAGGGATCCTCTTGGGAAAGGGCTGGGAACTCAGGGATCTGCTCAGGAAAGGGCTGGGAACTCAGGGATCTGCTTGGGAAAGGGCTGGGAACTCAGGAATCCTCTTGGGAAAGGGCTGGGAACTCAGGGATCCTCTTGGGAAAGGGCTGGGAGCTCAGGGATCCACTTGGGAAAGGGCTGGGAACTCAGGGATATGCTTGGGAAAGGGCTGGGAACTCAGGGATCCTCTTGGGAAAGGGCTGGGAGCTCAGGGATCTGCTCAGGAAAGGGCTGGGAACTCAGGGATCTGCTTGGGACAGGGCTGGGAACTCAGGGATCTGCTCAGGAAAGGGCTGGGAGCTCAGGGATATGCTTGGGACAGGGCTGGGAACTCAGGGATCCTCTTGGGAAAGGGCTGGGAACTCAGGGATATGCTTGGGAAAGGGCTGGGAGCTCAGGGATCCTCTTGGGAAAGGGCTGGGAACTCAGGGATCCTCTTGGGAAAGGGCTGGGAGCTTAGGGATCTGCTTGGGAAAGGGCTGGGAGCTCAGAGATCCTCTTGGGAAAGGGCTGGGAGCTCAGGGATCCTCTTGGGAAAGGGCTGGGAGCTCAGGGATCTGCTCAGGAAAGGGCTGGGAACTCAGGGATATGCTTGGGAAAGGGCTGGGAGCTCAGGGATCCTCTTGGGAAAGGGGTGGGAACTCAGCTCAGGAATCATCTGTGCCCTTGGGAAAGGGCTGGGAACTCAGGGATCTGCTCGGGAAAGGGCTGGGAGCTCAGCTCAGGGATCATCTGCACCCTCAGGAAAGGGAACCCAGCTCAGGGACCCGCTGTGCCCTCAGGAAAGGGCTGGGAACCCAGCTGAGTCTCTGGGGCACCCGGGGTGGTTCTGTGGCATTAAAAGCAGGAATGTACACTGTTAAAAGCAGGAATGCACACTGTTAAAAGCAGGAATGCACACTTCAAAGAGGGCCTGGTGTCTTTTAAGGCTCAGTCCTTAGAGCACTGGTGCTTGAAGGCAGCAGCTCTGATGCTTAGATGAGGTTACAAACACATCTCACTCTCCTGCTGGGCTTTTATTGGGAAGAAAAGGGATCCAGAGGAGAGGTTTGTCCACTTGCTATCGGTTCTCACTCTCCACGAGTCTTTTATCACAGAACCACAGAATGGTTTGGGCTGGAAGGGACCTTAAAGCTCATATCCACCCCCCTGGCATGGGCAGGGACAGCTCCACCAGGACTTCCCATCTCCCTATCCCAACTCCTCAGGCTCTGCCTCCTCTCTCCAAACCTCTCATTTGTTTTGAGCTAAATTTTGATGATTACAGCCCGAATTTTGAATGCATTTATGCAGTTTATTCCCATTAGCTGCCCACATGTCTGGAGCTCAGTGTTTCCTTTCTTGGGCTGAATTACTGAGAAAATATTCAGCTAGACCATCCCTGGAATGGCTAATGGCTTCACTCCTCCTCTTCCACTTGGATTTGGGCTTCTGAAATGCAACTTTCAGAACACAGGACTTGTGCCAGCTTGGCCATAGGGCTGAGTGAACATTTCTTGTCACTATTTTTGACAAATATCACAGACACTGAAATTCTGCCTTGTGAGGGTGGGCAGGCCCTGGCACAGGGTGCCCAGAGCAGCTGTGGCTGCCCCTGGATCCCTGGCAGTGCCCAAGGCCAGGCTGGGCAGGGCTTGGAGCAGCCTGGGACAGTGGGAGGTGTCCCTGCCATGGCAGGGGTGGCACTGGATGGGCTTTGAGGTCCTTTCCAACCCAAACCATTCCATGATTCTGTGATATTTTTCTCAGTGTTGATTTTTCACAAAAAGTAACAGAATTTCTGTGGAAAATATAGAACCTTTATCAATATCTCTAAATGTTTTGATTCAAAGCTGTGTCACCACTGTAATGTGGGAGACAGTTTGACAGGATTTTGGTCCCACCTTCCCCATGTTCTGGGCTCTCAGCCTAAGCCAAGGCTTGGGGCTGTCACCACCTCTGACTCACAAAAGTTATCATTTTCTTTGAAATTTCAACCAGTATTAACAAGTTTCCTACATCACAGAAGCCAAAAGAACACATATCCATACCACAAACTTCTCTACTTGCCTGATTCTCATTTTGGGGATAAAGGAGGTGCTCTGCAGTGTCCAGGGCTGACTGGTTCTGCCAGCAGGCACTGGGGGCAAAGAGAAAGGGAAGCAGGGTTAGTTTGCCATGTCAGCTGGGAGGGAGGGGGGGAGCTGACCCAGCCCTGGGGAGATCTGAGCTCTGTGCCAGCAGCTCCAGCCACAGGCATCTGCTGCTGCTCCTCTTTACACAGCTAAATCCTGGCTTTTACAAAGCTTTGTGTAAATGGCTTTGCACTATTTAAATACAAACCTTCAAACAAACTTTAAATACAAACTGGACAAGCCACGTCCAGTTGCATCAGGGTGGTTCTGGGGCAGTGGGAAATGCACATAAATCACATAAAAGCTCTGGGCAAGGGGCTTTTTCTGCACTGAGCTAACACAGGGAGCCTGCACTGATTATGTGACAGAGTTGGAAAGCAATTTGTAGTGAACCATAAGGTCCTGGCTAGAACTTAAACTATAGTTTAATACCTGTTCCTACTTGGTATTTCCCACATTGCTCACACACTACAGTTTCTTTATTCAGAATATTGCAAAAGTAGAAAAAATACTTAAGTCCTGTTTCTCCTTATGTTCACTCCCCAGGTGAAGAAACAATTCTCAATGTTTTCTATTTCTATGCTTTCAAAATACAAACATGGTAAAAACACTTCTATGTCTAAGGAGTTTCACCTTTGCTCCAATTTCTGCATCCTTTTTAGACAGGATTTCCCTTACTTAGATAGCCAAAGACTTTTTTAGTGCATTAAAAAAAGCATTGTAAGGTTGTTGGTTCATTTTTAAAGTGTTTTCTGGGGGTTTTCCCCCAGTGCCAAGGGGAGCAGGCACTGCCTCACCAGTCCTGGTTCTGCTCTGGCCCTCCTCAAGCCACACATGACCTGACCTCCAAAGGTATTCCAGAGAAATGGGAAGGCAAGGTACCAACTCAGAAGTGCCTTTTAAAGGGACTCTGTGCACACTCGGAGCCTCAGGCTTGAAAATTCCCCCGAGGGTTTGGAAGCCCCTCCCTGCTCCCTCCCCCACAGCCAGGTATTGTGCTTGGCAACAGTTTTCCCTTCCTTCCCTGGTTTTCAACAGCTCCGAGATTTTACACCCCATGTGTTCATTTTTTTTCTTTTTTTTTTTTTTCTTTTTTTTTTCTTTTTTTTTTTCTTTTTTTTTAATTTCTACACCTCCTTCCCCTCCAAAGCTCCCCGGGATGAGTTTCCTATAGGGATAACATCGCTCCCTGCTAGCAGCAATTAGCTCTTGGTAAGAATGTTTCATCAGAGAGAAAAACATCCAGCTAAGTTCCTCAGCTCTTGGCTTCTGCTCTGATTGCATTCCCTCGTTTCAAGGCTGCAAGGCACAAAGCCTGGCCTAAACTCTAATATTTTCCTGCTGCAGCTTGGAGTTGGGGGTGCTTTAGCCAAACCCTGCCTATTGAGCTGAGTTAACCAGGTGAGCTGCTAAGTCTGTGCACAACACAGGGCCTGACAATCTTAAAGTGCTTTTTAAATGCTTAAACCATAGAGGAGTAATCACTGTGGAACCAGCATCACCTCTTAAGGCAGCTAAATCTGGTTTGTCATGCTTAAAAAGCAGAGCATGCCTTCCTTCCAGGAGTTGCTTTGAATCTATTGCTGTAAATTCTTGCCTCTGCCACCCTGCAGCCAGGAAATGTGGCTGTGAAAACAAGTTATGACAGGGAAAATTCAGATGCTTTATCCTGAGCCATCCAGGCAGCCAGATGCTGCCAGAACAAGGGAGGTGAGTCCCACATGGTTTTCCCTTGCCTGTGGATAGGACGGGGTCACTCCCCTCCCTGGGGTCCCCACTGCTCCCTCACCTGTTCCAAACACCCCCTGTGCCCTGTGAGCTGCCCTTGGCACACTCCCAGATTCCAGCCAAGTGCCAGGCTGCTTTTGTGCCCACAGCTGCATTGTTCTGTCCCTTTTTCTGTGCCCAGTGGGTTTTGGTGCCGAAATGATGCCCTGGATGTCCAGGGAGCAGCCAGAGTGGGCCCTGCTGCTGAGCAAACACAGCAAGGAGGGTTTGGGGGTGCCTCCAAACCCCCCAGATCTGAATGTCTGTCATTGACAGGAAAGCTGTAACAGGCTTAGGACTAGAGCAGCTTCACTGGCAGAGCCCACATTGTTCCTCTCAACACCTGATTCCTCTTTATCCCAGCCCATCTCTGACATCACAGATGGGAATGTCCCTCCCTCCCCGTGGCACAAAGCCAGAGAAATGTGGCTCAGCTGGGACTCAAGGGCTGGAAAATCTGGAAAATAATCCCTTCACCGCGGTGAGGCTCCAGCAGGGCAGGTATTGCAGTCTGGGTCCTGGCAGAGATAAATATCCAGTGATTTATCCTGGACACAAAGGGCTGATGGAGCTGTGAGAGTAATTAACCTCTGGTGTTATTTAAATTGAAGATGTCTTGGCATGAAGTGTCCTTGGGAGGCACCAGTGAAGTCAGGCTCATTTTAAAAAGTTCGACAGCTTGACAGACAGAAAGGGTGTGAGCTCCTGATCTCCCTGAGGATCAGAGCCCTCCCTCCTCCCACCCTCGGGCACACCTTGCTGCCTCTCCCTTCCACAGGCATTTTCCATCATGAAGGCAAAAACCTTGAGGGGTTTTGTCTTTGGTTTTTTGGGGCTTTTTTTTTGTTGTTGTTTTTTTGGGGGTTTTTGGTTTGGGATTATTTTTATTTTGTAGAGCTGGTTTGAAAAGTCTCTGTGATCACTGGGGGAGAGACAGAGTGGATCCTGCTGTTTGGGGCTGGATCCTGGTGTTTGGGGCTGGATCCATTAATTTGAGAGTGGATCCTGCTGTTTGGGGGTAGATCCATTCATTTGGGGATGGATCCTGCTGTTTAGGGGTAGACTCTGCTGCTTGGGGCAGATCCTGCCCTTTGGAAGTGCCTCCTGACCCCCATCAGTCACACACAGGTGTTCTGGAGCTCAGCACAGAGGTTCATCCTTTGTGCAGAGCAGGAGGGGGCTGAAGGTGCAGACATTGGCACCAATTCCTGCTGAGCCCCTGGGGGCTCTGGAAGCCAGGAGGAGCCACAGGAGGTGTCTCTGGAGGGGCTGCCTTGGGATTGGCCCCTGGAACCCCAGCCAGCCTGGAGGACAGGGGAGTGCTGGGCTGTTAAGCAGCACCCATGACTGTGGTGCTGGGGAAAATAGAGATATTGGGATCTGGAGTGACTCTCCCAGAGCTGCCTCCAGCAGTGACCTCCAGGGTTCCCAAAAGTTCACTTTTTTTCCATTGTAAAGCAGAGAAAGCTGGGAGAAATCTCACCACAAAGGCCTTGGCTGACTGGCTATTTGTCTCCCCTTGCACAGAGGAAAGTTTGGGATGTGGCTCCCAAGGGTGTGATTTTAAATCAATGGAAGTCAAAATGGTGTCAGTAGCTTAAAAACATTTTTGCAAAGTTACCAGTGGAATCTGTTCCAACCATCCCTCCCAGGTGTGGCCCTGGGAACATTTCTGCAGAGTGAGAACTCTGAGGTGCAGCCACGTGGATGTTCAGCTTTGATCCCTTGGAGCCTGCAAACCCCAGCATTCCTGAACCCACTGGCAGCACTTTCTGGAAGTGCTCCAGAGGGCACAGCCCAAGTCAGGATGGGGTTTTTGGCGTGGCTGCTGGGCTGCTCCACATGGGATGTGGCACAGCCCTGACTCCTGGTGCCTGTGCCAGAGGAGCCATGTGTGAGCTGCACATGCCAGTGCCAAATACCAGCCCCTCTGGGGAACACAGGGTTAATTGCCCAGCTAATCACTCTGTTTCACTAATCAGTCCCTGCAGAGGGGTTCTGTTTGTTTTTCCAGCCTTATACATCCTCTACCCAGCATTTCTGGTGATTTATTTAAGAGGCTAATTTTTGATTTTGCTTTCTGGTGTTTATTTTAAGGTTTGGTTTTCTGTTTGTTTTGTTTTTTTTTTCTTTTCCTTCACAGCAAACATAAAATCTGCTAAGATATTTCTCCTAGGAATTTTATTGATTCAGCAGGTCTATTCCCAATGTGAGTGCTAATTTCAGAGAATTCCCTGTATTCATGGAACCATGCTGCTGAGCCTTATGGACACTGCAGGTCCTTAACAAAGGACACAACTCGAGTTTTAAAGGTCCTGAGTAGAGGACACATGACTTGGAAATTGGGGGACACTCTCAGGTATTGGGCCACTCATGACAAGAGACATTGGGGGACATGTCCAGGGGAGGGAACAGAGCTGGGGAGGGGCTGAGGGAGCAGGAAAGGGGCTCAGCCTGGAGAAAAGGAGGCTCAGGAGGGACCTTGTGGCTCTGCACAGCTCCTGACAGGAGGGGACAGCCAGGTAAGGGTCGGGCTCTGCTCCAGGGAACAGGGAGAAGAGGAGAGGGAACGGCCTCAGGCTGTGCCAGGGGAGGTTCAGGTTGGATATTGGGGAAATTCCTTCATGGGAAGGGTGGTCAGGCCCTGGCACAGCTGCCCAGGGCAGTGGTGGGGTCACCACCCCTGGAACAGTTCAAATGTATGGATGTGGCACTTGAGGGCCTGGATTAATGGTGAATGTGCTGGTTCCTGGCTGGACTTGATCTTTCCCATCCTTAACAATTCCATGAGCAGTGACTGACCCAGAACAGGCTGCCCTTGAGTGAGAAGCACAGAAGAGAGGTGCCCCCCCTCAGGGCAGCAGCTCCTCCTTACCTGTCCAGCAGGGAGCCCAGGGAGGTGACAGAGCTGTCCCACTGTGCTGCCAGCACCAGGCAGAACCCATCCTTCAGCAGGGAGCACTGCAAGAGAGGGAGGAACAGAGCTCTGGTGCTGCTCTGCACCTGAACAAGTCTCTAAGTGTGGCTGATGGCTGAGGAACAGGAGCCACAGATCCCCCCAGGCAGAGGCAGTGCCATGTCTGAGGTGTCTGACACCCCCAGGCAGAGGCAGTGCCATGTCTGAGGTGTCTGTGACTCCCTGAGGCAGAGGCAGTGCCATGTCTGAGGTGTCTGTGATCCCCTGAGGCAGAGGCAGTGCCATGTCTGAGGTGTCTGTGATCCCCAGGCAGAGGCAGTGCCATGTCTGAGGTGTCTGTGATCCCCAGGCAGAGGCAGTGCCATGTCTGAGGTGTCTGTGACCCTCCCAGCCCTCTGAGTGAAAACCAACCTGGGTGTGTTATCAGTCCCTACCTCTGCTGGAAGCAGGAGCACCAAGACAGGTAAATATTGAGATATTTTAGCAGAAACACTCATTACATGAAGCAGCCCATCTCCCTCCTAGAGAGGGAGAGCAAAGGCTGTGACATTCACCTTTGGCTCAGCAGTGCCAGATCCTTCTGGAAACACCCCAGCTTGCCCAGGGCCGTTTATCTCTGGCAGGAGGAGGGAGGGATGGCTCTGCTCCCCCAGTGCTGGTGTGTCCTTCCTAGAGAGCTGTGCACATTCCCTGTGCAGGGGGATGGATCCTCAGGGGACTCAGGGCACAGGCAAGCAGTGCTCACATTAATTGGCTGCTAGATGTAATTGCTGTTCCATACAGATGTACTTCAAAGAGATGCTGTCAGTTTTTAAAAGCACAACCTGAAAAGATCTTACATGCTCCTATTACAGATAACACCCAAGAGTTAGAACTGAGAGCTGGAAGCCCAAATGTTTGTGTTTTGTGAAGGGGCTGCTGTGGTCTGAGAGCCCTTGGGTGATTGCCACTGTCATTACTGTCCCCCCTTGCTTACTCTGTGCTGCTGACAGCACTTTCCTGCACATTCCACCTCCCAGCTCTGCCCAGGCAAGGTTCCTGACTGGGTGGGCTTCTCCTACACCAAGAGGAAAACGGTCTGGGCCTGGTTTTCTGTTGTGTGGAGCAATGTCAGCTCAGCCCAGCAGCCCATCCTGTGCCCAAACCCCAGGGCTGCACCTGCAGAGAATGGCCTGGGCTAGAAGGGACCTCAAAGCCCACCTTGTCCACCCCCTGCCATGGGCAGGGACACCTCCCACTGTCCCAGGTTCCCCATCCAGCCTGGCCTTGGGCACTGCCAGGGATCCAGGGGCAGCCCCAGCTGCTCTGGGCACCCTGTGCCAGGGCCTGCCCACCCTCCCAGGGAACAATTCCTAATTCCCAATATCCCATCCAGCCCTGCCCTCTGGCAGTGGGAGCCATTCCCTGTGTCCTGTCCCTCCAGGCCTTTGTAAATTGTCTCTCTCCATCTTTCTTGTAGCTCCTTCACTCACTGGAAGGCCACAGTTAGGTCACCCCAAAGCCTTTTCTTCTCCAGGTGAACAATCCCCTATCCCTCAGCCTTTCCTCCCAGCAGAGCTGCTCCATCCCTCTGATCATCCTGGTGCCTCCTCTGCACTGGTTCCAGCAGCTCCAGCTCCTTTCTGTGCTGGGAGCCCCAGAGCTGGAGGCAACACTGCAGGTGGGAAAACCTCAGGCTCCAGGGCACAGCCCAAGAAGAAGAAGGGATTTTTAGCATTGTAGAGGGAGATAAATGGGGTGTGATTAGAGAGGGAAATAGAAACTGTATTTCTATGGAGAAACAAGAGAGCAGACAGCAGCAGAGCACACAGAACAGGGTGATGGCTGACTGGAATGAAACATTCAATGAATGAAGGGTGGATGGGCCATTCCCATGAGGGCTCCCAGGGATGCAGGACCCTCAGGAAGTGCCCCCAGTGCCCACATCACTCACCAGAGGTGCCAGGGCTCAGAGGCAGTGCTGCAATAGTGCCACCAAGGCCTCGGGGCAGCACATCACAGCAAGGCATCATTACAAGGCTCCTCTTTAGTGCCAAGGAAGCAAAGCCCAGCTCCAGCTGTTCCATACCTTTGCTGCAACGCTGCCCTTGGCCCTGCTGAGCATCTGGGAGATGCAGAGAGCCTGGGCTGAGTCCAGCACAGCCAGACGAGCTGCAGTCACCACGAAGCCTCTGCCCAGGAGCTCCTCCAGCAGCGCCACGTACGGGGGCGGCTCCGAGCCCCGCAGGATCAGCCCGGGCAGCACCAGGCACGTGCTGTGCCACAGCTGCTCCAGCAGGGCCTGGCCTGCTGGGAAAACAGCACAACATTGGTGGGGCTCTGCCCCCAGCACCTCTGAGCCCTCTCAGTGCCTCTGCCCTGGCACAGAGGTGTCCGTGGCAGTCGGGGGCACTGTGGCGTTGGGATGGCCTGGGAGGTGCCTGGGGATGAGCCCTGGGAGGAGCACTGGGATGTGCCCAGGGATGTCCTGGGATGAGCCCAGGGATGTGCCCAGAGAGGTTCCTGGGGATGAGCCCTGGGATATCCTGGGATGTGCCCAGCGATGTGCCCAGGGACGTGCCCTGGGATGAGCCCAGGGATGTGCCTGGGGAAGTCCTGGGATGTCCCTGGATGTCCTGGGATGTGCCCAAGGGTGTCCTGGGATGTGTCCTGGGATGAGCCCAGGGAGCTGCCTAGGAAGGTGCCTGGGATGAGCCTGGGGATGTGCTCTGAGATGTCTCTGGGAGGTGCTGGGGGATGTGCCTGTGGAAATCCAGGGATGAGCCCTGGGAGGTGCCCAGGGATGTGCCCAGGGATGTGCTGGGGGATGAGCACTGGGATGTCCTGGGGTATGCCCGGGGATGTGCCCTGGGAGGTGCCCTGGGATGCCCAGAGCTGCTGCACGCCTCTGTGTCCCTGTCTGGAGATCACAAGACAGCAGGAGTGACCCCATTTCAGGAGTCAGACAAGGACAACTGCTGGTTTGCTACAGGAGCTCTTCTTCCATTTCCATTTTTGCCAAGCAGAGAAAGCTGCTAATCCAGCTGCTTTTATAATCCCAAATGTAATTCTGCTCAGCATACGTGAGGCTTAATGTATTTCATATTTTCCTCCTGATAAATCTGTCTGTCCATTAGGCAGCAGCTTGGTGATAATTATTTGCTGGAAGGAGCTTTCCTTGTGTGCAAGAGCTTCCTCTAGTGTCCAAGATGAGCCCAGAACGTGAGTGATGTGTCTGCTTTGCTGGAGGCACTTATGAGACCGTGCCTGACAGTTCAGAGATCACGTGGACTTGCTTTTCCAGGGCAGTAACTCTTTGAAATACATTTCCTGAGACACAAACACATCAGAGCTGTACACAGCTCTCCTTTTTACTCTGCTTAGGCATCTTCAAAGCTGAGATATCCTTGTGTAGCAGGAAATTAGGGGCATGTATTTTGAGATTAGCTCCTGACACTGAGCTGTGCAAAGCCTGCAGAATACCTGTGCTTTCTCCACAACAAGCTGGTTTATTATTTTATTTTGTTTTATGTAATCTCTTCTACAAATCAAGTGATTTGATCACAGCAAACCTGCACTAAGATGATGGGGAAAACACCCTCCTCAAATACCTTGGGACAGATCATCCTTCAGAGACTCCTTGCACAAAAGGGACTTGGTGCTCACCCCAGGAGCAGAGGACTTGATTTACCACCCCCCTTGCACTTCTGCACCTGCTGGTATGTGACCAATGCCCCCCAAAGTCCTGGCTCAGGCAGGGCTGGGCTGTGATCCTGTCACTTTTTTACCCTGCTCCTCTCCCATCCATAGCAATCCTGAGGTTCCACTGCTGGGATTAAGGACTGCAGTGATCAGGTGTAGCCAGCAACATTTTCTGAGCTGCCCACATCAGTCCTGAAGTTACAGGAATGGGAATAATTGTTCTAAACAATTCTGTTCCCCAGGGACCACCACAGGGATGCTTTCACCTGGTCCCTGCTTGTTTATAAAGGCTTGGGATCAATCCACAACATGCCAAGGTGGGAGCACCCCCTCGTGCAGAGCCCTGCAGCACAGCTGTGTTTACACATGTCCATCAAGTCAAATCAGCAGGAAAGGCCCTGAGGAGCTGCTGCATCCCAGGAAGTGTCAGCCTGGCTGAGGCTCCAGCTCCCAATCAAAGCCAGCCTGGCCATAGCTGGGAGTCATCTGGAGCTGCCAGCTGCTCAGCAGCAGTGGGAGCTGAATGAGAGCTCAGCTCAGGAGAGGCCTCTGACCACGCTGCCAGCAGCACTCCCTGCACCAACTGATATTTATCTACTCTCAGCACAGCACAGCTCACCCTGCCCAGCCCTGCAGCCTCTCCAGGGCAGGCTCTGGATGGACACAAAGCACCAGGGCTGTGCTGAGACACCTGGCAGGGCTCAGAGAGGAACAAGTGCTGCTCTGACTCCAGCTGTGCTGTCAGTGCTTGTTCTGCTGCTGCTGTGAAGGTCAGCCCTCGTGGACAGCTCTGTCTGTAAAGCCCTGAAGTGCTGGCAGGTGAACAGTTAAAGGCTGGACTCCCCTGGAGCTGTTCTCTGCAGCTCAGAGCTGTCTCTGCCTTCTGAAAGCACATCAATACCCAATCTTGCTGCCACCAGATGGTTTGTCTTGCTGTCCAATTAATCAATAGCAGCCCCAATCTATAAGAGGAGTTACATTTCCTTACCAGGACTGCCTGGCTGCTCAGAGCCCAGGACACTGGGATGTTTCCCTGGCTCATGGGTGAGGATCTTGTGCTGCTTCCTGATTCCCAGGCTGAGGATCGGGTCGTGTTTCAGGTTATGGATCTGCAGGAGGGAAGGCAGGCAGGGAGGGAGAAGCAAATCATGTGAACACATTACCTAATGAGGAGGGATAACACTCCTCAAGTATTGATTCAGGCAAGCTGTGAAGCTTTTGTTGTTGTGGTGTACTTCTGTAATTGCCAGCCTAGAAAACACCTGCTTGTCTGGAGATACAAGAACATTTTGCATGCATTCTTCTTTTTAATTGAGGTTTAATTCAGTGCAGCATCTCATCATCCTTTTCAAGGTCCCAAATCCAGCCATCATTTTAAAGTCTCCACTCCCAGGTTTTCAAGGCCAGGAGCTCAAACAGAGCCTGGGAGAGTCTGCCAGCTTTCCCCAGTGCCACACTGGGGTGCAGCAGCTCCCTCTGTCCCTGAATGAACTGGCACAGGCAGGATGCCCTGCACTGAGCTGCACACCCACTCCAGGGAGGCCTGTTACACATGTGGCCATTTGCAGAGCTGATCTCCTGGGAGGACCATCTCAGCTGGATCACCTCTGAGCCACAGCAAAGCTCAAACATTTAATCCCTTGGCTGAGCACATCCCAATCATTTTCACATCATCAGCCATCCCATCCCTGAATGATCCAAAGCTGATAAAAACAGCTCCTGGGTCCAGTGTGCTCAGCAGTCAGGGTGAGGCTGCTGTCCCTGTTACAAAGCAGTGTTGATCTGAGCCCTCCCAAATTCACAGCAGAGCTTGCTGAACAAACACATCGGCAGCAGCTCCTCCCCACCGAGGCTGCTGGGCTCAGTGCAGAGGGAGGAACCTCCCCAGGACCAGGAGAGCCTGGCAGCTCAGGAAACACACCCAGAGCTGCATTATCTACAGCATAATAGCAGAGGAGGCAGGGGACAGCAGGATCAGCTCAGGAAGGGGCTCATTCCTACCTCTTGCTCCTGCACTGGCTGACCCTGGGCACAGCACAGCCCTTCTGGGAAAAACAGATTCACATCCTGGACTGCCATTGCATAGGACCTGGAGCCTGAGAGAGAAATACAATGAGAAGATTCTCTCAGGCCATGAATTAAACATTCTCTAGACTCACACTCATCTTTTGGAGAGATTGATGATGTGCAACTCACTGCAGTAATTGCTTTAAAGGCCAGCTGTTCTGTACAGTAATAGCAAACATTTTAAACCATTATATTTAGAATAGTTCCATTGCCTCCTTGGTATTTTGATTCTGTCCTACTATCACTCAGCAGCTTCCTCATGTAAACAAGACTCCTTCTATTTCCTAGCAGTGGAGCTGAGGGAATCATGTTAAGGAGGCTGTGAAACCTTTCAATTCCAGCTCTAAATCCTGTTGTTCCCTTGCTTCTGGATCACACCAGGCTGCCCTTACTGAAGGGGAAGAGCTGCTGATTAGTTAAACAAATGTACTTAGCAACAAATAATGCAGGTCCCAAATACACTGGCAACTCTGACTGACCAAGGAAATCAGAATTAGCACAAGGCACTGCTGGTGGAACAACATTTTTCTGTTCACCTCTGGTCAAGAAATGTAAATTGAGCCTGGAACAGTCAGAGGAATGACATGAGGATGGCTGGGGAAATGGAGAATCCTCTCAAGAGTTAAACCAGACCTTGGCTTGTTTGACCCAACACGACCCAAAGCTGAGAAACAAATCTGATTTCTGAGAAACACTTCAGGGTAGGAAAGGTCAGAGGTGTAAAAGAGCTACTTAAAATAATAAGTCCAGTTAATGGCACAGGAACAAATGGGCACAAAGTGTATGTGGCTATATTTAAGTTTGAAAATGGAAGAAGATTTTTAGCTCTCAAAGCTCAGTGACATCCATTCAGTTGGGGTGGGTGCTCATGGAAGGGCCAACGTGATGGGGCTGTCTGGGAGGGAATTAACTGAACTCAGGGACTCGAGAGGTCCCTCCAGGCTCAGCAGCTGAATATTTCCCTATAAAGCAACAATGTTATAAAGCATTACTCAGAATGTTTGGAGATTTGTGGATGGAAAATATTAGAGAGTGAAAAGCTATTTCTATTGGAAATAGAATAGACTGTCAATGTGCTGGCACAGATCCATGCTCCTGGGATACCAATATCCTCTGAAATATTCCCACCTTTGAGGCTGCCCATTCAAAGGATCCCACCTGAGAGCACTCAGCCCTGCTGGAGCACCATAATTCCAGGGTTTGTATAGCCAGAGCCCTTAAGGCAGCAGTTTACAATCCTGAGGTTGTGCTAAATCCCAGTGTATGAGCTGGGCTGGATCCTTTCCATAGCTCCACACCAAACCTCCTGTGCTTCCATCACTGGTGCCATTCCAGAGAACACAAATGCTCCCAAATGAGCCTTTTACTCTCACTTTGCTCAAGGTACAAGACAGTGTAGGGTGCACATGTAAGAGCTCTTTGGATGCAGGAAAAAGCACAAAAAGCACAGTCCAATGACTTCCCCAGCCCAGAGGAGATGGGAGGGTCCAGGTTCACCTCTGCAGCTCAGCCCTACAGGATTAAAGCTGCCTTTCTTGGTTCACCAGTCTCCCTGGAACCCCATCTTCATCTAAATTGCATTTCCTTTGTCACTTTGGGAGGAAATAGTAGGAATTTGCTCTGCTTCAGCCATTAATTGAAGTTCTTCCTCAGCTGGAGCAAAACCAGGAAAGCCTGGTATTCCCTGCTAGGAAAGGAGGATGGGCTTGCACAGTCCCCCAGTTACTCACTGAAGGCTCTTCCAGCTTAACTGTGATGGAGGAAAAGCTCTGGGAGGTGCAGGGGATTAGGAACACTCCTTTGCTCATGGATAGGTGGCTCCAGGGCAGAGCAGCTGGGCAGATCCATCAGAGTTAGCTCCAGCTGCATCCCTGTTCCTGCAATGAGTGCAGGGGGGCTCTGTGGGCCAGCCCTGCAGCTGGGTCCTGCCAGGGCACAGAGGGCAGGGCCAGCTCTGGGCACAGCTCAGAGCAACCTCGGGTCCCAGCCCAGGGGCCTGAAGGGGGTCAGAACATCCAAGGATCTCTCCTCTCCCACAGGGAGCTCCCTGTAACTCCCAACAGAAATGGGATGAGACTCAGCTCCCCTTGCTCATTTTCACTGAGTTTTGCTGGGGATGCTCCAGCTGTAGCAAACATCTGAAATTTGGGATGTTTATTACCCATTCTTAGCCATGCCTGAGGAGTTTCAGAGCAATCTGGACACACAATCCATTCATTCATCTCAAGAGCAAGAGAAGCAGGAGCTGACAATGGAAAAGTATCGGCTGGAGAGCCCTGATTGGTTCTTTTTGTTTATTTTGTTTTTTTGGGTTTTTTTTCTTTTTGGTACATGTAGATCCTGCCCTTCAGTCACTCCCACAAATCCTGTGGGATCTCTCCTGAGATCCCAAGTCCTCAGGTTCTGCAGCAAGGGCTTGGTTCTCTCTCCCAAGCTGTGGCTCCTTCCCTCCCTGCCAGTTCTCAGCAGCCCACCTGACATGGATGGAAATAGGGAGTGACTTCACAGCCCAGGCACAACGGGAAAAGCCAAAAAATCCAATGGATCTTGTCAGGAAAGTTCCTCTGGGACTCTGGGCACACAGTGCCTGCCAGCTCACCTGAGTTTACAGAAATTATTGCTTTATTTTTTTATATTCCTTTAAGTATTAGAGCAAAATCAGTGCAACACTGAGGAGAAACACAGGCAGGGAGCTACCAACCCTTAATTCCATGTGAATTTTGGATTGACATCCTTGCCTCCTTGTGGCAATGATGCTGGGCTCTCCAGAGGCTGCTCTCTCCAGGGATATTAATTCCAAGGGTGCTGCCTTGCCATGTGCCTCTGCCCCTGTGCCAGCTGCAAAGAGCCTTTCCAGAGGGGAAGCAGCTGAGTTTCCCTGCTTGCCTCAGCAGGTTGGGGTCACCTCTGTCCTGCCAGCCCTCAGCACTGTGAGAGGTTACAGGATGTGCTGGAGTCTTTGGGAAATCTTGGAGCTGGCCAATGGGTAATGGAGACATCAGGAAGGGACACACAGATGGGTTCTTGGGAATAATTCCAAAATAACCAAGCTAAAAGTACAAAATGACCAAGCAAGAAAGAGATCAAAGGAAATCTGTTCTGATAAAGCCAGAGCTGGGGCTGCTCTGGGAGGAAGCCTTTTGGAATTTATCTTCTGGGAGAATATTTCATTGCTTGAGACACACTCAGCTCAGCCACCAAGAACACAGGGAAACTTTCCTGGGGAATAATGTCCTGCAGTGCCTGCCAAGGCTGGATCTGTAGTGACAGATCTAGTGACAGGAGGGAACAAACATAACATAACATAACACACTGTCTAGTTGTGTATCTGAGCCTTTGGAGTTTTCTTTCACAAAAACCTACCATAAAATCCATTCTGGACTGTGCTGGTGCCATACTGAGCCCTCCAGAGGCGTGGATCCAGTGCCTGGGCCAGCTGAGGATCCTCTGGTCCCAGGAGATCCATCAGCTTCTTCACAGCATTGGGCCTCTGCAGGCACAGCACGAGGGCAGTGCCCGAGGTCAGGTAGGCACAGTGAGCTTCTACAGCAGCTGGATCCTGAGAGAAATCAGACATGAACAGGTCATGAGGAGCTGCTGAGCACTGGGAACATCCCAGCTTTCCTTTGGCTGGGAGGGAAAGTTGTGAGTAAGTAAATCTGCTGTTGCTCCCTGTTTTCTCTCCTCTTTAATACACTGCTGATGTCACAGACATGTTTTATGGAAAATCCTTTCCTTAGGATTTTTCCTCCTGAGAAGCTGAGAGGCCTCAGGAACAAAATGTAACCAATGGTTATCTGCTGCTGTGGAATGCAACAGGTGCATCTGGGATTGGGCTCATGTGGTTGTTTCTAATTAATGGCCAATCACAGTCAGCTGGCTCAGACTCCCTGTCCGACACACAAGCCTTTGTTATCATTCCTTCTTTTTCTATTCTTAGCTAGCCTCCTGATGAAATCCTTTCTTCTATTCTTTTAGCATAGTTTTAATATAATATATATCATAAAATAATAAATCAGCCTTCTGAAACATGGAGTCAGATCCTCATCCCTTCCCTCATCCTCAGACCCCTGTGAATGCTGTCACACTGCTGGTGTACTAAAGATTCCAAAATCTGGAGTTCAGGCACCAAGCAGTGCCCATTTTGTGCCCACTTTGTGCCCATTTGTTCCTGTGCCATTCTCTGGACTTTATTTTAAGTAGCTCTTTTACACCTCTGACCTTTCCTACCCTGAAGTGTTTCTCAGAAATCAGATTTGTTTCTCAGCTTTGGGTCAAATGAGACAAGGTCTGGTTTAACTCTTGAGAGGATTCTCCATTTCCCCAGCCATCCTCATGTCATTTCTCTGACTGTTCCAGGCTCAATTTATATTTCTTGACCAGAGATGAACAGAAAAATGTTGTTCCACCAGCAGTGCCTTGTGCTAATTCTGATTTCCTTGGTCAGTCAGAGTTGCCAGTGTATTTGGGACCTGCATTATTGTCACTAAGTACATTTGTTTAACTAACCAGCAGCTCTTCCTGTGACATCCAGCAGGTCACAGGAGGGCTGTTCCTTCAGGGGGACATCTGGGTCAGGAGGAAGCACAGGCACAAACAAGAACCAGGGTCATAAATACCCTGGGATGAGGAGCCACGTTTTAATTCTTCAGCTGATGTAAAGTGATGGATCACAAACACCAGAGCTTTGCTTTTTGAATTCACAAATGGCAGGAACCCCACACACCCCCTGCTTCTCCTGAAGAGTGAACTCCTGGCACCAGTTGGGATCAGGATCTACAGAATTTAAAAGCAGGAGGGTCAGACCAGGGGCTGCAAGAAATCAGTTTGTTCTCCTGGCCTTGTCTGATGCCCTTTGCTGCACAGCAGATTCCTCCACCTTTGCCTCTTTCCCAGGCACAGTCAGTTCAGCCCATGCCCACCCTAGGCAGAGCTGTGGGAGTCCCAGCACCCTGGGATTGTGCACTGGGGAAGGATGAGAGGAAATGTCAGAACCAACCACTGCACTGGTGAGGAGAGGCTGCTCTGAGGGCTGGGGACAGACAGACTGACAGCTCTGGGACCCTGGGACAGGCAGCAGAGCTGGGGCAGGTGGGTGGCAGAGCTCTCTGGCCTTGCTGCCTGCTTTAATCAAGGGAAACCTTGGGAAGCCAGGCCTGCTGCAGATGTCTGGGCTGGGCACAAGGTCAGGGTGCCCACAGCAGCTGCAGCTCTGCCTCTTCCTGCTCCTCCATCTGAATAACAGGGCAGGAGCACCCAGTTCTGCTCTTCCTGCCCTTCCAGCTGAACAATGTGGCAGGAGCATCCAGTTCTGCTCTTCCTGCCCTTCCAGCTGAATAATGTGGCAGGAGCATCCAGTTCTGCTCTTCCTGCCCTTCCAGCTGAATAATGTGGCAGGAACATCCAGTTCTGCCTCTCCTGCCCCTCCATCTGAACAAGGTGGCAGGAACATCCAGCTGTGCCTCCCTGCACCCCACAGAGCAGCAGCCAGGGCTGGATGTTCTCTCCAGTTTAGAAAACAAGGGCATTTCCAGCTCCCTGCCAGAATCAACCCATGGCTGTTTATTTTTTTTCCCCAGTTTTTGAGGAAATAAAAACAAGAGGGGAGGGAAACCAGCATTTGATTCAGCTGAATCACGTCATTCACAGAGGTTTTAATTCCTCTATTTTTTAATCTTCTAAAAGCAGCAGAGGATAGCAATTCTCTAGATAAAACATTTCCAAAAGCAAATCCTATCACTTCATTTAAAAATATGGAGATAAAACACTTCAAGGCCTCTCTGCTTTTCTATCACGTGAAACCATTCAGTGCCTTTGACCCAAATCTTCTCTCACTCCCTGCTCCTAAATTGCATCTCTGAGAAGTAGGTTATGAATTGACAACCACGGGCTCAAGCCTGATATTCCCTCCTCTTTGCAAAATATTTAATGAGAAAATCCCTCTGTGCTTAAATTGGTGAGGTATTTAGGGTCGGGTGTGGTGTTTGTCAGTGCTCTGCCCCCTGGGCACAGGGTCACAGCTGTCACTCAGGGGCTCTCTGGTGACAGCAGCTCTGCTTGTATGAGGATGAAGAATTTCAGCTTGTCACAGTGCACTGAGAAATGGTGACATTCATTCAGTTCTGTATAATACAAAATAATCCCTTCCTGCTTGAAAATTTTTGTTAGTTAAAAAAATGGATTTAATCCACTTTTCTATGGGTTTTCTCTTTGGGCAATGAAAAACCAGTGATATTTTTCATGACAACTTTCAAAAGGACTGATAAAACATATCAATATTCATCCAGGTTGGAAACAGCTGCAAAGAAAACATTCAGTTTCTGTCAAACAGACCAGAATAAATGAAAGTATTTTGTTCTAGAGCTTCTAACCAGTAATTTTAGATCTAAATAACAAAACTCTTTTGTCTTTTGGTTGTTCCCCAGGAAATCCACAGGCTTGTGGTTGAAGATGATGTTGTTTCTAATGGTCACTGATGGTGCCAAGGAGCTTCTGGCAGCTCCTCTCACTCTTCACACCACTGCAGACTGCCAGCCTGCTGCTGCCTTCAGTCCCTTCATCCCCATCCTGCTGCACATCCCTGTGCAGCTGCCTGCAATTCAGGGAGCAGTTTCCTTGAGAGGAGGAAGTTCCAGCTGTGCCCTGGCCCGGGAGGACTGAGGGGATCAAAGAGCAGAGGAATTACCTGGCTGCATTTACTGCTGGAAGCACAGGATGGGGCTGGAGGGAACCCTGGAGTTCCTGAGTCCTGCTCTGGAAGCACAGGATGGGGCTGGAGGGAACCCTGGAGTTCCTGAGTCCTGCTCTGGAAGCACAGGATGGGGCTGGAGGGAACCCTGGAGCTCCTGAGTCCTGCTCTGGAAGCACAGGATGGGGCTGGAGGGAACCCTGGAGTTCCTGAGTCCTGCTCTGGAAGCACAGGATGGGGCTGGAGGGAACCCTGGAGCTCCTGAGTCCTGCTCTGGAAGCACAGGATGGGGCTGGAGGGAACCCTGGAGTTCCTGAGTCCTGCTCTGGAAGCACAGGATGGGGCTGGAGGGAACCCTGGAGCTCCTGAATCCTGCTCTGGAAGCACAGGATGGGGCTGGAGGGAACCCTGGAGTTCCTGAGTCCTGCTCTGGAAGCACAGGATGGGGCTGGAGGGAACCCTGGAGTTCCTGAGCCCAGTCCCTGCTGCTGCAGGGAATCCCCTGTGGCTGCTCAAGTCTGGTCAGTGAGAGAAAGTCAGATAAACTTTCCCAAGCCTTGTCCTGGGGGAGCTTGAGAAAGCTCAGAGAAAGAATTAAAATAATCCTTAATCTTCACAGCTGGTGTTTTGAACAGGTTGTTTCTTGTAAGATGTTTACAAAAAAGGTGCTGTTACTAATTAGCCAATGGTGTGAGAGGTGTTGATGAGGACCAATCAAGTCCAGCTGTATCCTGTCTATAAAAATAATGTGGTGTATAATAAACTGGGCATTTGCCTTCTGAGACTTGGAGTGTGTATATTGCTTTATTCACCTGTCCTCAATACAACAGCAACAATCCCCCACAGCAAGATCAGGCCCCAGTGGAAAAAGAAAGCCCAAGCTGCCAATCTGCAGAGGCTGGGGTCTGCTGGATGAGCCCTGAAGGGAGGGAGATCCAGCAGAGCCCCCTGGGAACAGGCTCTCCTTGCTTGCTGAGCACCACCAGGTCAGGCTGGAAGCTGGGGAGACAATGTCAGCTCTGTTTACATGACCTTTACTTTCTATAATCATTACTAAAGTGCAGATAAAACATCTTGTTGTGGCTCCTGTGACTTGATAACCTCAGCAAAGAGCAGAGCAGGTGTTTTTTCTCATGCTCCAAAGGCCACATGCCTCTCTGAGCTCAGGGGGACTATTTCAGTTGGAGAAGCAATCACAGAGCTGAGCTGCTGCTGCTGCCAAGGTTATTTGTCAAGTGTATGTAAATAATACATTAGAAAGGAAAAGGAGATGTGAGGTTGTCTTGCTTGCAGTGAATAAACCCAGATTTGCTCTCAAAACACAACAAACCAGCACTTGGGAGTGCTTGGGGGTTCTCTAGAGATGGATTTTGGAGCACGCTCCAGGTGGAGTGAGAAGAAGCCCTGGACAGAACTTCTGGCAGGGACAGACACCCTGGCTCCATCTTCTTCAGCAGGATATTTCATCATCTCATCAGTCCATATAAATATCTGCAAGGGTGTCAGGGGGTAGTGCCAGGCTCTCTGCAGCAGTGCCCAGTGACAGGACGAGCAGTAATGGCCAGAAATTAAAACACAAGAAATTCCACCTCCACCTGAGGAAGAACTTCCTCCCATGGAGGGTGGCAGAGCTGTGGAACAGTCACCCAGGGAGGGCTTGGAGTCTCCTCCTCTGGAGACATCCCAAACCACTGGATATATCCCTGTGGCTATAGGGATCCTGCCCTGGCAGGGGGTGGGGCTGGGTGATCCCCAGAGGTCACAATCCAAACCCAGGATTATCCCAATTGGGATTCTGTGACCTGCTAAATGTCAGCAATTTGCTCCCATTTTAGGAGCCTCATTTGAAGCCCACCATTGCACCCCTTTGTGCCATGGGCTGAGGAGAAAATCCATCATAAACATTCCTCCCATCCAAAAACTGTCCACGGAATTTAGCTGGAACAAACAGCCCTGCCCCCATGGCTGCCATTGAGCCACTTACCCACTGGATTTTGCAAATAACCCAGTCCCTGGAGCCTGCTCAGGCTTTTTCCAAATCTCCCTACTTATCTGGGGAGCTCAGCCTTTCCCAGCCCTCCCCAGTGTGAGCCATTCCTGCTGCTCTGAAAAGGAGCAGGGCCCCTGCACAGCAGAAAGCATTTCCCACTGTCTGCTCCCCTTCAGCAAAGGCAGACTGCTCTCTCTCTGCTTCCTCACTTTCAAACCCTGCTTTTTTCCTCATGAACAGTCTGTAATTTTTATCCTCATTAGTCACCAGCTTTTCAAGGCAACTGAATCAATGCTCAACAGCTGCTCTGGTGTGTTGGAGAACTCCAAAAACAAGGAAATTTTCAGGAAACAACCTCTCCTCACATTTACCCCTCAGGCATCTGCATTGCTTCCTGAGGATATTTGAGGTTTTTAAGATGTTTTCTGTTTCAGATGATCAAAAAGGCATTTTGTCTTTACCTCTGTGATTAAATAACATTGGGAAGCACATGCCCATCAACCCTAATGGCCATTATATCTGTCTTGCCAGTGTAAATATTTCAAACTCAGATGCCTGTGCTCACTGCCACCATGCAGAAGGTATTAATTGTTCCAGAGCACTGCCTTGTGCATGTGCCTGTTTTCTTCTGGAAGTCTCTACCAAGAATTTCTATGAGACAATGTTATAAACTTTCCAAACTTAACCCAAGTGCAATATCAATTATAAATGTTTGTTTTTTATAAAGTCAAGTGGTTAAAGGTCTTCAGGAAAGCAATCAAATAACACAGATTGTTTTTCCCTAAGGGAAAGTAAAAAAATAATAATCCAACTCCTCTCAAATGCCCAGAGTTCAGCTCCCTGGCTATCACAGTATCCTTACACTCAGGGTACATCAGGTTGAGGAAAGAAAAGGTTTCTAATGCCATGAAAGAGCAGAAACAAACATCTATTTTTAGCTAATCAACCCCACAATGCCTTAAGATTTAAGAACCCTCTTTATTGCCTATTAGACATGAGCAAGGACAATTTCCTCTCCTTGCCGGGGATTTTTACAGCCTGGCTCCCAGGGTTCAGCTGTGTCTGCAATGCAATCTCAGGTAACAGCACCCCAGAGATGTGCATTCCCTGGCAGGCAGGAGGCTGTCCCAACTTTAACCACATGGAATAAAGCCAGGCACACGTGCTCCCTGGATGTGCCCTACCTGGAATGACCTGGGGCAAGGAACAGAGTGTTGGGAAGGATGAAAGTTTGACAAGAAAGTCTCACAGATATGTGTGTGCTTAGCAGAAAGATTTTTGAATGTAAAATCTGAAGAAGGAATAGAGATGGAAGCAAGTTTTGATATAGAAGAAAAGAATTGCTGAGCCAGTCTCACTGGCTAACCAAGGAGGCAAAGGGTGTGTGAGTTAGAAGGGGTTTTTATGGCTTAGAGCAAAGGATAAACCCACCCCAAACAAGAAGATGTTTTTACCAAGCAGAAAGAGAGCACAGGCAAACAAGGCAGCAAATGCTGCAAGTAGAAAAAATATCTCAGAATTTTCCACTGCAAGAAAACTGAAAAACAACTTCTAGCTTAAACAGTAATGCACTGACTTTGAGTGATTGGAGAACAGTAACATGAATATGGTAATTATAGCAGTTATGATAGGCTATAGATAAAAGTTCAGGTATAGAATGGTTCTACTGTATTAAGATGCTCAGCAAAGAAAAGTAAATAATGCATTGTAACCAAAAGAAAAGTCTATAATGCATTGTAACCAAAACTAAAGGGTCTCCAGGCCTGCCTGCAGCTGGGGCTGACTGCTGTGGGCACAGCTCTGTCACCCATGACCCTGCACTGCTGTAACATCTTGGATACAATAAACTGCATTTTGGATACAATAAACTGCATTTTGGAGAGCAGCCTGGAGTCCTGCATCTCTCATTCAGGCTCTTACATCAGAGCACACCTGTTTGGCAGAGCTGAACAGACTCCTGAGAGGTCTGTACTGCCCACATCCTCCCCAAAGTTTCGTTTGGGAGAAACCAGGGCTGTCTTTATGGCCTGTGATAAAAGCAGCCCTCAGCTCTCTCTGTGCTGATGTGGTGCAGATCTGATTGTTTCATGTGAAATACAAAGCTGTGTTTGATCTCAGGTACATACAGACAATGTGTGTATTTGTGATTGTTATATGTGTGGAAACCGACCATGGGACAGTTATAAAGATGAATTCTAATAATAACTGAGGAAAGTAAAGCATGGAAGAAGGCCTTTGAACCTATCTTTTGTTCACAATTAACCTTTATAAGTCTTAAGTTGATTTAGGAGCATTTGAATTAAAGATGTTGCTTTGTGACAAGAACTTTCTTCTTGTAGTTAAGCCTTAAAGAGTTTTGCAAGAATAACCTTTTGAAGTATAATTTTAGAATATTGCTTGTAGTAAGGATCTTTGAAACTATAGCTGTAGAATACATAAAAAGGAAACGTGCTTTTCTCATGCCTTAACAAAACAGTGAAAGCAGCTTGAGAAAGGAAGGTGAACATCAACTCAAGGATTAATAGTTTTGACCAAGGGAAGCTGGACATCACTGTTATGAGATTTATAGTCCTTGCAATCAAAAGGTGGACCCACATCTGGAATCTGGACCTCACCAGATGGGATACTCCTTCCTTCTTTTGGAAACTGGACCACCACCATCTGGGGATGCTCCTTTTGGGATATATCCTGAGAAAAACTAAACCACAATAGTGTAGAGAATTGTGACGTAAAAATTGGGAATAGAAACTGCTGATGAGTAAAAATTGGAATAGAAACTGCTGAGAAAGCTGATGAGTACCCCTATAAATACCTGTAAGCCTCAACTATGGGTGTGCAGTTGGAGGGAAAACTTCCCCCACTGTACCCAGCGCTGTATTGCTCATACTTGACCATATTAATTACTAAATTGATTGCTGCTTGAATATTGGCCTAGTCAAGCTTCTCATTTATAACATTCCACACAGCTCTGAAATCCCAGGTGGGAACTGCTGGGCTTTTCAGGAATGGATTATCCCCAGCACATCCCTTTCCTCCCTCCACTGACCTGCTGCAGCTCACAGGGCAGGAGAGAGGCAGCAGCAGCCGCTCCCAGCTCCAGGTGCTTCATCCCAACCACGCAGAATTTCTCCAGGTGCAGATCCCGGAGGATCCTGGGCAGCCCCCGGCTCCACACCCCAGGTTTGATCAGCAGCACCGTGCAGAGAAGCTGTGCCCCTGCAATAAACACAGAGGGGTTTGTTTACTGCCCTGGGCACGGGGAAATCCAGCAGGAAGTTCACAAAAATACCAAAAAAACGATTCCATAAAAAGCCTGAGCATAGAGGATCATTTATTGATTTGGGTTTGCTTTGTTGCGTTTTCAGATGAAAAATGTATCTGAAACAGACGAAGCTTGGAGGTTTCTCCATCAAGGAAATCTGCTCCAGGTCCTACAAGTTCTTGTGGCAGCTCTGTCAGTAAGACTCAAACCTTTATATTACAGATTAATGTTTTAAGAGAGATAAAATATTCCCTTTTGCATTTTTCATGTGAACCATGGTGATTATGTGATGAGATCCTTGAGCAGCTCTTACATTCTTACTCTGGTGTTCTGTGTATTTTAGAGCTCTGTTTCAGAGAGGCACTGACAACCCTGACAGGTCCCAATTAATGTCATAAACCAATAATTAATTGAATTGTCTTTACCAAAATTGACATTCCAGAAAAAACTTTCTGCTTCTGACACAGCTCTCCCAGCAGAGCTGCCAGGAAGGTGCAGCACTATGAGGAGCAGAAAACAAACCAGACCAAGGAAGTTTTGCTGTCTGATGAAAATGGATTTAAAGGCAGAAAAGACATAAATCCAGTTTTTAAATGACAGCATTTTCAAATTTTTAGTCTTGCTAAAGTACTTGCTACCAAGAGTATAGTTAATATTTTATCCTTATAACATCTTCTGGAGATTTATTGGCAAGTGCAGTGTCAGAACCAGTCTGTGAGGCCCAGGAACTGCTGGTGCTGAACCACATCAATCAGCAGGAGCACAGGGGAACATCCTACAGGCTGCTGAGACTGATCCAAGCTGATCTGTTTGGGTACAAAACATGTCATTTTCTGTTTCTGTACACCCCAGTACTAATCACACAGATGTCAATGCAGTAAGGCATCCACAAGGCTCCCTCCAACTCAATGCTGTTGTTTCCAGGTGACAAGCAGGGCATGGCACAGAAACACAGGATCAAAAATAAAAACCAAGATGATTGTCTCCCCACATGATATGGAAACTTAACCCTTGTGCTGCAGGGAGCCCTCCTGTTACAGATGTGCTGTTTTCCTCACATCATTCCTGAACAGAAAGGTTCCATAGCAACAGCCTGGAAGTGCAGGGAGCTGCTGGGCTCCGCCTCAGCAACCTCACCCCTGTGTGTTATGTAAGCACTCAGTGGCCTCCAGATGTTTTCCTCACCATCTGCTAGGTTTTTGGGCAGATATTCTCATTATTCTGCTGTGTGAGTCACTACCTGCTGCATATTTAGGGATTTTAGACACTTCAGGAGGATTGCCAGCTTGGTTTGGTCAGACACCTTGTCACCCAGAGCTGGCTTTCTCTCCTCAGCAATTAACAAGTAACAAGAACAAGAGAAAATACCACTAATTACCAATGGAACAATCTCTGCTGATCATGAATTAGCAGAGGGACCTGTTTGGCAACCTTCAAACCTGCCTGGTTTCCAGTTTTGGCTGCTCAGAGCCTTTCCTGGTCTTTATTACATTTCTCTACTTTGTAATATTTTTAGATCCATTCCTCACAATCCTTTCCTTTTTGCCTCCCCCAAAAAATTATTACACAGGTTTTGATTTCATAGCTTAACTGTGAAGATAGAGTTTAGTTTATATGCTATTTATAGATAATAGTTCAGATAGGTGTGACTTCAAATAAGTGGGAACTCAAGCAGGTAGCACATTTCCAGGCATGCTCAGAGTGCATCAGGCTGGATTCCAGCCTAAGGAAAATGTTGGTATCATCCTTTTTTTTCTTATTTTGGGTTGGTACATTCAGATGATTTAGTTCCACCAAGTCCTTGTCAAAGGACATTTTCCCATTTGCTCTTCTCTCACCTGCTTGAAGGAAGGAAAACAGGGATTCTGCTCGGCACCTCCAGCTCTCACCCACTACAGGAGAGAAGCAGATTTGAGTGAGTTTGGTGTGCTCTGAGACAATCTGAGAATTGTGCTATCATCTCTACATAAAGCAGCCAATATAACACACTGATATTTTAGGGTGTTACACTGGGACATGGATGGATTGATTTCAGATGTCCTGGGGTACCCTGGGAGGGGTCACATTTCCCCCTTCTCTGGTAATCCCAGGAGCACAGGCTGAGCAGGGCTGCAGGTCCTAAATTGCTGAGTTTGCAGGGGTCCCCAGGACGAGGTGAGAGATGAGGAATCTGGCTTTATGTTCCCAGAAGGCTGATTAATTATTTTATGATATTATATTATATAAAAGAATGCTATACTAAAACTATACTAAAGAAAGAGAAAGGATACACACAGAAGGCTTAACAAGAATGACAATGAATAACTCATGACTGACTCCTCAGAGTCTGACACAGCTGATGGTGATTGGTCATTAAGTTAAAACAATTCACATGAAACCAATCAAACATTGACCAGCTGGTAAACAATGTCCAAACCACATTCCAAAGCAGCAAACACAGGAAAAGCAATCAGATAATTATTGTTTTCATTTTTCTCTGAGGCTTCTCAGCTTCCCAGGAGAAGAAATCTTGGCAAAGGGATTTTTCAGAAAATATAACAGTGACGCTAAATGATGTTGGATCTTGGTTACCTTTTCTGGGATTTCAGGGAGTAGTTAACAGTGTTTTTAAACCTATCTGTGCTTCTAATATTCCACAGTCAGGTCAGATGCTGCCCTGTTTCTGGTGTTTTGTTTAATGTTCTCTCAGAAACAAAGAGGGGCTGTGGATCCTGAGTGCTGCTGATAAAACCTCCCTGGCACTTCCCCAGGCAGCCAGGAGTGGCTGCTCCAGTGGTTCTCCAGGAGAGCAGAACAGGATGAAAGGAGTCTGGGGAATCAGAACTTAGGACAAAAGCCAACAGAGAATATTCCTAATTTCTATAGTTCCTACAGTCTAATGTAAAACCTGCAGTGACCTGGAGATGAGCACAATCAGGACATGAGAATTGAGAAGTTATCAAGGTCTAGGGCACAGTGAGGGGAATCCTGCATCAGACTGATAAAATACTTTCTTTTCCAGTGACTGGCAAATTTAGCCACTGTGACATGCAAGGTAGATAAGAAAAACTAAAATCTGTTTGTCAAAACAGAATTACCTTTTTTTTTGTATTACTGTCCAAAATCCATGTCTATCTACTTTCCATAGTTATGTATCTGGAAGGTATTTAGCCACAGAGTTGATTTTTTTTTTCCTAATGAGCCCTCTTTCTCTTTCCACATGTTTGTTGCAATAATAAGAGCACAGATAACAGGTGGAACCAGCCCTGAGGTCCTTGCCTTGTCTCATAAGCTTTTAGCCCATCCTCCCAGCACCAGCTTTTTTTCCTTAGTGCTGGAATTACCTGAGAGAACTCTCAGCATCTGTGAATCCCATGGTGACCTGGGCAGAACTGGGATGTAAATGACAGAGACATAGGAAATGCACCTTCTGCTCTGATTTCACCTCTCTAAAACATCATGAAAATCATCATTAAAAATCATCATTTCTGGGATCCACACCTGAAAAAGGCTGCTAAAGAGCTGACATCAATTACTTTTCCAGCTGACCTTGCACACCATCCCTCAAGCAGGTGGTTCTCAGGACTGTGGAGAGGAAATGTGACAATACTCACACCTTCCCCCAGCACCATGGGAACCCAGCTGGCCTTTCCTCCCCAACTGCCTGGCATGAGGATGTCCAACCAAATGTTTACTGATCCCATTTCAAAGGCTCTGACAGAAGACACACAGTTTTCTTCAATCTATTTAAGAGTCTAAAATAACTTGGTTTTTTTTCAAGAGGCAGCTGGTGCTTACCTGTGGTCTTCCCTTCAGTCCTGGGGCTCCTGCCAGGTGGTGGCAGGAATTTCCCAGCAGGGCGGTATTCTGCATCTGGAGAAGGAAGGACAGGAATTTTTATGGATTCAGGATGGGGAACCTTCAATGTCTGGGGCAGGAGGGTGACAAAAGTAATTTTATTTAGCAGGGCAGATGTTCAACCTGCTACAAAATATCCTTGAGCACAGAGGTCTCTCCATTCCTCCCACAACAATAAAAACACAAGGAAAAAATGGAATTACCTTATAAAAGGGAGTGCAGGATGCTGAAGTTTGGCCTCAGCTGTGCTCTTTTGTTCCTCACAGTGGCTTTGGTGCAAAAGGCTGGCACTGCCATTACAACCTCCCTCAATAAACTGAGCTCACAGCTCTGCTTTCCTCTTATCCTGCCTTTCCATCTCAAGATAACTTTAATTAAGGGCTGCAGGGCATGAACTCTTTAGAGTTTTAGCCACCACTTTGGGGTGTCTGATGCCTTCTCTTCTGAAGGTTCCTCTTCTTGCTCACCAGTCTCACAGAGGACACCCCCATAGTTCACTGACAAATCAAACTTGCTGTGAGCCTAAACCCAGGATCTTTTCCCAGACAAATCCTTTTTCATGGTATTCAGCAAAGCAAATTTGTTACTGCACACTACACAGGCACAGTGGGTTTGACACAAGTGGCTAAGTTTGTGTTGATGACAAAGGACTTTTCTTCCCCAAGGAAAGATAAAGGAAGGGCTGTAAATTCAAAGCACGAATGCACTTATGGGACTGCATCACTCCCCTTCAGCTGATCCATGGTGTTACCACAATCTTTGATTTCTCTCTGCTTCTGAGTAATCATAAAATCTTACAATGGCTTGGGTTGGAAGGGACCATCTTGTTCCAGCTCCCTGCCAGAAACTGTCAGGGCTCAGAACTGTTTCTCTCTGGGTGAGAGGAGTCAGGCAGCCCCAGTTCTTCTCTGAACATTTCACATTAAAAGAAAACCGTGGGAGCTTGTATTCTGCTGCTCTAAACCATCCAGTATCAATAACCCCACAGTCTGCACAGTGATTTAGTTTTAAGAGGCATGGCTATACATTTCCTGCTACAGGAGGAAACTATCAAATTTACTGTGCTGAAAGATCGATGCTGGCACACATCACTGAACTCTGAGAAGCTTTTGACAGCAAAGGTCTCCATTCCTCTCTTCATTCTCCTCCAGGATAAAAAGAAATTCTCAAGAAATCCATTTTCTTACAGACTGGTCACACCTTCAATCTCCTTGAGCACAGGGCAAGGCTGAGGCATCAAGCTGCAAGTCTGGCACCACAATTAGGGGCCCATATTTAGGTGTGAGAGCTCTTGGGCTCTATTCTTCAGGTTCTCTTACAGAAAGGGTTTAAAATGCATGGTATTATTTACTGATCCTGCCAATTGCTCTGATATCTAATTAGTACTTATGGAGTACCTCAAGATCATCAGAAAGGGCACCAGCCACATTAATTAAAAAAGCCACCTTGCAGGTGACCTCAGCTGGCTCCTGCTGGGTTCATTGCCTCATCTTAATTCAGCCAAGCACAGAATTTACCCCCACATTATTACATTTTCCTGTGCCTGAGAAAACCCCCAGCACTGGATTCCTTTGCCCAAGCTCAATCAGCTCCCACACCCCCTAGAGCTGAGGAGAACACACACACTAAAATCATGCCTTACCTGTTACCAAATCTGCCTCTGTGAAGAAGAGGATGGCTTGTCTGAAGGTCACCTCTGGGGTCAAGGCCATGAGTGCCTGTGGGAGGCTGTCCCCTGTGCTGAGCCTGTCCCTGCCCTGTGTCCATCCCTGCAGGGCAGCTCCCAGGGCCTGGAAGGCGTCGATGCCGCGGAGCGCGCACACCAGGACGGGGCTGCACGTCAGCGTGCCCAGGCTGCTCTGCCAGTGAGTGTCCCCAGCCTCAAAAGGGGTCACCTCCCTGGCCTGGCACCAAGTCAGGTGGGGCAGCCACTTCAGGCCCAGCAGCTCGAGTCCTGAATCAGGCTCTGCTGCAAGTCAAGAAAAATGGTTTTAGCACCAGGCAGCAGCTTGTGTTTCATACAAGTTGTGCTTTCTTTTGGACACAAACATTTTATTTCACGTGGATTTTTTCCCTGCACAAGTTCCAATGCTGTTCTGACCTGTTTCATCCAGAATGGACTGTAATGCAAATCCAGGAATATACTGGGAAAACCCACGAGATGCAAATTCTAAGAAATGCCATTACAGTGAAGCACAAAAAAAGGGCTATCTGGGAAATCAACAGGGAGCCACAGGGAGCAAGTGCCATGATTTGATTAGAGAGCACAGCTAATGGAGGAGAGTGGAAAGGGAATCACTGAGAGTACACTGATAACAATGTGGCTTGGCACAGCATAATCTATAATTATGGATCCTTTAGTACCTCTCATAACACTTTAAGCAATGTTTAGCAGAATAACAAACTGCAGCAGAATGCTGACTTGTCTCTAAAGTAGTTTCAATGTTGTTGTTGTCTTCTGACTATGTAGGAAGGTATTTAGGGATCAATCCAGGAGTGCTGGAAGTTTCTGTTGGCTCAGATCTCAGACACAGAACTTCACAGGATTTCAAGCAGTATTTCAACACAGTTTTGGGAGAGTCAGATACAGCACAGTGTAAGACAGGCAGACTCGAGCCCTTTGTGCCTACAGCTCCTGTGTTATCACACTTCAGTGCTACCTGCACATGAAATTACATAAATCCCTGCCCTGCCTAGGGCCTGACAGCCCTTTTCATGCACATGTGAGCAGCCAGTGTGGGGACAGCCTCGCTGCTCCTCCCGCGGGGGAACCGGAGCGTGAGGCCGTGAGGGGCCTTGGTTCTGCTCACCAGGGCTGTCACTGCAGTCACAGAACAGAGCCTGGGACTGCCAAATTCCTGTCCCACTTCCAGCCCAGCCTTACCTCCCCCTGCTCAGGGAGGGACACAGTGCTCTGTGTTACATAAAAGCTCTGCAAGCCCAAGCACTACTTGGAACTCATTTGATGCTCTCTGAAGCAAATTATGCCCACCTGAGCTGTTTGTGACTGCCCATAACAAACCAAAAGAAATTCTTCAGCTCTTTAGGAGGGTAACAAAGAAACTCATTCTCCCTGAGGCCCCTTCACCACCTTTTCCATGATGTTTCTGCTGTGCTAAAAAGGATAAACCTTCCTGCCCAAGGTCTCCAGCCCTGCCCAGAGCTGGGTTACCTGCACTCTGAGGCTTTTCCCTGAGGGGGGGCAGCAGGATCTGCTGGAGGAGCTCCCCAGCACTCTTCAGAGCCTGCATCCCCACCAGTGTCAGCATCACCACTTGCTCCATGCCAGGCTCAGCAGCGAAAGCTCGGTGGCACAGGAAATCCAGAGGGATGGGATGGGGCTCTGGCACCGCGCTGAGGTTTCCTCCTGCCCAGGGAGAGCATCAAAACAAAACTGTTATCCCATGAAAACACAGCTCAGGATTTTTGCTGTGAAGGAATTGTATAAATCCCAACCAGCGTTTCACTGTCTCCTCACACTGCAGCTCAGGAAAATCCTCCTGAAGGAGGAATATTAACACAGCAAAGCCCCTCTAATTAGTCCCAGTCCTTCCCTGGAATTATATTTTGCCGTGTAAAGCAAATACATTCCTTGTAATTTTGATATCCTTATTCACACCATTAGGCAGAGCTGATAGATCTATACCAAAATGATTTAAGGCACCAGTTTTGGGTTGATAACTAATGACTGACTTCACATTAAATCAATAGCTCATTTTGCTTTCCAGGACATTGCAGGGCACACAACTGGGAGCTAATCTGGGGACTGCTGTAACTCTGTGCTTCTATCCACAGTTCTGTTGGGAACAGCACAGCCTGGAGAATCCCTGGCCCATCAGAAAACCTTGTCTGCTCCATACTGATTCACTACATGATTATGTAAGCAATAAACATTTATTTAGTTACTTATTCCTACATCATAACATTTCATAATGCTAGAGAATGGTGAATAACATGCATTTAATTTTCATTTTTCCTTAGGATTTAGAGTCACTTTGGTTTTGGAGAGCAATGTGTTCTAACTCAAAACCCTGGTATCCAAATTTTCAAATAATTAAATTAAATTAAACTAAGTTAACTTGCTGGACACATAAAACCCCCAACATGTAGTTAGTGAAATAAACATGGGATTTTTTTTACTCCAAGTGTACAGAACTAGGAGGTTTAAGACTCACCCATGTGAGTCATGGATTAAGAACAGAAAATCCATTTCCTTGCTGTTTGAAATCCTATCAATCTCCCAGCTTTGAATGAATGAGTTACCAAAGTGAATACAACTGTACAAACTGAAATTTAGAATATCTGAGTAAAATGAAATTGGAAAGTGCCTTTTCTGCACCTACAGAACTATAGCTGCCAGCATTTGTCACTTCAGCACATTCCAGTTCTACACACAACCACCAATTTATCTCATTTTAATATTTTGACTTCTCTTGAAACTATGGCAATAAATACATATTGATTGGCTATTAATCTTCTAATTATCTTAATTAAGGCTTAATTGGATGTTACTGTGTCACATTTCAATATTTTCTTTTTGAATGTATCTTTTAATTTACTTTACAAAGGCATTTTCACTTTGATTTCCATTGATTCTTCCATGAGAGTTACTGTGATTGACTGGCAGCAGAACTGGCACTGACATTTTATGAAAATTCTTTCACTAGGATTTTTCTCCTGAGAAGCTGAGGGGCCTCAGAAAAGAAATGTAGACAATAACTATGATGGCTGTGGAATGTGGTCTGGAGATGCTTTACCAACAGGTGCATCTTTGATTGGTCGCATGTGAATTGTTTTTACTTGATGACCAATCACAGTCCAGCTGTGTCAAGGCTCTGAGCAGTCACAAGATTTTATAATCATTCTTGTCTAGCCTTCTGATGTCTCCTCTCTCTTTCTTTAGTATAGTCTTAGTATAGCATTTTTTAATATAATATATATAATGAAATAATAAATCTGCCTTCTGAAACATGGAGTCAAGATTCTCATCTCTTCCCTCATCTTGGGGACCCTCAAACACCACCACACAGAACAGTAAAGAAGATCCTACAGACAAACAGCAGATCCCTAATGGTTTTATCCAGGAAAATCCCTTGGTAGTGTGGCTGCTCCGTCGCTGCAAGTGTCCAAGGCCAGGTTGGACAGGGCTTGGAGCAACCTGGGATAGTGGCAGGTATCCCTGCCTGTGGAATGAGATCCCAGAATCACGAGGTTGGAAGAGACCTCTAAGATCCTCAAGTCCAACCTGTGCCCTCACACCTCTCCTAGACTACAGCACCAAGTGCCATGTCCAGTCTTTTTTTAAGCACACCCAGAGATGGTGATTCTACCACCTCCCTGGGAAGGGCATTCCAGTACTTTGTTATTCTTTTGGTAAAAAATTTCTTCCAAATATCCAACCTGTACCTTCCCTGCTGTAGCTGGAGACTGTGTCCTCTGGTTCTGTCAGTGCTGCCCGGTGGGAGAGACCAACCCCACCTGTCCTCAGCCTCCCTTCAGGAATTGTAGAGAGCAATAGGGTCACCCCTGAGCCTCCTCTTCTCCAGGCTAAACAGCCCCAGTTCCTCCAAACCTTCCTCACAGGTGTTGACATCTTATTGCAAAGCTCCCATACCTTCTCAGTGATTTCTCATGGGCATCGCCTCACAGCACTGACTCCAACTTCTTCTTCACAGTATAGACAACAAACCCCAACTCTCCCCTCACCCAGCTAACCCACTCTTTTGTAGCACTCGTCTTCTTATTGGACACAGCTGTGGCCTATTAAGAGCAGGCCTGTTCCTAGTCTTTGGTGATTAGTACAGCTGCAACTCCTCAGGTGTGGGACTACCTTCTGCACTATCTTCATTTTCTTACATTCTATCCCTCCACACACAGGGTTTGTGTTCTCAGCCCCTCTCCAGCCTTGTTGCCCTCCTCTGGATGTGCTCAAGCATCTCAACATCCTTCCCAAACTGAGGGGCCCAGAACTGGACACAGCTCTCAAGATGGGTCTCACCAGCACTGAGTACAGGGGAAGAATGTCCTCCCTGCTCCTGCTGGCCACACAATTCCTAATTGTTCCAGGTTGCAAGGCAAGATGTATTCTATTACCATCTGTATGGCAGCTGTCTTTTGTCAAGTGGGCAGTAAGTGGGCAGTTTTCCTTATCTCTCTCTGAGTGATCACAATCACTCCTCCCTCGGGAGGGGACATCTGCTGATAACAGCTATTGAATGTCACTGCATGACTGATAAGAACTACAGCATCCCATTGGGAGATGTGAGCCCAGAGAGAGGAGCCAAACATTCCTAACTGGATATAATCTGGAGATCCTGGAACACCAGCATGGCTTTCTCCACTGTATTTCCCAGAGGAACAGCAGCTGCCTCTTCCACTGGATCTTCACAGGAAGACTCCACCCTTTTCTACAGGATCCCTGCTCCAGCAGAGCCACCCCTGACACTGCAGGAGGGCTGAGCCACAATTCCAATGGGACTGCTGCCAACACCCTGACCCACAGGGTGTCAGGTTGGGTTCTGACTCTGAAAGTGTTGTTTTAGTTTACTGCATTGTTTATTTTATCCTTTTATTTTCTTCTCTATTAAAGAAATGTTATTTCCTGCTCCCATATTTTTTGCCTGAGAGCCCCTTAATTTAAGATTTATAGCAATTCAAAGGGATGGGGAGGGTTCACATCCTCCATTTTGGGGCGGCTCCTGCTTTCCCTAGCAGACACCTGCCTTTCCAAACCAAGACACTAATGCAGACCAGGATGCCATTGGCCTTCTTGGCCACCAAGAAGATGAGGTTTGAGGTCCCTCCCAGCCCAGAGCAGTCCCAGGTGTGTGCTCCTGGAGCCCCTGACGTACCCAGGCTGTGCAGCGCGGCCGCGGCGTACGGAGCCCCGTGGAAGCAGAGCGACGGCTCCTGTCCAGCAGCTGCAGGGGGGATGCTGTGCCCACTGCCAGGGCCTGCCTCTGCCAGCTCCTCCATCAGCCCTGTGCTCAGAACAGCAGTAAATGTGAGCAATGCTGAGCTCTGCTCAGCCTGACATGAAAACACTCTGCTGTCAAATGTTTGAGTCACTGGTCACAGCTCCACTACAGACTGAGCTTACCTGAGACACCACACACAGCTGAACCATCCCCTCTCCCCAAAATCACATGGGCCACTTAAAAAGGGGCAAGGAGCTCTTGAAAACTGAGGCTGGACCACAGCTTTCTCTTTTTCAGCAGCACCCAGTTGTTTCTATCCCCTTCTAACTCTGCTGGGAACTGAAATGTGGAACAAGTGCATAGATGTTGCTACAGAGCAGCATTCCTGAATTTGAATAAATATCCTAAATAAGGTGGTGTCCACTAGGAAGAGTCCCAGATCTGAGCCCAGTGCTCAGTGGAGGCCCTCAAGGTGTCTCACACTTCCAGGCATGAGGCCAAAGTCCTGCATTCCACAGGGCCCTCGTGGGCAGGGAGGTATTGCTGGGATGACAGACCTGAACAGAGACATCATGTTCTGCTCCTGTGATTTCCAGCCTGGAAAATATCCCATTCCACGCCACTTTTACAGGCACTAAGTGCTTAAAGCCACAGTCTCTCAGCTCCCATTCTCCCTCTAAAGAGCTGGGCTGTGCACAGGCAGTGCATTAAGGTGTTGCATACAGTACATTTCCACAACAATTAGTTCAGCCTTCTGTAATAATGTTTCAGGCCACAGTTTTAAAGGCTTGTTATTTTTTAAATTACTTTGTACACATTTGATTGCTTCCTACCGTACAAGCCTGTCAAAAATTCACTGTAGTGGAGCATGGGAAATGGATTATTGGTGTTAGAGGCTGATGGCAAAGCTTGGATGTCAAATGTACCACTGACAATCACCTGCTCCTCAAAATTCAAAAGGCATGAGGCACCAAAAATGGGTCATCACTGTCCCAGCAGTACTGCCTGTTTTTTATTCAAACTCAGGGCATGGCAGAAAGTAAAGCTTGGACAAAAATGTGTTGTGTTTGGACCTCAGGACACAGATCCCACCAATTTATCTGCTCTGTTTCAGGAGTGTTTGTCAAGTTTTAACTTGCTTTGAAAATTGAACAGCATTCGAGACCCTGAAGGGGAAACTTCTTTTCATATTGATTACAAATGCAGAATTTCTTAGTGAGGTTTTTACCCTACTCCAATCTCAGTGCATTTCTGCACTTCCCAGAGGCCAATCCAAAGCTTGTGGGGCAAAAATATCAGCTTCCCCTCTCCAGGGCTCTGGAATATGGACTAAGGTGTCTTTCTGCAGTACAGGGCTGATGAAAATAGCACAGAACACATGGAAAAAGACATTTGCAAAATCTGTCACAAACAAAGGGAAAAACCCTGAGTTCTCTAGCATGAGGGAAAATATTTTAGCTTTCCAGACTAGCCTTCATTCCAGCCCCCCTTATGTATTTCTAGTGGAAATTTCCCCGTGCAAAACATGAACACAAAACATCATCTGTGGCACTGAGGGAAGCTGCAGAAACTGCACTTTTTAATGAGCAACTTTCCCTGGGTGCAGAGGCAGCAGGTGACACGGGGCTGTAATTACTGTGCCATGATTAATCCTCTGTGTCTGCACATGTTTTCAGAACATTCTGTGATCGTCTCCAGAGAAAAAGCCCAGGACTATTTGAATTGTCATTGTTTCCCCCCCTCCCAAACCTCTAAATGTTCTTTCCTATTGTGGATAAATTAAAGGAAGCAGTTGGGCTGGGGATGAATGTCTCCATCATGGGCTGTGTGGGATGGTGTTAATGGAAGGGTCACCCACAGTGATCCCTCTTGGGAAGAGCCAAGCAGGGCAGGATTTCTGTTCCCTCCTGACCACTGCTGTTGCCTCTGATCTTCCCCACTTGAGGTCCATTAAGATCCTTAAGAAAACAGAAACTCAAGTAAGAAGATTTAAGGCAACAGCTTGGCTGGATTTTGGCAGTCCCTCCATAGAAAATGAATTTCCTTTGGGTAACTTGGAGGTCACAAGGATGCAGGACTCAAAGCTGAGCTTGATAGGATGACATGCTGCCCTCAGGCTCAGAGGCACAACTGGATTTTGGCTACCCTACCTCTCTGGGCAAAAAGAGAGGAGGTGATTGAGGCCATAAAATCCCAGCAAGTCCTGAGCTGGGAGGGCCCACAAGGATCCTTGAAACTGCTGGCCCTGAGCAGGACAGCCCCAACAACACCTCCATGCACTGGGTGTGAGAAGCCAAATTCAGGCCCAGCTTTGAAGTGTCCAGGGACAAGGCTCACAAATCCAAGCAGGAGGTTACAACTTCACATAAAGGAAAAACATTTCCCATAATGATGGAACAAAGGCCCGGGGAGGCAGGAGAATCTCTGTCCTTGCAGATTTTCAAGACCTGACAGAAAAAAAGCCCTGAGCATCCTGAGAGAATTCACTGCTGATGCTCTGCTGAGCAGGATGTGGGATGAGAGGCCTTCTGAGGCCCCTTCCACAAGGAACTACTCAGTGATTCTAAGTTCAAGAGGACTCCAGAGCTAAAGATCAAACAAGTGGCAAAGGCCAGGCAGCTCTGTTGGATGTGCAGTAGTGACTGATTCACACCTTGGTCTGGAGATTCCTACAGCAACATGAGTAGGCCTTGATATTCCCCATAAATATTCCCTGCACTGTACAGCTATGGTTGCACTGCTGATGTGGAACACCCTGCAATGCAAAGCCTCCCTGGCAGGCTGCTGGGCAGGGCATTACCTGTCAGCAGGGCAGGGATGTGATGTGTGGCATTCTCCTTCCTCAGCAGCAGCACCAGGCAGTGCCTGCGGGGCTCACCAGGGACTTCTCCTCCTGCAGCACCAGCAGGTGAGCCTGAACTCTTGCCAGGGCAAAAGACAGCAATCTGAAATAATGAAGGGCAGATTAGACTGCTAAATCCAGATGTAATTACTCTAGGGCTCAAGCAAATAGATAAATTACAATGGCATAACAAGATCCAGCTCACCACTGAGCCATAGGAACTCCAATGTCTGGGTGCTTTGCGTCATCTTTTCCTGAGACAGAGAAACTTAATTTAAACTCAGGGAAAAGGCTTAACACAAAATCATTCTGCCCTGCAGCTGGGCTGGGCTAAAACCACAGCAGTTGTAACTCAGCTGATAGGAGGTACCATCCACCATAAGTGGATGTACCATAAGTCACTCTAAGATTATCTGGAGTCTCAAATGAAGGGATGATTTTCACATTGGAGCACTGGTTGCTGCTGTTAACTCCTTAATGGTCACTTAGCAACATGCTCCAAATATTTGGCTATTTGGGCTGTAGTATTCCATAAATAGGTTTTATTCATTCTACAAAATATTATGGGCAGAGACATTGTTATTCCTTAGGCTTGATCACAGAACAAGCAGAAAAGAGGGAATTTGTAGAGTTTGATTTGCAAAATTATGCATTTCCTGGCTGCCACAGCAAAGAACCCTCGGTATGATGATTTGAAGTGTGGGGTCCACTCCTTTGTGAGAGAAGGTGTCATATGATTCCTGTGGGATTTATAATATAACAAGGGCAGCACTGGACTTCTTGCATATGTTAAGTTTGACTGCAACCTTGCATTTGTGATTATTGTTGTTTCCTTAGGCTGACTTGTCAAAATGCCAAGTGCACTTTACCTCAAACCTATCACCATGTTAGGCAGAGCTTCAAAGAAAAAAAAAGTTATTTTTGAAAGCTCTTTTTGAAACCCATCTGGAATGCACTGAAGTAGGGGACTTCATGCTGAAAGGCCCAGAGGGACTGTGAAGTACATCACCAAATATCAGCCTGTGAGTGAAGACTCTTCTCCTGAACCACCTTTGCACATCAGTATTTGGTTCATGGGGCTACTGCCAGCTCCTGATTATTCTGACATCAATGGCAAAATTCACATTAGTTTTAGTAGGAGCAGGATGATGAATTTACACTCCTGTTCTCCATGAGAGGCCAAGGCTTTGTGGGGTTTTCCTGCTAGGGAAAAAGCCAGCACTGAAAGCAGCCAGAGCTCACAGGAGCACAGAGAGCTGGGAAAGAGGGAATGGGTGTCCTCCAGCACTCACTGGAGGAGTGCTGGCACCATCAGCTGCAGGGCAAGGGGTGAGGCAGGGCACAAAGGGCACAGTACCTGCCCTGCTGCCATGCCCAGCACAAGGCCCTGCTGTGCTGAGAGCTGCAGCTGCCGCAGTCCTTGCAGCACAAAGCCCCGGCGGGCACAGGCGGAAAGCACAGCCCCATAGGCACATGGAGGCACCACAGGTGACACCAGCAGAATGATGTCCCCTAGATCAAAGAAAGGGCAAGAAAAACAGCATATTATTCTCACAGGAGCTGTGGTATCAATGCAAGGCAGCTCTCAGAGCAGCTGCCTCCACCTTGAAGCAAACAGCTGCATCCCGAGCAGTGCCCTGTGTTTTATGGTTTGTTTGCTGCATCCAGCTCATCATGACTGCAATCCAAGGCCAGCCCAGAGTGGGAAGCTTATGGCATCATCAGTAATATCTTTGTGAATCATCATGAGATGAGCCAGGCTGTCTCCCCAGGTCTGGGAGCTGCTCACAGGCAGTGTTTCAGTGCTGGCTGGGCTGTGGGAGCTGTCCCTGTGCAGCCCCCAGCACTCAGGGCAGGACTGAGCCTTGTAGGCCTGACCATGCTCTGAGTGACCAAACAGGGCAACAAGAAATACTTGTTCTTGCTCAATTTGTTCACTCCAAAGAGCATGAAGCAGCTCTGGCCCTTCCTCTGTGCTCTCATTCCTCTCTGCTGTTACTGGTGCTCTCAGCAGTCCTGCTCAGCACCTCCTTCTGCTTCCTGTTGTCCCTCCTTTGTTCCTGCCTTTAATCTTCATCCCAGACCTCTATTGTGGCACAAGCTCCTGAAGCTCTGGACCACCTGTGATCTCACCTTTGGTTTGGTAGCCTCTGGGGCCTCCCAGGTTCCTTGGACATCATGGCAATGGTACCAGCCTGCCCTGTCCTACCTGATCCTCTTCCAGCAGCTCTGGCTGCTCGAGCTCTCCTTGAGTCCCTCATCACAGTACAAATGATTGTAGACACAACTGGAATTCACCTTGGGTTAGAACTTTGGGTTTTTAGACTCCTGTTCTCCAAGTTGAATCCCAGGCTCTCTGCCAACCTTGAGCAAGCTCAGGAGAAGGAGTCTCCAAGGCCTCCTGAGCAGTCCCCCACATCTTAAGCAGGGTGAGACAAGCTCAAAACCTTTCCCTGAAGCCTCTGACCTGCCTGAGCTCCCTGTTTTTACCATGACCTCCATTATTGCACCTTCTCAGTTCTAACACAGCTTTTTTATCCCTCACAATGTATATCCAGATCTTAATAAGCTGCCAAGAGTGAGCTCTGAAGACAAATCCTTAGTACCACTTCTACATGGGTTTCCTCTATGCTGCCTCACTAATTTCTCATAGCTTTAACAAATAGATTTAATGAGATTGCAGGATTGTTCATTGTGTCCCAGTTGATTCTGAGGGTAGGACAGTGAATATTTCTTTTTATTCTACACTTTGTGATCTGGATATCTGTCCTGCCAAGGCTCAGCCTGGTTGTTCAAAGCAACAGCACCAAAACAAGGGAAACCTTGTATTTATCACTAAAGATGGGACAGGCAGGATGGTTCTTTGTCTAAAATCTCTGGCTTTATGGCTTTGACACTGGATTTTAGCCATATTCATGATATGGGAACTGTCAAAACCTAAGATTGTTGGTGGGAAGATTTTGGTTCCATTCCAGTTGATAACACTTTAAAAACCATTTTTTTGCACACACATATCCCAAATCAACAAGAATATCTGCTTGGGTCACCAAAACTCTGATTACTGAGAAGGGGCAGTAGCTGCAGTACCTCTGCTCTGCATTATTCCTGTCTCCAAGAGGAGCTGCTGGAGACCAGAGGGAAGGAGTCACTGAATGTTTCTTTTCCTGCAAACCCCAAGGGTGTCTGCTCCCAGAGCAGAGTTTCAGCTCCTCTTGCCAGAGCAAAGTTATCTGAGGAGCAGAGCTTGACAGTGACTTCTGAGGCTCCATGCAGATGGAACATGGTGTGGTGGAACTCAGCAGCCCACAGCAAATGTGAATCATTAAGGGCCATAAAAGGAAGGGGAGGCAGCAAATGTGACTCATTCCATCAGTAGCCACCAGCTGCCATCAATCCCAATCCCAAATAACAGAGCCAAGGGCTGCCTGCCAAACTACCTGAGTTAACATGAGCCAAAAGATGAAAAACCGTCTCAAAATTGGTTTTTTCCTTTCTCCCTTCTCTATTTTCCTTCCCTTCTACTCCTTTTTAATCTTTTTGCTTTATACTTTCATCCTTTTCTCATGGATTCTTTTCTTTGGCAATGTAATTCCCCAAGCCTTCTTTCTCTGTCACTCCAGTCCTGCTTTCCTTCTGCCATCTCCTCCCTGACAGCTGCTGAACTTCTGCTCCCCTCTGCTCTCCCTTCATTCCTGTGAATGAAATTCCCACTTCAACTGGGCCAGCAGAAACCAGCCAGCAGCATTGTCCAAAAGGCCCCTGCCCCCCAGATGTGCTGTGCCAGGCCCACTCCAGGGGATGTTGGCCTTTCCAGCAGGAGCCCAACACCTTTTAGCCAGGCAGGGCCTTGGCATGTGTCCCCTGGACACAGTTTGCTGCTGCTTAGGCACAAATTCAGGGGCTGAACACTGCTCCTACAAAGGGAAAATGGGGATGTGAGGTGATAACCCATTGATATTAGTCCCATAAAATGCCCTCCTTTCTGACTGTGGTCAGTCCTGCCCTAAACCAAGTCTTAACCTTTTAATTCCCCTGATTATAATATTCACTCTTCAGCAGGAGAGGCAAAGGATCTCTGGTAAATAACCAGCAGTTTAAGGACTCTGTTAGCTCTTCATGTGACTGTTTCTTTGTGCAGAGATTTCCTGTGAAGTGTTTTTTGTTTCTTTTTCCCCCCTTTCAGTGAAATCCAAGCAGCCCCCAGGACTCCAGCAGCTGCTCCCATGAGGAGGATGAGGTGGTGCCACTTCTGTGCTGCTTCATTTCAGGCAACAGTGTCCAACTAGAAATTCATTCCTGCCTCCAGAACTGGCCAGGTCACAGCCCTGAGCATTGCAGAGGCAGAATTGCCTTAGCTGGGCTGGAGTAAAGTGATGCTATCAGTGAAAGAGAACTGTAAACCCTCAAATTTCATTTCCTAGCACTGACCTTTGGTAGTTGAGACAAGCATGGCTGGAGGTCGAGGCAGCATCAAGCTCTGGAGGTCAACTTTTTCTTCATCTGCTCCTGCCCCAGCTGGTGGAGGTCTCTGAGAGCTGCAGAAAAATGATAAATATTAAATGAAAAATATTAAAAGGTTCTGACTCAAAACCTACTTTCTGTGACAAATCCAAGGCCACAGAAGCTTCTCTGGTAAAACTGCTTTACTGGAAAAGCCATTTCAATCCCTTGTCTGTGACATGAGCTGCATCAAGGTCTCTCTGACTGAACATCTTTTCATATTACTCCCCCTGAGGCTCTCTGTGTTCAATTAAAAGTAGCTAATGCAAAGTAGTCAGCTTGGCAAAGAAATCTGGGAATCAAGAAATATGTCAGGCTGCACTAGCAGAGCTTTTCCCACCCACAGACACATTCTAGTTGCTATTCACTTTGGGTTCTTTAGGCTGAGTTTAACCAGTTTGAAGGGTTCGTGTTAGGCAACAAGCATGATCCAGTCTGGCAGGGATGTTCCTGCCAGCGAAACTTCCACAACATTCCTGCACATCCAAAAGGACCCAATCAGGGCAGGGTGAACAGAAGGTGTGCTTGAAAGCCAGGGACTGTCTGGGAACAGTTTTGGCTGGGACTGTGAGCTCAGGCTGCTCAGGCAAACCTGCCTCATCCCCTGCCACCACCATGGAGCTGGCTGGAACACATCCTGCTTGCTCACTCCCAGGAGCCTGTAGCATTTGCAAGTCTAATCTGAAAAGGGCAATCTGAGCTGCAGTTTGTATTCCTGTCTCCCAACAGACCAAATTACCAGCATTAGGAGAAAGACAAGTGCATTATTTAGGAGGTAGCACCGCTCCGGACTGAGTTATACCAGAGGAGCAGAATTTACCATCTTTGTAAGAGGAAAAATGCATCCCTGAGGAAAATAAACAAATAAAGAGAATGAAACTAGACCAAATTGATTTTTTTTGACATCTTATTAAAAAAAAAAATGGTGAGAGTCGCTGGTTGTGGCTGAGAGCAGAGCTGAGCTCTGACACATAATCCAGCACAGCAATCCACAGGTTAATTCCACATGGCTCAGCTTTGCCACTCATAGAAAGCACTGACAGCAGTGCAGAGCATCTCACCTCCAGCCTGCTGCCTCTGACTGTGCCACCCTGCCCCCAGGATCAGACAGCATCCCTAAAAACCTCTTCAGAACCTGCAGGTCTGAGCCTTCTGCAGCAGAGTTTCTCATGCAGTTCAAGGTTTATAAGCCACCTTTCATTTTCACACCCTTCTCTCATCATCCTCCAAAGAACCTTTTCTTACTTGAATCCCTTTATCAGTTGAAACACAGGGAAAAGCCAGAGGTTTCCTAGGAGAGGGTCACTCACTGGCACACAGCCTTGCAGCCCTTCTCCAGCACCAGGTGTCCAAATCTTACAGCAAGAGTGTGAATTAGGGGCCTGGATACCAGGGAACAGGGAATGGGAAACAACTGCAACTGTCCCACATCTGACACATGTAGGAGCTGAGGGAACAGGAGCTGGAGCTGTGCCAGGGGAGGGTCAGGTTGGATATCAGGAAAGGTTCATCCCCAGAGGGTGCTGGGCACTGCCCAGGCTCTCCAGGGAATGGGCTTTGGACAATGATCCCAGAGCTGCCCAGGGTGGGATTGTTGGGGTGTCTGTACAGGGCCAGGAGCTGGGCTGGATCATCCCTGTGGGACCCTTCCCACTCAGGACATTCCATGGTTCTATGATCTGCTGCAGAAGAGAGAAGGATTTCTGCAGACTGCACAACTGGCTTGGAAATGCACAAATAGAGGAACTGCTCCCCCTGCACTCCCGTGCTGCCGGACCCTTGGAGGGCTGGCACAGATCTCTGAGTGCCTGCCTGCCTCCAGGGCTCGCTGCCTGTACAACAACAGCTCCAAAGCGTCCTGGGCCATCACCTGGAAGGCGGGGGCAGGATTCCAGCAGCTCTCCCTCCGAACCAGAGGCACAGCTCCCGGTGCACCCGGCTGGGCAGGGGCAGGGACACGACAGGCTCTGCCCTGCCACAGCCTCGGGTGATGTCCTGCAGGATTCCATGGGCTTTGGGGCCTCTCACCCCTAATGCCAGCACTGGGGGCACCTTGCCAGGCTCTGAAGTGTAGGAGGAAGGCAGCTTTTCTGTGGAAACAAACACATGTGTGAGTAAAACATGGAACAACCCACCCCAAAGTCATTCACTCCACTCAAGGGCTCTTTTCAGATCTGTCAAGAGTCAGACTTCAACAGAGGAACCACCTGGAAACCACCTGGTTACCTGCCCTGGGACTCCATCACCTGCTTATCTGCCTTGGGACTCCATCACCTGGTTATCTGCCTTGGGACTCCATCACCTGGTTACCTGCCCTGTGAATCCTCACCTGGTTACCTGTCCTGGGAATTCATAACCTGGTTACCTGTCCTGGGAATCCTTACCTGGTTATCTGCCCTGGAATCCATCACCTGGTTACCTGTCCTGGGATCCATCACCTGGTTACCTGTCCTGGGAATTCATAACCTGGTTACCTGCCCTGGGATCCATCACCTGGTTACCTGTCCTGGGAATCCTTACCTGGTTACCTGCCCTGGGAATCCTCACCTGGTTACCTGTCCTGGGATCCATCACCTGGTTACCTGCCCTGGGAATTCATAACCTGGTTACCTGCCCTGGGATTCCATCACCTGGTTACCTGTCCTGGGAATTCATAACCTGGTTACCTGTCCTGGGAATTCATCACCTGGTTACCTGCCCTGGGAATTCATAACCTGGTTACCTGCCCTGGGAATCCATCACCTGGTTACCTGTCCTGGGAATCCTCACCTGGTTACCTGTCCTGGGAATTCATAACCTGGTTACCTGCCCTGGGATCCATCACCTGGTTACCTACCCTGGGATTCCATCACCTGGTTATCTGCCCTGGGACTCCTCACCTGCTTACCTGTCCTGGGATTCCATCACCTGGTTATCTGCCCTGGGAATCCATCACCTGGTTACCTGCCCTGGGAATCCATCACCTGGTTACCTGCCCTGGGATCCATAACCTGGTTACCTACCCTGGGAATCCTTACCTGGTTACCTGCCCTGGAATCCATCACCTGGTTACCTGTCCTGGGAATCCTCACCTGGTTACCTGTCCTGGGAATCCTCACCTGGTTACCTGCCCTGGGATCCATAACCTGGTTACCTACCCTGGGATTCCATCACCTGGTTATCTGCCCTGGGACTCCTCACCTGCTTACCTGTCCTGGGATTCCATCACCTGGTTACCTGTCCTGGGAATCCTCACCTGGTTACCTGCCCTGGGATCTATAACCTGGTTACCTACCCTGGGAATTCATAACCTGGTTACCTGTCCTGGGATCCATCACCTGGTTACCTGTCCTGGGACTCCTCACCTGCTTACCTGTCCTGGGATTCCATCACCTGGTTATCTGCCCTGGGAATCCTCACCTGGTTACCTGCCCTTGGAATCCTCACCTGGTTACCTGTCCTGGGATCCATCACCTGGTTACCTGTCCTGGGAATCCTCACCTGGTTACCTGTCCTGGGAATCCTCACCTGGTTACCTGCCCTGGGAGGGAGATGCTGGCAGCACCTGCATGTGTTTACCCAATAGCAAACCTGAGGTTATTCAAGGCAATCTCTTGAAGAGAGGAATTGGTTGCCTCATGTTTGCTGTGAAAAGTTATTACAGAGCAGGTGATGCACTGAAGTGTCCCTGCCTGTGGCAGGAGTTGGAACTTGGTGGTCTTTAGGGTTTTTTCAGCCCAAACTGTGACTCTGAGCCAGCACTTCAAGTTCCTCTTGTTCATCACCACAAGCAAGGCTGGGGGATTGAAGTGCAGGACAAGAACAGGGCCCTGAGGAAAGGGATGGTATTGAAGGGCATCACAAAATGGAAATCTGGTGACTTCTTTTTTACATTATTTCCTTCTGGATTAAATACAGATTTTGTACAATGCTCTAAGGTCCAGGCAAATATTTGATTTGCCACCTTTAATTTTCTGCCAGGATTTGAACCCTGACTTTCTTATTTCTTTCCACAGCTCTTCCCTATGACTCTGGCAAATCTTTCTCCAGCACAATTGGGGCCAAGGAAGTAACCCAGAAAAAGCAAATTTGCCTCCTTTCCAATTCTTACTGCAGATGTCAGAAAATGCAGCAAGGTGTGTGATTTTCTTAGGTTTAAAAACATATTCAAATGTATCATTTCTTGCATGAGAATCAGAACGCAGAAAACAAATCTCCAGAGCAGGTAGATAATGGAGCAACTGGCTGTAAATATTTAAAATAATAATTTTAGAGTTATCAAGCTAAGGGTAAAAATCTAATTTACAAACTTGCACAGCAGTTCTCAGCTCAAATGAATTGTCTCTTCATATGAAATGTTCTTAAATAATGGTGCATGGTACAGAGCATTGAAGCAGATCTGCTGCCTGTCAGCTCCTAATGACTGCAGGTTTTATGGTTTTCTTATTCATCTCTGGAGCCCTCCTCCATTTCTCCAGCTCTCACCAGGAATGTGTTCTGTGCACAGCACCCAGACAGCTGCAACTGCAATTCCATTCCTAGGGCAGCCTGCTCCTACTGCTTTCAAATGCAAAAAGGGAGTGAGGAGACTGGGGAATTTTCTCTGCTTAAGCTGGTCTTCATTCCCCTTCTGCCAGAGGAGAAGGAAGCCCATTTCTCTCCCTCTCAGCCTGCCTGTGCCTTTCCCAAGAGAAATGGATTGTCTGTGGCACATCTGAACCTTCCAGAAGAACTTCCTGGCTTAAAAAGAAGCACCAGCCACAAGCAATCTCTAAACTCTGCAGCTAAGGGCACACCTGTTGCTCTGGAATAGCTGAATATTATTGTGCTGCAGCAGCAACCAGTAATATTCCATGATGCTTTAAGGCAAGCTTCATTGTCTCTGTTTCTCAAATGGGAGAAAATAAAGATTTGAATGGTACATGCCAGTATTTGATACATTGGTGTCTGATGTTCAAGACTTTGTGATTTGAGTTCAGAGCCCCAGCCTGTGTTTATTTACCTTCTCCTGCTGGTCTCCCACCTCAGATGGGATTCTATTAAATAATGTGGCATTTTGGGGATGGTTTATCAGCTAATGCAATTACAGGCCAGATAAATCAGTACTCTTGAAGTCCCACAGGCAATGAGATGGGGGAGTTGTGCTGGATTTTCTGCAGCTAAAACTTTCAGGAGTATCAGTGGGGAACTAAATTATTTTATTTAACTCATATGAGCCTGTTCCTGGAGCTCAGGGCACTGAAATGTTGGACAGCTCACTTCAAAGGAATAGCAGCTAAAGTTTGAGATCCAAAAATGCATGAAGAGTTAAAAATTCAGCTCATGGATATTCAACACCGGGGAAAGAGAGAAGGAAGGAAGGAAGGAAGGAAGGAAGGAAGGAAGGAAGGAAGGAAGGAAGGAAGGAAGGAAGGAAGGAAGGAAGGAAGGAAGGAAGGAAGGAAGGAAGGAAGGAAGGAAGGAAGGAAGGAAGGAAGGAAGGAAGGAAGGAAGGAAGGAAGGAAGGAAGGAAGGAAGGAAGGAAGGAAGGAAGGAAGGAAGGAAGGAAGGAAGGAAGGAAGGAAGGAAGGAAGGAAGGAAGGAAGGAAGGAAGGAAGGAAGGAAGGAAGGAAGGAAGGAAGGAAGGAAGGAAGGAAGGAAGGAAGGAAGGAAGGAAGGAAGGAAGGAAGGAAGGAAGGAAGGAAGGAAGGAAGGAAGGAAGGAAGGAAGGAAGGAAGGAAGGAAGGAAGGAAGGAAGGAAGGGTGGGTCAAAGCTATTCTATCATTTCTTTTGGGAAAGATAGAGGAACTGATAAAGCAACCCTCATGCAAATCTGACTCTGATCACCCTTCACCCCAGTGCAGGTACAGATCAGGGAAGCTCTGGAGGAGAGGCAGAGCCCACCTGAGCTGGAGAGCAGCAGCTCCCGGCCGGGGTAGAGCAGGCGGAGGCCGCAGACATCCAGCCCAGAGCCCAGCAGCAGCCTCAGAGTGTGATGGGTCTCCAGGGGGCTTTGGAAGAGAGCCTCAAACAGCAGCACCATGGCAACCTGGACAGCCAGAGAAAAACATGGAAAAAGCAGGGAAATGGTCCCAAGGCCAGCAGAAGCTCAGAGGTGCAGCCCTGCTGCTCACCTGTAGTTCCCAGGATGGATCTGCACTGCCAGAGCTACAGAGAGGCCTGGCTTTGGTTTGTGTTTATGTGCAGCTCACACATGAGGCTCTTGGCTTTGGGCTAAATCACAACTATCAAGAATTATACTTTAATCTATTTCTGCTGATATAACTTTGCCATTTGTCACATAAACCTACTAGTGAAAAACTGCAAGGCCTCTAGGGCAGAGCCCACAGTGCATCCCTTCTGCTGTTCACTTTGTGCAGCACCATTTGCCCATCTTTGGATGATTAAATAATAATAGACCAACTGGTTGTGTCTCTATACCTTTAACAGCACCAAAGTCAACACTAAAAAAACATCAAAAGGCAAACACATCACTGGTACTGTCCCAGATTTACATTTCAGAGTCTTCTGTACCAGCCTAATCCATTTCAGCCCATCCTGGCAAGTAGGAAGACTCACACCAACACATTCTGAATGTTTATACCCAAAAGGGAAGCAAATTATTATTATTTTCCCCATCAGAGAAACAAATTGTTTTAAAAAGCAAGGGCTTTACAACAGGGAGTTGTGTGGTTCTGTGGATAATAAATTGTCTAGCTGGGGATCAGACAAGGTGATTTTCTGGCCCCAAATTTGAGCATGGTTCTCCTGGATGTTGAACAGCTCAAGGATTTCCCCAGCTCAAGGTTTATGGCTGCAGCAAACACCAAATGAATCCATCACCACTGGACACTTGAAATGAAATGCTACTGCCCCATAAAGACATTATGAGGCTTTGCCATCATGATAAATGAAGATAGAAATTTATTCAAATCATATAAAAGTGGTCTAATTAGGAATAAAAGCTCCATTTCTTTATGTTTGTCTAGCTGAAGCTCTCCTGCTATTAACCCAGTGCTCACAGTAGCCAGTAAGGAAGAATTTTCCTGTGGCTGCTCTGAGTCCCTGGGGCTGCCTGGGCTTGGGGCCAGCTGTGATAACAGAGCCATCTAGCACAGGGAAGCCTCAGCAAGTGCCAGTGTCCCCTTCCCCAGGAGCCTGGCACTTGGCCCTGGCTCTCCATTGCACATTGGCTCAGTTGTGCCCAGCCTGAGTGATCTCAGAGATCACCAGAGATCACCCTGGGCTTCCTGCCTTGGCCTTGTCACTGGGGGCTCCCACTGCAGGGCTGTGCCCAGTTCTGGGGACACCAACACAAGAGGGATGTTGGCTTGTTGGAACCAGTCCAGGGGAGCCCATGGAGATGCCCCGAGGGCTGACCCCAGGCTGGGAGAGCTGGGGGTGCTCACCTGGAGAGGAGAAGGCTCCAGGGACACCTCAGAGCCCCTTGCAGGGCCTGAAGGGGCTCCAGGAGAGCTGCAGAGGGACTGGGGACAAGGCATGGAGGGACAGGACACAGGGAATGGCTCCCACTGCCAGAGGGCAGGGCTGGATGGGATATTGGGAATTAGGAATTGTTCCCTGGGAGGGTGGGCAGGCCCTGGCACAGGGTGCCCAGAGCAGCTGGGGCTGCCCCTGGATCCCTGGCAGTGCCCAAGGCCAGGCTGGGCAGGGCTTGGAGCAGTCTGGGACAGTGGGAGGTGTCCCTGCACTTTGCAAAGCTCCAGGCAGACATCAGGGTGAGCTGCTGCCTGCTGAGAGAGTGGCTCATTGAGCCCTGCTTTGGAAATCAGCCTTGCTGCTTAACCAGCTATGAAAATGTGGCTGTTCCACCCTGGCAGTGTCCAAGGCCAGGCTGGGCAGGGCTTGGAGCAGCCTGGGACAGTGGGAGGTGTCCCTGCCATGGCAGGGGTGGCACTGGTGGCTTTGAGGCCTCTCTAACCCAAAGCAGTCTGTGGCTCTGTGACCCTGGGCTGATCCCTGTTAGTGCTGCTGGCCCTGCCCTGCTCTTCTCAATAAGAACTCATTTCACATGGATGAGGCCTGAACATTTTGTGCTGCACTTCTCACCAAGAGCTAATTGAAATCACTTTAACCTTCTCTTCTCCTGGGGTAGAGTCAGTACAAATACTCCCTACTTGTTCATACCACACACACAGTTACTCAAGGTCAGGCAGTACCAGAACCTTCAAAAATTTCTTGGAATGTTTCTGAGTTTAATCAAAGTTGTGCTGTTTACTCACTTACAGTCAAGTGGTTTCAGGTTATCAAAAGTTTGTCTACTCTTACAAATTTGCACCTGGTTGGTAGCAATTTCTCCAACCTACACATTTCAAAGTTTAATCTTCTGTGGCTCAGAGCAATCAGCACATCAATACTGATGACATAAAATACTCTGCTGATATATTTAGGTCTGAGTGAAAAATACTTCAAGATCAGTATTTGTATCAAAGCCCTAGATTGAAATATTCCAGGGCACTTAATTGTCTCCCAGTGTCCCCCCTGAGCCCCAGGGGAGGAAGGAGGGGGTTGTTTGTTGTTCTTTACCTCGATGTCTGTGTCTCTGCAAGCCTCCATGGCACTGCTGTCAGGGAAGTGTTTGTCATCACTCTCAACTGTCTGCCAGTAAAATCCCTTTGGCACTGCAAACGCCTTCTCCACAGCCTGAAATGCACAAAGCACAGCTCTCACTTCCATGTTGCCTTGGTCCCTTAAAATAAAGCAGGAAAATCAGGATCTTGTGGCCACAGAGCACACGAGGATGCAGCTGGTGGATTAAACTCAGCCCAGTGTTGTTAATTTATGGAATTTGCTTTCTTCCAACTATTCTAGTAGCTCCATTTAAGTGATATCCCAAGAATATGAATCTGCAACTGCTTCCCAAGAGCCTGAGCATTCCCAGGGTCCAACCCAACACACAGAGCACCCACAGACATCACCAGGAGCTGCATCCATCAGCTGAGACCTCAATTCTCCACGACTGTGCTGAGCACTCAGCTGAAAAGGCCTTTGTGAAAGCAATGCTCTAATTACCCAATCAAATGGAAGGGTAGGGAAGGGATTGCATGAATTTCTACATGCCTGTAGCCAAAATGGCACATTTCTCCTGTGCTCATGTCACCACAAGTGACACATATCTGTTAGCCTCATCGTGCCACATCCTCATGGATAGGCAAAAATCTGGCATTTAGGTCACAGCTCCACACAAGCACAGCATTTCCCAGGCTCAGCACCTTATTTTGTTTTTCATCCATTTTCTGGGCAGCCAAGCAAGCAACTTGTACAAGTGCAAGGGTAAGGATGTGTCACTCAGGAGAGGAGAATGTGCTGTGACTGCATGCTCTGTAAGCAAGGCCACAGTCCAGGGACAAAGGCAACCCTTGAAAGTCACATTTGTCAGCTTCTGGTTAGAACATTCCAGAAATACAGATGCATTTAGGCAGAGTTCACAGTGGGCAGGAATCATTCCAGGGATCAAAAAAAAAAATAGTCACTTTTAAAACACAGGCTCAGGTGTAACTTAAAGAAGCTTCACTACTTTTAAAGGCTCTACTTTGATTTACTGCAGGTGTTAATTTGTCCTCAGCTTATGTGGACTGACCTTTTCAAAAACAGAAAAAGAAATTAATTTTCAACATGGTCTCATCAGGACTTTTATGGTGGAGAGAAAAGGGGCTAACCCTGCATGGAGAAGCATCCACTCTGCATTATGAGCTCCATATAATGCCCTTTAATTGTGTCATCACCTGAGAGATTTCGGGCGTGCTGCTTGGCAAATGATAGGCACTTCAGAGCATTCCACAAATGTTTCAAAGTAACAACCAGAAAATGAAATTCATTTGAATATTAAAGCCCCTCTGACAACTGCCTTTCCACTTCAGTAACCTTTTGTGTTGTCTCCTTCCTCTGTTTCCTGTGCTTCATGAGATATTTGCCTGAAATCAGAACTGGGGATTTCACTTTTCACCCTGTTTCAGTCAAATCAACTGCACCAAACCAAGGGCTTTGGCATCTCCCAGTGGATCTGTGCATTCTGTCCTGCAATGCATCAATCCCCAGCCTCCACTGCTGACATTACACTTGGTTGCTGTGGAAAATATCATCAGAGGAAAAGCAGATTTAAGGAAAGGGATCTTCCCCATTCCCAGTGCATGATGCCAGCTCCCATCTGCAGCAGTGGCACAGTGCAGTGAGCCCAGACAAGCCCTACAGAGTGGGAATGCAGCAAAATCCCAATTTTCTATTTCTTCCAGCTGTTCCTTGAACAAACCTCCTGTCAATGAATGCTCCAGAAGGAAAAGAAGAGACAAATGTGCTCAAACCAGCACCAGCCTCTATTTCCATAGAAACCTGCAGGATAATCATCCAACTCCAGGGCACAGGGTGGAAAATCCAAGGCAAAAATCCAAGGGGATTCCAGGGTGGAAATCCAGGCTGGAAAATCCAAGGGGAATCCAGAGTGGAAATCCAGGCTGGAAAATCCAAGGAAAATCCAGGCTGGAAAATCCAAGGGTAAAATCCAAGGGGATTCCAGGGTGGAAATCCAGGCTGGAAAATCCAAAGAAAATCCAGGCTGGAAAATCCAAGGGGATTCCAGGTGGAAATCCAGGCTGGAAAATCCAAGGAAAATCCAGGCTGGAAAATCCAAGTGGAAAATCCAATGGAATTCCAGGTGGACATCCAGGCTGGAAAATCCAAGGGGAATCCAGGGTGAAAATCCAGGCTGGAAAATCCAAGGGGAAAATCCAAGGGGAATCCAGGCTGGAAATCCAGGCTGGAAAATCCAAGGAAAATCCAGGGAGGAAAATCCAGGGGGAATCCAGGCTGGAAATCCAGGCTGGAAAATCCAAGGGGAGCACCCTGGTGTAAGCTGTGGATCCATGGTGGTCCCAGGATGCTGTTCCAAGGCCACAGCAGGGCTGTGACCACACAAGGGAAGCAAGGCCTGTGGGAATTGTTGCTGTCATCTGTCACATCTGTTTTTCAACAGCCAACCTGAATGGGAGTTCACAAGCCAACAGAAAACAGAGCTTGAAAAGTTTTATTTCTCCCAGAAAATCCTTCTCCTCATGAATCAGAAAACAGACAGGTGGCTGCAGGATGAGCACCCTGCTTTGTCCAGCCTGGCTACAACATCCCAGTGGAGAGCTCCTGACACAGCCTTCCTGTGCCATCAGCAGGAAATAACAGGCAGAAAGTCACTTTCCCTGTGAGGCAGGAGAGAATTGCACGGAGCCACTTGTTCTAATACTGAGCTGAGCCCTTTTGGACACAAAAAGAGAGGGAGACCCTCTGCAGGAGCCTTCTCCTACTGAAAGAATTTGGACACTATTTCTGTTTATGATACTTTGGTGCTACTTTTAATGTTCCACAAGAGGGTGGGTGTGAGAATTTCACCTCAGGGCTGGTTCCTGTCACTCCTCCAACATCACAGCAGCTGTAAATCCTTTCCCAAGCCTGTGGAAGCATCAGCTCTGAGTGCTGAGCTGTCCCCTGGTGGGAGGAGAGGAGACTCCCCAAGCCCTCAGAATGGTGAAGAGGCAGCCCAGCCTTTGATCCCTACCTGAAAACACCTCTCCAGTGAGGCTCTGAGCCCTGTACCAACCTCCCATCTCCTGGGAAAAGCCTCCTCCCAGGGAGGAAGGCTCCCTGCACTCAGCCACAGCAGCTGCACAGCCCCAGGGATGCTCTGACTTCTGCTGTGACAGGTTTCAAAGCCCAGACTCATGAACCATAACCATCCCCATGTGTGTCTCCAGGGCTCCTTACAGCACTGACATCCTCTCCATCCACACTGCCATGATCAGGGTGAGCAGGGAGGGAGGGCACATCCATAAACTCCTGGTTTTAGTTATTCCTTTTTGCCAATTTATCCTTATTTGGTTTGGGTGACAAATTCCAGCTTCTGCCACCTTAAGACACTGGAAAAGACCACTTTGTGCCACAGCTAGGATTGAACACCCACCAGTTTTTCCAAAAGCATTTAAAAGAAACCCCAAGCTCCTGCTTTGGTTCAGATAATATTACCCAGATGAAGGCAGACAGTTCTGGGAAGGGAAGGAAACTCACAGGAGAACAAAAATGTGCAGTAAAATCCTCAGCAGAAAGAAGAACAAGCACATTTCAGAGGAGACTGGAGCTGCAGCAAAGCCATGAATATTTAACTGTCACACAGAAATATGACCAAGCCTGTGATCCCCTCTTTGTGCTTCCAGTGTTTTCTGTTCCCATCTCTGACAACAAAGGAAGAGCTTTTGCTGTCAGGTGATCTGAGAGAGTCTTCTGAGTTGCAAGGAGTCTTCCAGGCTGTTCCCAGTCCCAGCAGGAAAACAGAAACTGCAGGAAGCATCCCCATGTACTCCACAATCTCATCTCACACACAAGGCAAAGTTCTGCTCAGCCATTATCTCTGTGAGACAAACCCCTCAGAGAAGGATGCTGCACTTGTAGTCAGTCCCTGCAGAGCCAGGGGGGAGCTCTGTGCTCAGGTAACCTCTCCCTGCCAGCCCTGCTCAGCACATCAGGACCAGCAGAGAAAGCACTTCCCTCTCTCTCTCTCACTCAGCAAGGCTCATGTGTGATTCTGCATTCACCAGATCCTGCCCCTGAATGAGGCACATCACTCTCAAACTCTCTCCTCTCCCTGCTGCCCTGTGCAGGAGCAGAATTTTCCTGGTAGAACCCAGATGAACACAATGCCGAGTGTGTTCCCTGCACATCTTCCCTCCCCACTGTGCATGTTCTCTTCAGATGGCTGCAGAATTTAGTACAGGTTGCCAGACATATTAATTATTTTATCATTTACCAGGTACTAGTATTTAAATTTCATTTTATGCATCCATTTTTTTATTTTGACTTTTTTTGTCAAATAATTAAATCATATATCCCTACGTTATCCAAATCATCTGTCATCAATACACTTTCAATTAACCTTCCTCTATATTTCCTAGTACCAAAAACAATAACCAACTGTCATCATCACTCCACAACCACCCCCAAACAAACATAGAACTAACCCCCCCAAAAAAACCAAACAAAAATACAAATCATGATGATAAATCATCAACCAATCACCCAGCAAATTCTATGTTCTTGTAGCTTATAAAAAGCATGACAAGTGGAGGCACCACAGGCAGCAAAAAGTCTGGGATAGAGAGGGCTCAGCAAGGAAGACAGGCAGTTCACTGTATTTCAAGCAGTTTGAAATGGATCTCACTTCCCCTTGCTCCCCTTCTGGATTGGGGAGATCTTAAACCACAGAAAACAGAATGAGAGAGCAGCTCCCAGCCTTTGTGGCCAGCAGCACCAATGGCAAAGCTCAGCAGCTTGAGAGTTCTTTAAAGCTGCTCTTTTCAGGAATAATGAGTGATGGACACAATCTAAATGTGAGCTGTCAAATTTTAGGAAGAATGAAAACCTCTAATGTTTTATTCCTCTCCAAGCTGTGCCTTCATCTTTGTGCCAACTGTGGGAGACATCAGTGTAGTCCTTCCTCCTAAAGCTTAGGGGAGTTTATTTACAAATGCCAGTGGCTGCCTGAACTCCTGGCTCCATGAAAATAAATGCCAGACTGCAGCAGGATTCAGCCAGGGCCAAGATGTCACCTTCTGCCTCCTGAAGATACAGCCATTCTGGGCTGCAGCTATGGATTATTTTCTATAAAAGTAAATAGATGAAGTGCCAGGACAAACATTTCTCCCCCAAACAAGCCTTATCCATGTGGAATCTCCAGCCAGATGTGCTCTCACCCAAGCTGCTGGTACAATGTGAGCTGGCTGCACTGCACACTCAGGCTGCCAGCCAGGCAAGACCTGAGCCTTTTCACAGACTCAGATAAAGAGAAGACACAGGCAAGGTCTGAAAGCAGAAGGCAGGATGAGCCTGTCCTTTTGAAGCTCCTGCTTGGCAACTTCAGCCTGGATGTACCAGAGCTGATTGCTGGCTCCATGGCTGGCACTGCCAGTGCTGCAGGACTCATCCTGCCACCTCTGCTTTGGGTGAGTCTGTTGGGGAAGATGAAACAGGAAAGCCTTATAAATATGATTGCCTGCAAAAGATTTTGAGAATATGGAAACTATAAGTGAGATTGAAATGAAAGTAAGCATTGAGATACCTCAGTTACTGAACAATGGGAAAACAATGGCATGGCCAGCTGAAGGTGATCCCCTTTTGATGGAACAACACCCTCTGCTTGCAGACAGCTCCAAGGGTCAGAGCAGACCCTACAGCTTGGCAGAAGGGCCCCAAAGAGGAGTTTATAGGGTTTAAAATGTAACACAGTGTGGTAATGTAATGATTCTTATAGGCTGTATGTAAATGCTATAGGATTTGTATCTTGTACTAGATTGGTTAGTGAGAATCAGAATATTCAACACAGAAGAAGATTTATGGTATTGGAACGGGAACCTCGCTCTCTTAGCTCTTGCCTCTTGCCCTGTTTATTCTCTTACCCCTTTTACTCTCTTATGCTTTTACTCTCTTACCCTCTCATCCTCTCTGCCCCTCTCTTCTCTCAGTCCTGCTCTGAGCTGTGCCTGGCAGCTCCCAGCAGGGCCCTGCCCCCAGGCCCTTTGCAATGAACCCCAAGTTCCTGACCTGGCTGCAGAGATCTCTGTGTCCATCCCGACCGTGCTACCCCCAACACTCTTACATGAGCCCATGTGGAGGAGCTGTCCTGGGTGTTTTATCCCTCCCTAATGCCCAGTTCAGCTGCACAACAATCAGATCTTTCAAGCTTTGGAGAAGGAAAGCACAGCCCTGGGCTGTGAACTGAAGCTGGGAGCTCACAGCAATGTGGGGAATTAAATCTGGGAGCTGAGCAAATTCTCCAGGGAGGTCAGGCAGCATTTCCATCCCAAAACATGGCCCAGCTTGGGTGCTGCTCACACAGCATGAAATGAGAGAGAACACATGGGGCAATAACCCCAAATCAAACCATAACTGCCCCAGCACAGGCACAGACCCACAGCAAAGCCCAGTGGCTACAGCTGGGGATGTGTGAAAGGCAGTGCCCACACAGCCACTGCAGAGCTGGGGGAAAAGCTGATGTGGTGATGAGCAGCAGCTCCCTGAGCAAGCCTCCCTCAGCACTGAAATTAAAAGTTGTTACAGCAAAAGACAGTGGAAGATGCTGAAGGCAACTCAGCAGGGCCAAGGCCATGGTGCTTGTCAATGAAATAATGTCACAGCACTCAGAGCCCAGAGAGCTCAGTGTTCTCACTGAGCTCATCTCAAACACAGACTCACAGAGCTGAAAGATCCTCTGCAAGTGCCTCCCACTGCCTCTTCAGAGGCTGCACACAGAGCTTGGGAATCTCAGCTCCAAACCTGTGCCTCAAGTGCACAGAGCAACAAGTGCTGCATCTGGGGCTGCTTTCTTTTCTTTGGGGATTTCAAATTCCAGCAGCAATGGTCAGCTCTTCATGTATCCAACCTGGTTATTTCAGAATGTGAAATAAAGTGTGCAACTTTCAAAGCTTCTGTGTGTGAGAGCTCCTATGGCAACACAATTAACATCAACTCCAGCAGGCAAAGCCCAGAAATCTGAAATTCCACATGAAGGAACTGCTCTACTTTCTGCCAGCCCCCTGCCACACATCAGCCTTGCTGTTAGGTCAGTCTTGTGCTGCTGGGCATTTTCAGCAGGCCTGGGTTACAATACTGGGGCAAATTCAGCTCCCTGGATCCAGCTCCCTGGATCCTGGATCTGGGATTCTTATCTACAACTAGCCAGGGAAAAAAAAAAAAATGGAGCTTTGCTTAAGCAAAAAGTAAGGAGGAAACTTTGTGTAGACCTGCCCTTAATCACTGCTATTTGAAAAACCCACACAAACTTTGTGCCAGAGCAGGGAAGCTACTAAAGAGCACCACGAGGGGAACTGATCATCAGGAGGTGCAACAAAATCAATTTTCTGGGACTTAAAGTAAAAAATCTCCTGCATCTTGACTTGGGGATGTCTGTGGACAGAGGAGGAGGGATGGAGGTTCCCGTTCTTCCTTAAAAGCTCCCTGGAAATGCTGCTGTGCCCTGACTCCTCTGTCCTGGCAGGCACCTGCACAGGCTGGGATTTCAAGGAGATGCTCTGGAAGATGACCACCAAAAGCTGAACCTTTTGGGCAAATGTCCCAATGTCCAGAAGAACTGAGGGAGAGGAAGAGAACTCCAGCATGGACCAAAGAGGCTGAGGAAAAGCAGCATCAACACTTGCTCTGTGTGTGCTGTCTGTATCCCTAAGGTGAGTGCTTGCATCCTGAGGCTTAGCAGCAGAAGTACTTTTATTTTATGCTAAAATGAAGAAATCCTCTTTCTGCTGACAGGGGACCTTGCAGTTAGCAGCTTCCACAGGGATGGTGTCACTCCCAGCCCAAGCTGGGCTTTAATGACTGCATTGTGAGCTGCTGCTCCTATCAGCAGTGAATTGCTGCAGGTTAATGGGCTCATTGCACAGCACTCATAAAAATGCCTCCAAAACCAGCACAGGCAAAGCAATCTGTTTGAGGTCCAGAACAGGCAGAAAATCCAGCAGACAAATTGACTGAAAACAAGACATTGGCTCATGCACTAACAAACAAAAAGCATAAAGGTTATTACAATTACTGCTGGCAATTGCTCCCCAGATCACACACAGAGCTGCTCAGTACACAACAGCTTCCCTCTGTCTCCATTTCTACCCATTTTTTTCCACCATCCTGCCAGGATTTCTCTCTCAGACTCTGATCTACCTGGAACAAAAGCAGGGATTCACTCACTGCATGCTCCTCCACCACGTGGGCACAGCTTCTTTGGCTGCTTAGTTTTGTACACACTGCCTCAAAACAAATACAAATGTACAAAAAGCAAAGCATGGATCACTGGCCTTGTACCAAACCTTCAGACCAAAGAAGTTAAAAGGAGATGATACTGAGTTCTGTATGCAGCACTTTTTGGTTGTATTTTAATGACACTTGGGAACATTCTCAGTTGGTAGCACTTTGCAAAGCTCCAGGGCAGACATCAGGGTGAGCTGCTGCCTGCTGAGAGAGTGGCTCATTGAGCCCTGCTTTGGAAATCAGCCTTGCTGCCTAACCAGCTATGAAAATATGGCTGTTCCACCCTGGCAGTGTCCAAGGCCAGGCTGGGCAGGGCTTGGAGCAGCCTGGGACAGTGGGAGGTGTCCCTGCCATAGCAGGGGTGGAACAGGATGGGCTTTAAGGTCCCTCCCAACCCAAACCATGCTGTGATTCCATAGCTCTGTGAAAAAGCCACAACACACCGTGGTCTCAGCCTCACTCAGGCCTGGGGGGCACAGAGCACTTGAACTTGGGAAGAGAATGTGGTTTTTAAACTGACATCATGTTTTCCATGGCATCAAGGCAAAGATCCACCCCCAGAAAGTGCCTGCTATCTTGCTGTTCAATTCCTAATGATTTATAATTCCTCTAATAAGGGATTTGCATAAAAGCCCTGGCTGTTTTAAATGCTGCCTTATTTTATGCCTTAAAAGCATGGAGCAGATTTATCTTTTACGAGTAGTCAGACTCTTTATGGCTCTTGCTTCTGCTTGAAAGCCACAGTGACTGCAAATCAACAACACTAAGCCTCCTTTTCCTGCACACAAGTGGGATAAACCTTTAGGCAAATTGCTAAGTGCACTGCTAAACCCCTAAGCTTTCATGGCATTGATTCTCACAGAGTCATGGTAATCCCCAAATCTGGGTGAAATGGCAGAAAAGTTCTCATGCTACATCATTTTCAAAATTAAAACTTCATTGTGAACAAGAATTGCAGGTTTTGCCATTCCCTGGAATTGTGTCTCAAGGGTTTTGTTCATCTACAAATATTGGGAAAATACCACAATTGGCCAAAGGCTGGTGCTGCTGTGGGAAAGAAATAAACAAAAGATTCCCTCAAAAGGTATAGAAATCAGGTCATATTCAGTGCTGCTTTAAAAACCCACCCTAAATATTTACACCAAGGTAGGAAAGGCTGGTAAAGGGCTAAAAGCAACATTGGGTGCCCTCAAGGAATAAATTCCTCCAATTAGTATAAGGAATTCTTGTAACATTTCATTGGTGGAATATTTGTTGTGGAGCACTTGCTAATCTGACAGAAGTGAAAGGTTAATTATTATTCTGCTTCTGGACAGCAGTGAGTGCTCCTGCAGACATTTCCAGGCAGGCAAGAGATTGGAAGCACTTGATCTGGAGAGGTGCTGTGTCCTTGGAGCTCACCCACTTCCCTGAAAATCCACAGATATTAAAATCACAGAACTGAATCACAGAATATTCTAATATTAGAAACATTTGTTTTCAAACTCTGTTTAAATCCTTTGCTAAAGCAAACAAGAATATCTGTTAACACTGGAAAAACAACTTTTACTGCACCTGATCAAAAAATGACCAGAAGTCCAGGCATTTGTGTACAGTACCTGAGGGTCAGGATTAACAGTAATGATATTACTGAGCAGGACAGAGGGAATTGCAGGAACAAGTGGGCACAGCTGCTTTTGGAAGTGACTGGCCAGTTGATCTCTCCACCAAATAAGATCTGGAAGCCATGTAGAGGTCAGAAAAGCAGAAATCTTCTGGTAAAAGCTGGATGTTCCCTGGAGATGTTCTGCAGTCTGTAAAGAGCCAGTGGTTAAAAAGCTTTGATGATAGTTTCAGAAACTCTGTCTGTACCTTGCACCTGCAGCAGCTGCTCCTCTGCCCACAGCCACCCCAGAAGCTGCCCTCAGATTCTCCAAACCAACCCCTGGTGTGACACCCTGTACCCTTCATCCCATCTCATCCCATCCATCAACTCACAAACCCTGCTCCAAAGCAGATCCCACCACCCTCAGAGGGAGAGAAAAGCCCATAACCAGGACCATGGAGCAGCCCAACACAATGAAACATTAACTTCCAAAGACTTTCTCAGGGATATGAATGAAAACAGGTGTGGAAGTGTCCAATGCCAGGGTGCAGAGAGCACTGAGCAGTCTGGCCCAGTGCAAGCTGTCCCTGCCCATGGGAGAGGGTTGGAATGAGATGACCTTTAAGGTCCCTTCCAACCCAAACCATTCTGTGATTTTTTTAAAGATTGAGGCTAATATTAATACTGATACATTAATATTGAATACTGCACTGCTAAACTACAGTTTTCCATCATTTAACCTCCCCTCTAAGCCTCATTGTTCTTCAGGTTGGTTCTTAATTAGCAGGACTTTCAGAGAATAAAACCAGTGACCTCAAGGAGACCTAACTAGAAATTAACAGACTCAACAACTGTGCAGAACATCTCTCTACCAGTAACTCAGAGGGAAGTGAAGGAACTGCTGCAGCCTCATCTCAGATCTGGGGCAGCTGTGGGTGCCACAATATCAGAAGGATCTAAAGCTGTTGGAGAATGTCCAGAGGAGGGAGCTGGGCATGGGGAAGGGTCTGAGGAGCAGCTGAGGGCACTTGGATTGTTCAGCTGGAGAAGGAGACTGAGGGCAGAGCTCAGGGGGGCTGCAGCTCCTCCCCAGGGCAGCTCTGATCTCTGGGACAGGGACAGGGAATGGCTGGAGCTGGGCCAGGGCAGGTCAGGCTGGATTTTGGGAAAGGTTCATCCCCAGAGGGTGCTGGCACTGCCCAGGCTCCCCAGGGAATGGGCACAGCCCCGAGGCTGCCAGAGCTCCAGGAGAGCTTGGACAGTGCCCAGGCACAGGGTGGGAGTGTTGGGGGGTCTGTGCAGGGCCAGGGGTGGGACTGAGTGATCCCTGGGGGTCCCTCCCCACTCAGGATATTCCATCACTCTGTGATTATTGCACCTAAAAAGTGAAGCTCAAGGAGGAAAAGCCCAAATCAAAAGCCAGAGATTGGGAGCTCCTCTGAGCCTCCAGAAAATGAAGTGATGGAGGCACAGAGAGGAGCCCCAGAGCTGCCCACAGTGCCAGTGGGGTAACTGGGAATGCCTGGCAGAGAGCAGAGGCTGCACAAATCTCATTCCCATGTACAAATCTAATTCCCATCAGCCTGTCCATCAGCACACAGGAATTACAGGAGGTGAGTGTTCTGGCATTTCTTCTGACAACAAGAAACTAAGACCAGGCAGGGATGTTGAAATCTGCCTCACTTCTAGCAGCTCTTTGGAGGAGGACAGAAATAAAATCACCCCAAAAAAAGCTGATAAAAATGAGAGGAAACATAGCAGAACCACTGGGATATAGGACTAGATGCCATCCCAGCTGAATAAGCCAAAAGACTTCTTGATGTGCAAAGAACAGGAGCTTTTGCCTGGAGAAGCCACTATTATAATTCTATTTATAACTATTAGACCTTGGGGAAGAGAAGCAGAATGTGATAAATAATAAAAGATACACAGATGACAGTGAAAGTGGCCAGTAATTAAGAAATTGATGGCTCAGAGCCCCCTTTTGGGGCTGGAAATGGATGCTGGGCTCTACACATTAGTATTAACATATCATTTGTCATCATGGTTAACATTTACAGATACTGGGTCTTTTTTGCATAATCCAAAAAAAGTAGCTTAAGGTCTCCCTAAATTCTTATAGCAAACAGATGCAACAAAGCACCTGGAATTGCAATCATATTTTAAAGGTGAGGCCTGAAAAGTGTCTTTTTGTGCCCACAGGAGACAACTGGAACAAGAACCAGTAAGTGCCCCAACAGGATGTTGTTTTTCAATTCAGCCACTGAAAACTTGCACATTGACAGGACAGTGAGAGACTGAGGGCTGCAGTGTGAAGAATAAAGTCCACATTTCTCTCCACAGCAGCTGAAGCTGCCCAAGGGCAGGAACAGAGAGACTTGCTGTAATTTTCCTTGTCTCTGCTGGGGCTGACATCCCAACTTGTGTTGTTCCTCCCAGCTCTGATTTCTGCTGGGGAAAGCAGCAGCTCTAGAAATGCCTCAGGAAAAAAAGATTGACACAAGTCAGTGCTAGCACAAAGAGCCTCTAATGAGGGACAGGAAACCCAAGTCCTGCTTGGAAGAGCTGCCCCAACACCTGAAATGTCACTGCTGTGAGCTGAGCTCAGAAGTTTGTCGTGATCAGGGTGGGCAGGCCCTGGCACAGGGTGCCCAGAGCAGCTGGGGCTGCCCCTGCATCCCTGGCAGTGCCCAAGGCCAGGCTGGGCAGGGCTTGGAGCAGCCTGGGATGGTGGAAGGTTGTTGTTCACAATGTGAACTGGCAACTTCCAAATTAATATATTTTTAAAAAGACTTTTACCATGAATGCATTCCCACAAGAGTTACTAACACTTTACAACAAAGACAAGACTTTCTAAGTATAGACAACAACAGTAACAGAATTCTTAGACTTTCAGTTTTCCCAACTATCATCTCAACAAATTGTAATGAAGAACTGATTATTTCAGCTCTTACTTACAATGCTCCAATGGTAATTCAACCCAAACCAACAATGGCTATTGCTACTACATTACCAATGAATATAAACAAGCAAGTTGTATTCTGAGAAATGCTTTTTAAGAGTTTTAGCCCAGTACCTAATGTCCTTTAGATAAAATATGCTTTAAGAATTCTTTACAAGTTCATTTCTCACACTGGCTGTCCCAGCTTCTTGCAGGGATTTGGAGTGGATAATCTTGAAGGGCCCCTTCCAATCCAAACCATTCTGTGATTCCATGAGAAGGACTGGAGAAACTGCACAGTTTGTTCCACCAGGATGTGATTTAACCCTTCCCAGCTCCAACCAAACACTCGGGGCAGCCCGAGCCCACAACTCCAAAAGTTCATTCTGTTCTGGGGAAATATTTTGAGCATAAACAGAGCTCAATAATTTTGGTGCTTTGGCCAAGCTCTCAACTGGAATCAGCAGAGAGCAGGTCAGGCTCTGTCCCTCCATTCCCTTTGCTCCACAGAGGAAACACCTTGAATTCATATAAGAATTTAGGGAGAATTTATAAGAATTTAGGAAGACCTTAAGCTACTTTTTTTTGGATTATAGAAAAAAGACCGAATATCTGTAAATGGTAACCATGATGACAAATGATATTTTAATACTAATGTGTAGAGCCCAGAGTCCATTTCCAGCCCCAAAAGGGGGCTCTGAGCCATCAATTTCTTAATTACTGGCCACTTTCACTGTCATCTGTGTATCTTTTATTATTTATCACATTCTGGTTGAATTCAATTGCCAACACTAAGTCCTTGTCCAGCCCAGCAGCCCTGGGCAGTCCTTGTCTGCCCAGGGCTGCTCAATCACTAGTGGAAAAGCTGCTCATTGTTTTGGGCTGGGCTTTTTTGGTAGTGTTTTAATCATGACATTTGGTGCCAGCATCCATTATTTATTTTCAGGAGCATTGGAGCCACAGCTGTGAAGCTCCAGGTTTTGTGATACAACATGGGAAATTCAATTTTTGCTGCTCCCAGGCAGCAGCTGCAAGTGAAGGGGATGCTGAAGTGTGTTTTAAAACCATGTTCACACATCCTGATCCATTTAGGCTTCCCATGGTGTGGCCAGCAGGTAGAACACAGACACCTGGGGATGAAACAGGCAAAACCAGAGCAGAAAATCCACTGAAGCCACAGAAGTTCCTTTGAGCCACCTGAGAGGAACTCAGCAGCCTCAGCAGAGCACAGGGCAGCTCCTCAAGGTTCCTCAGCCACAGGGCAGTTATTGAAGCAAGTGGCTCTCAGATTTGGGGGACACAGGGATTGCTGCTCCCCACATCCCCATGGCCACACTGCTCAGGTAAAACAGGTATTTACACCAGGCAAGAGTGGCAATACTACCTAAAAAGCTGTCTCCAAAAAAGAAACAGGTACAAGATGCTTCAGCCTGTATCAAACCAGCTCTGTGAAGGACAGAACCAACACAGCAGAGTGCAGACCTGCAATTTCACAGCTTTGTGTTCAGGACAGCAGTTCATATCATGTTTTACATCACATGTGCTCACAGTTTATATCATGTTTCACATCACATGTGCCAATCCCAGCCTGTGTGCAGGACCTGCCAGTTTTATTGCACAGCTCAGGCTCTGGGCCCCACCAAAGCTGAGGGCACAGGCTCATGTCCTGCTTCCAGGCCTCAGCTCCTGGCAGTCAAATTAAAATAATTCCTCCTCCTGTGCCACACTCTTCACATGGTTAAAATAAAGGAGGAAAAACCAGAATAGGTGCCAAAAGATGTGTCTCCTCCAAATGCAGCTCAATTTCTGCAGTGTGAGGTTACAGCTAATGAACAACTGACAAAAAATGATGCCACAGAGAGCTGGTTTCTGGTCTGCACATAACCTAAAAGCAGCATTGTTGGATTATGCCCTTTTCTGACTCAGAGATGGGGCAACTAAGAGGCATTTTAAAATTTTTATTTTGTTTTCAGTCTCATGTGAAGGGTGAGACAATGCAGATGTTAAAATTCCCTCCATCACAGTTAGATGCCATAACCTAAGTGCAGCACAAGTGAGGGCAGCTTGGGTTGGCAATCAGCTGTAAAAGCAATCCCTCACTGGGCTGTTCCCCATCCCAGTCTGGGCAGCTCTTCCACTGCTCTGTCCTGCCCTGCTGGGATTTCAGCTTGAATTGGCACAGCCAGCCTGGTGCTCAGTGCACAGCAGTGCCTGCACAACTACCAGGTGTAAATGCTGCTACTCACTGCTGCCTCGTGGCTCTGGGGGCAGCTCTGGGCTGAAGGTTCCTCTGGTGCCACCAGGCAGGCGTAGAGGGCCAAGCCTTCCTCTGTCCAGGCCTGCTGCAGCCCCACCACCTCAAATGGAGCTTTGGGACCATCCTTCCTCTTCAAAGGAGGCACCTGGAAATCCATTGGAACACAATTCCATTTTTAGATGGACTGAAAAAAACCCTTTAACTTGCTCTGTTGCTTTTGAGTAGAGCCTCACAACAAGCCAGGGAGAACTCTGCTTTCATTAGTAGATTACTAGCCAGTAGAAAAATCAATAAAGACCAAATGAAATAGGAATAACACATTGCTTTTGATAAGCCATGGGATTTATTTTCACCATGAGGACTTGCAAGCTCTGACTTCCACCAGTTTCACCAGCTCTATTTTCTGCATTTACAGGGAGATAAAGGCTTTAAAAACATGTATTTAACACAGGGCCAGGCTGGATTTTCAAACTGCTGCACAGCTCAGCTGGATCATTCAAAACACCAGCACCAAGTCCTCCACTGGATTCCCATGGGGAATTCTGCACCATCCAGGGGACCACTGCTCCAGCACAGCTCCACTGGAATCAGCAAGGAAATGCTGATTTACACAAGCCAGTCCATGGAATTGTATGGATTACCAGATGAGAATTTGGTCTAAAAATGCTTCAACATTTCCAATTGTCACAGACATGTTTTATGAAAAATCCTTTCCTTAGGATTTTTCCTCCTGAGAAGCTGAGAGGCCTCAGGAACAAAATGTAACCAATGGTTATCTGCTGCTGTGGGATGCAACAGGTGCATCTGGGATTGGGCTCATGTGGTTGTTTCTAATTAATGGCCAATCACAGCCAGCTCTCTGGACTGTCTTGGGCAGTCACAGGATTTTGTTATCATTCCATTTTTCTTCCTTTGTTTGCTAGCTTTCTGATGAAATCCTTTCTTCTATTCTTTTAGTATAGTTTTAATAATATATATATCATAAAATAATAAACCAGCCTTCTGAAACATGGAGTCAACATTCTTGTCTCTTCCCTCATCCTGGGACCCCTGCAAACACCACCACATCCAATTCTTTCAGTGAAAGAAATGCAAACTTCTTCATTGCTATCCAACAGCCATTTCAGAGCCTGTGTAGAATAAACAGGTGGATTTTACTCCAGTTTTTCTTGGGCACAAAATCCATCTGACCATGTGAGCCTACAACCAGCAGAGTGACACAGCCCTGGAAGCTGAGGAACCCTTTCAGGCTCAGAGAGAATTGCTACAAGTCAGAGCTCAGTTGTGGTTTTTTAAATGGTAACAACACAAAGGAAGAGAGCTCACACTGCAGCTGGTCACAATCTAACAAGTCTGAAAGGAAAATTCAGGATGCAGGGCTGTTCCAGTGGCAATTTTCATTAGCACTGAACTAACACTGAAGAATGTTAGCAATGTTTTAATGCAAGCACGAACATCATTAACAATTAATTGTGTTTAAGTGGAGTTTAAGTGATTTAAAAGCCTGGCTGCTCAGGGTGAAATCTACCTTGACTGTGTGGATCAGTATTGGTATCCCAGAGTCTTCCCCAGGGAAAAGAATAAGGCCACTGAGCAGGGTGGGAAGGAAAAATATACACTGGGGAGGGAAAATACACTGTTTTCCCTAGGGAAAAAAGGACAATATGGATGGGAAGGAGAGGGGATGGGGTGGTTTCTTTAGAGGAGAAAGACATGTGAACCAAAGGACAATTAAGGCGCCCCTCACTTGTTCACAGCACTCCTGACTATCAGGAATGGTCTGTTCTTATGTAGAACAAGTGGTGAAAACCAGGAACCTGTGTCCACTGCCAAGGACAAAGCCTAACAGCCAGCAGTCACTTCCAACAACTGAAAATCCTGCTCAACAATCTTTCACTTCTTCAGAAACTCCAGACACAACCCAGCTCCACCAGCTCCGGCGAGACTTTTATTTACAGACTCTGAGGTGAATTAAAACATAATTTCCACTTTGTTCAGCCACTGTTTTGTAGCTGTTGGGTGGAAAAAAAGGAGATTTCAGGGGTGATTATGTATTCAGTGGAGGCCCAAACACAGCCCTCATCACCCAGAGCCTTTGGTGGCTGCACTCACCAGGGACAGCAGCCATGTCACGAGGGCCTGGTAGATGTTGGCTGCTCCCAGCACCTTGTCAGGCACCTGCCCCTCACACTGATCCATGGCCACTTGGCCACAACTTGCCAGCCAAATGGTCAGCAGCAGCATCTCCTTTTCCACACTGCAGGATCCAGGCAATGTGGAAATAGCTGGCAAAAAAGAGGCTTCCTGTCCAAAAAAAAAAAAAAGACAGTATTAAAATGAAAGTCACTTGGATTACTGGAAGTGTATTCATCATCAGGAATTAATTATATTCATTGCCATCACAGGAGGGGCATTTAACACCCAGAGAGCATTTATCAAAGAGGGAGAATGAGCCATAAAAGCCAGGTTTTTCCATCAGTGACACCTGCCTGAGCACTGCAGGTTTTCTTGGACAGCTGTCACCTGGGTCCTCATTTAGTCACACACTGCCTGGTGAATGGAAGATTACACAGTCACAGCTGGAAAAGTGTGATTGAATTTATTCTGTATTCAAGACTCAGTGTTTGGGGTTTTTTTTTAATCACTGAAAAGCCCTCAAACAAACCTGATAGTGTGAAAACTCATTATTTTCTGCTTCACCTAACATCCCTAATTTCAGAGATGAGGTCACAGTTAAGGGAACTCACCTCCTTTCTTTACTTCAGCATTGATAGTTGGTTATTTAGGATGCAAATTCCCTCTCCTTTAAGAGAACTGTTCAAGACACAACTTTAAGCTTGAATTGTGGATTTGTAGTTTTTTGTCCTTCCACAGATGCTGCAGCTGTAATTATTGGCTGTGTTCTTCTTCCTATCTATATTCAACTTGCTGCCCCTGACATTTCTTTGGTAAATTAACCAGCAAGCCCCTAAAATCCCAAAGATTCTCCAGTACTGCTCCTCAATAGTTACCATCACAGAACCATGGAAGGTTTGGCTTGGAAGGGGCCTTAAAATTCATTTTCTTCCACCCTCTCCCACAGGCAGGGACAACTTCCACTGGACCAGGCTGCTCCAAGCCCCATCCAACCTGGCCTCCTGTTTTCAGTTGCTCCATGTAGCCCATAATGAGGATTTCTGCCCACACCTCTACATTGAATGAACCTTAATTTGATTTACCTGAATTTACTCTGAAAGCAAAGTAAGCTAAATCCAATTACAGTCACTTTAATTCTGAATTAAAATGTCCAAAAGTGTGTTTCACAACTAATCCACTTGACAAGTTAATGTAGCTTGACTTTTGTGCTGGTCCTCAGAACAGACAACTTCTTAAAATGGTTTAATAAGGACTCAAACTAAAGCAGCTCTAATGTGTCACCCAGTTTTTTGGCACCAAATAAAACTGTAAATTAGCAATAAAGGCAAAACAGCCATGAAAATGTGTGTGCTGCTGCAGATTTGTATTAATTCATACCCTGGGGTGCCAACAGAATTCCTCAGGGCTTTGACCCCTCCACTGAAATCCCCTGAGGAAGAGACCTTGGGAGAAACTCTGGGACCATGAGGGAAAAGTGACCTTCCCCTATATCCTGGAAAAGGATCCTTCCCTCCTCCCTCAGCAAGGGTGTGGGGATCAATTTAAGAGCTGATGACATAAACAGGATCTGTAAGTAATGTTTCAGCAGGAAATCTCCAACTATTCCAAACTTCCCTAGCCCAGCAGGTTTTCTGACCCAAATCAGATAAATTTACTCATTAAGGTTCTTTCTGACTGAAGTTCTGGTGAAGGTTGGACCTTCCCTCTCCTCCCTCTGGCAGCCTCCTCACCCCAACAGGAATCTAAGTGTAGAGCTTGAATAAATTCTGAAATATTAAGAGTAATGAACAAAAAATGAGCTAATCCAGTTTAATTCTGGACAAGAATAGCTGAAGAAAGATACAAGTGGGGCTTTCTGGGTATGGCTTCCCACAGCACTGCCCACTTTACCCCAGTCTGCAGAGGAGAGTTCAATCTGCCCACGTTACACTGGCTTTTATTTGTGAAGTATTAGGTTATAAAAAGCCCAAAATTACTGAAATGCTGGGCTATTTTTGGTTGCTCTAGCTGGAATTGTGCTGTCACTCAGAGATAGGCTTGCAGCTGATTGCAGTCAAGTGCCAACAATTACCAAAGAGTAAATAAGATAAAATTTCCTATTCCCAAATTCTTGCTATTTTATTTTGCAATTATAGTTTATGTCATTACAAGTTCCAGCCCTTCAGCTCAGTTTCCCAACCCCCCTCCATCCCCAGCTCTGGCCTTTTTAACTCTCACATAACACCAGTGCAAGGAGGAGCAGCAACCACAGTGAAATATCCATGATAATCCCAAAGGAAGCTACTATTCATTAAAAACTCATTTTAATAAGTGGAAATTTACCTCCATACTATTATTATTTTAAAGCAGAGCTGTTTATGATAACAGCAAGCCAAGGCCTAGTGGGCACAAGATTGCCAGCCAAGATTAAGATCACTTTCTTTCTAATAAAACAGCTCAGAGTGGTTAAATGATGCTTTGTTGATGTTTTTTAAAAGAGTAGTTAACATTACTCTTCCTACACATCCATGTTAGATTGGACAAAGAGTTTCAAAGACTGGGAAACATTAATGCCAAAGCTGTGAGAGGCTGGAATGACCAAGTTTAGAACTTCACAAAGGTTTCCCAGCAGAATCAACTCATCCAGTCCAAGGAGTTGTCCCAGTGGCAGGATAAGCTAAGGAAAAACCAATTTTTTTACTTTAATAGACACAATCTCTCCCTTTAAGGTAAATAAAACATCAATATTTCCCTCCCAGCACCTTTTCCAACACTAACATGGAAGCAAGGCAGCATGTTCCACCCAAATACCCTCCCTACTCCACTGGACAGACCCTGCAGCAGCAAAAGCTCCATCCAAACATGCCCTGCATGGAAAAGGAAGAGAGGTTAAACTCACAAAACCTCCTCCTTCACCACAGAGGGGTGAGTGAGGGGCAAGGGGAGGAATAGCAATACTGTCATTCTCATTGGCTGGAGGTTTAATCAAAATAATTGTTTTCAGCCCTGTCTAAATTTATCCCCCTATGTCATCTGCACCCTAGCTTGGATCCCAGATTTAAGAGGCAATCCCTGATGAATGGCAAATTACTGACTGCAGAACTCTTTTGCCAAAGGATGCATCTGCTGTGGGTTTGTAAATGTGAGCTGATTTCTAAGTGCTGGAGCAGCTCAGCTCATTTCTCTAATGAACCTTCCCCTCTCATTGCACAGCTGCTCTGGCATTCCATGCTCTGCCCTGCTCAGAGCTCCTGGTACAGGACATAACCATGATGATTGTGTGGTTATATCCCCATTTTCCACACAGTCATGTGGGAAATGCAGGATTTTTAGGACACATTTAACAATTCTGGCCATCTAAAGCAAAGCAGATTATCACTATTCCATGGCTTCTAAAAATTCTTGCATGAGATGAAGACATATTGGAAATGTCAAGTGTTTGTTCATTTTCATTCTGTGGGGAAGGAAAAATGATGACAATGCCATCTGTTAGATGATTTGAAACTCCACATTAAAGTGTGGAATAAACCCTGAAACCATTCAAAAAACTGCTTTATCACTGCAAAGTGGGAGCAAGGGGTGAGAATGAGGAGAGGATCTGCAGTTCCTGCATGCAACTGGCAGAACACCCCGGAATTAGGAAGTTGACTTTTCCTCACGAAAAGGAGAGTACAAGTGATGTTTAATGGTCTGAATGGCCTTTTTGTAAATGCATTTCTGTAGCAGAGTCACTCTGTGGCACCACTGCCTTTCTGAGCATCATGCTGAGGTTATGGATCTGAAAAACATGATGGGGGCAAGATGGCATTGAAATTTCTGATGTGGATGAAGCTCAGATTGCTCAAATGGAGGAATTATGGTGCTCTAAAGCAGATAACTCTGCCAAGAGAGGCTGCAGGGATTCAGGGAGCTGTGTAATGGAGCATTATTTGCTCTGATCTCCATAGTTTTCAATTCACTTAGGGCACTCCAGATCATGAGAATTTAAGTTAAAAATATAATAATAAACAAAATGTCTTTGCTGACAGTTTTCTTGCTCTGGACAATTATTCTTAGTCTTGGGTATGAAGAATAAAACCTCTTAACTGCACTAAGGGAATTCTCAGCTGCTTCACTGGAGTTAATGGCTCATCTATCAAAGATGTGGATAAATCTGGTCCATAGCATTTGTTAGCAGAAAGATGCTGTGGATCATACAGGATCAAAATTTTTTTGGTCCAAATTCAACAAATTAAAAAATCCATTCAAATAATCTGTAACAAACAGCTTTTTTATTTACATGTAATTTCTTCTTTATTTTTTAGAAGTAGGAAAATTTTCTTTAAAAGGCTCAGCTCAGGTAAACACTGACCTGAGAATTGCATTAAAATTTAAACCAAAGCAACACTGAGTCTTATTTGAGTTTGTTTGCTTTCCAAGCCATAATCATTAAAAATGAGAAGTGCCTTTTCCATGATTGGTGTTTACACTCCAGTAACACTTGGAGAGGCTCAGAAGGATTCCCAGCCTCATTGTGCTGGTGTTCTGAGCACATGTAACAAAAAGTTCCTCCTCTAATGAGTTTATACTCCTGGTTAATGAGAAGCAGCTGAAATGAGTAAAGGAAGTTTAATTACTTACACATTTCATGTGAGCATAAGACTGGGAATGGGGAACTTGTGCCTCAGTCCTGGCTCTGGAATGAAGGATTTCTCTGTGGAACAGTAAAGTGAGGATAAGATTTCCTTATCCTGGTCCCTGTCTAGCTGGATTCATTATCAAGACTCTGTAAAGTGCTCTGAGGAGGAAGAGTATAAGATAATCAATAAACTTTCAAAATTAACCTCTCTTCCTTTTCTGAATCCTGAAAGTGTTGTGGCCTCTCAGCCCCCTCAGTATGATCCTGTCTGCATCTTCCACTTGCTCTTCAAAGGGTTCCAGCCTGCCTCACACATGAAATGTGTCAGCACTTCCAGACCCTCCCAGGGAAGGGAATTGCACCTGCTCATCTGGAAATGCTGGGACAGAGCATGGAATTGGTCCTCAGCCATCTGAAATCTAGGCTGGCATCTGGAACATGCTCCAAGCTGGGTTTAAATCTGATGGGAATGGCTCTGCTTGGATACAACAGGAGATTCCCAGTGGGATGGAACTAGAGATTCCTTAAGGTCCCTTCCAACCCAAACCATTTGGGATTGGTTCTATGATTCACCACAAATTTATCACCTTGGGGAAAACCTCATTTTTTCTTCCCATCTATTTATCTTTTTTATTTATCATTTCCCCTGATACTCTATGGAAATCCCCAAAGAAATAAAGGAAATTAAAGGGTCTGGGGGAGGAAACTCTGCTCAGCTGTTTTATCAGAAAGTTTTAGCAGAGCTAAAGTGGCTTGTTCTACAGACTGTCAGCTTCCAATTAAAATGGATTGTATCCAGTTTGTCACAGGCTCTGTGCTCTTCCCTCCAGCTATAAAACACCCTCAAGACAACCCTTCAGACCTGTGAGTTTGGGGCTGTGTGATCCTGAGAACTTCTAAGTGCTTACAGTGCTCCCTGAAGCTGGTGGGAACTCCAGGTGCTTGGCACTGAGCTGGGCAGAGCTCTGTGTTTGCCAAATAAAAATAACTGCACAATTCTTCCACTCCATAATCTCGGGTAAAGCCCTGAATTCCATTCCTTGCCACTGAGAAGAATGCCCCATAATGAGTATTTGTGGAATAATGTGTTTACTAGTTGTGACCAAGATTATCCCCATGTGCTGAGATTTGGAACATGAGCCCAGCCTAAGTCAATGCTGAACAAGAAGTCACGAGGAAAACCAGGAGTGTAATTTAAATCCTGCAGTTCCTTTAACAGACAAACCTGTACATCCCCTTGGAACAACAGAGGGGCAGGTTCAGCCTCCTTTCATCTACAAATAGCATCAGTGATCACAGCCCTGAGGGAAGGCCAGGAGTTGGGAATTCTATTTTGGTTCCAAGAGAGAATCACAGCAGAAAGTGTTTGTTTCTCTGTGTAATTAAACGTGACTGGCACTTGTTCAGAGCCGTTGCAAACCCGGGGCAGCCTGGCACACTGCAGGACCTGAGGAGACAAAAAGCTCAGATATGGTTTTGTGTCCTCCTGCCATCTCTGGGATTAGAAATAGAATTTGGCTCGTGGACATTTTACATTATTGTCTTCAAGTTTAACGTGAACATCCTGCTAATGTGAATGGAGGAGTATTCAGGACCTCTACTGGCAGCAAGCTCATGCATGGAATCCTGGAAACTCTGCTCCTTTTCCTTGTATTAACCTTTCCCTTAAGCAACAGCAACCAATGTTCCCATCTGTCAAACTCAGGCAGGAGTGTATTGAGGAATAAGCCTAAACTCATTTTAATCACTTCCAAGATATGCCGAGGACTATAAAGGATTAAATATCTCACATTATCCTGGGGCCTTTCCAAACTGCAGTCAGAGAAACAGCACTGCAAGATCTCATTGCTTTATGACTCCCTGGCTCTTCAATTCCTCCCACAGCTGGAAAAAGCACAAACCTGGGAGCCATCAGAGTGCCTCTCCATGTTCACATGGAAGGGTCTCCATGGCTTTTTGGTGACCCTCTTGCATTCAGCACAGGTGAATTTCCTGGTTCTGAGCATTTCTACAGCAATCGGGCTGGAAAACCTCTGAAAGCAGCCAAAGGTTATGAAAGCAGCTTTACTGTGTGGCTCTTGGACCTGCTGTGGTGGTGTAAGCTGAACTGGGGAGAGGAGCACAAGGATTGTTGTCATCTTATTGCAAAGCTCCATCCCTTCTTGATGATTTCTCATGGGCATCTCCTTGCAGCACTGACTCCTTCCTCACAACACAGCCACCAAACCCCAACTCTCCCCTCACCCAGCTAACCCACTCTTTGGTAGCACTCTTCCTCTTGTTGGACACAGCTGTGGCCTATTAAGGGCAGGCCTGTTCCTAGTCTTTGATGATTAGTACAGCTGCAACTCCTCAGGTGTGGGACTACCTTCTGCACTATCTTTATTTTCTTACCTTCCATCCCTCCACAGAGGATGGGAAGTACAACCTGCCCTAAGAATGCTTCCCTAACATTCATGACTCTGGGAACACAGAATTCACAGGATGAATTCACAGAATGACCAGGCTGGAGGAGACCTTAAAGATCAGTGAGTCCAACCCATGCCCTTACACCTCCATTAAACCATCAAATAAACCATCCAGTCTTTTTATAAACACATCCATGGAGAGCAAACTCCCCCTGTGTGGAGGGAGGTGTTTGTAACACAGACAGGTCAGGCCTGGACTCTCTGCTTGCCTCTTAAGGCAGATCTCAGGTCAGATCTGTGCCATGCTGAGCCTCAGCTCCTGGGATTTGTGCCCACAGCCAGGGACAGCAGGAAGCAGCTACTCCAGCAAAGTGCTGTGCCAGCAATCCCCCCGTTTGCTTTCCCTGGCACCATGTGGGAAGATGAAGAGGAGGCCAGAAACACAGGCTCTGTGCCAGCTGCCAGCCACCCATGCTAGAAAAACATTTCCTTGGGATCTTCCATCTATTCCAAATGCTGTGTGCTGGGCTGGTGGCACAAACAGGAATCTTGGCCTCCTGTCTCTGTGTGCTAAGTTTAACTCCATCTCTAATTGCCTTAGTTTATTTTTAAGCCTTTCTTGAGTCGAGGCAGAGGGTTCATTAAGTACAAGAGATTTTAATCTTGTTTCAGGAACTCATTAAATGCCTGGCAGGAAAAAAAAAGGAGGAATTCAGGGGCCATCTGGTGGTTGTTGGGCACAGCACTGCTGGCCACAGCCTTGGCATCAGCCCAACAGGGAGAGCACCTGGAGCCAAGCAAACCCCAAACTCAGCTCTGGTGTCAAAAAAACATTCCTGTAGGAAATATGTGGTGATTTTTACAATTAATGGGGTTTTTTAAAGCTATATTAAAATAACAGGGCTAAATGCTGTTGTAATTACATTCACACAGATGCAGTTGCTTTGACCCAGGGTCAATGAAAACATTTGATCACAGGTGATTTGTATTACCAGGATCACCTTTGGAGCAATGCAGATATAGAAAAATTCAACTACTGTGTAACAAAATCGTTATAATCATAAAAAGATTTTATAGGTTTCCTCAGCTTCTCCAAATATTGTACTGCACCACATTTTGGGGGATAAATTGGCATTTCTGTAAGGAAGTGGCAAAAAACCTATTCCTTCATGAGTGGTTGATCAGGCCTTTGTCCATTCTTTAAGTGGAGACATTAATTTGACTTTCTTACAGTCCTTTTCCTTTATCCATTTTCCACCCAGCAATAAAAGTGGTGTATTTTTAAATAGTGCTGAGGCCATCATCTCAGTGCAGTCATGTGGGCAGCTCCAGTGGAGCTGGGGAGGTGCCCAAGTGCCCTGGCCCAGCAGGTGAAGTGCTGGGTGGGGATCCCAGGATCCACAATGTCCTTGAACAACCCAGAGAGGGAAGAAAAGGGCAACTTCCAATGCTGATGTCAGCACCATTGCCTCAAAAAGATCAAAACACCCATGGAACAGCAATGGCAATCACAGGCACCTATTTAAGGAAGACAGGTAAAGAATCAAAAGCATTTCACTGACAATTTGCAGATCAAGGCACCTCCTACTTAAAAATAACTTCTGGGGCCAGTAACTGAACTAAAAATACTTTACAAGTTTTGGAAATCAATCCCTACTTTCAGGCAGACCGTGCTGATGCAGGGTAAGTGTCCCAGTAGTAGAATGTCCAGCACTTCAGCACCACTCTGGATGGCAAATGTGGATTTTGTCAGGGATTTTCCCCTGAAGAAATACAGGATCAAAGAGAGAAAAAAGCCATCAAAGGGCAAGGAAGGATTTGACCATGGTATATTGGTAATTTTATCTTCCAGTTTGTAAAAATACTGAGAGTTTAAAACACTAAGACACAGAATAAATCATTTTCCATTCCTTCTGGGAACACAAAAATTGGAGAGAGAATAATTTAAATGAGACTTAATGAAAAGCTTTACAACTCTAGGGATAATTAAACAGCAACATGTACTACCTGGGAGTCAAAGAATCCTCACCATTGAAGATTTCAAGACCAAGTTCTATAAAGAATTCATTTTGTTGCAATACAAGTGGAACATCTTGTGGTTGAGAATTCTCCCTGACACCAGTGAGCTGAGTCAACAGGGTGTTAACATAAAGAACCTGCTGATTTTGACAAAAAGGTGATGGAGCCTGTGTTTACAAGATGGAAGGGAAAGTACCCACATCATCTATTTGTTAAGGTAGAATGACTCTGTTGTGCCTGGATGTTTTTGTTGTGTAAGGCAGCTGTAAGGCTAAGCTGCAATGAGATGAGGATCATGGTAATATAATTACTAATACAAGGTTAGCCCAAGTGATTGTGAATGCCAAGAAAAATGAGATGCCTCAGTGTGAGTCAACACATTCATTTCCCAACCACCCTGGCTGTGTAAGGGAGATAAAACTGTGTTTATGAGGGGCTGCTTACAAGGTGGCTCCTAATAGCTCTCCAACAACATTATCCTGTTCTGCCATATCATGATAAAGCAATAAATGCAGAATCAAGCTGAAGCCCTGCTGAAAACAACTACTTTTTTCCAATAATAAAGGAGATGAGTACAAGCTAAATTCTAGTTGTTCTGTGTGAAATGAATGCCAGGGCTGGATGGGCCTTGCAGGGGTTTGGCTGCAGTGTTCAAGGGCAGGTCTGACACAAGCTCAGGTGTTTCACCTCACATGGGGCTGCTGGAAAAGGAGCTCTGGGAAGCTGAGACATTTCCCTTGGTCCTGGACAAGCTGCAGAGCAGCTCTACCTCTGCCTGGCCTCACCCCCTCACCTGCACTGACTGTGGCTCCAGCTCAGCCCTGTTCCATCACACCAGACCCCCTGATCACTGGGCTGCCCCTGGGTCCTGCCCCTGCCTTGGCTTTCTGCCCTTCATCTTGCCCTTCCTCATCCCCACACATTTGCCAACTGGCCACCCTCACTGAGCTGCTCTGCTGCTGCTTTGGGACTGTGGCAGTGCCCTCCCTGCTGGCAAGGACTGCCCTGCCTGCCCTGCTCTCAGCTGCACACCCTGCTTTGTCTTCCCCAAAGGCTTCCCACTGCCAGAGGGCAGGGTTAGATGGGATATTGGGGAGAAATTCTTCCCTCTGAGGGTGGGGAGGGCCTGGCACAGGCTGCCCCTGCATCCCTGGCAGTGCCCAAGGCCAGGCTGGGATAGTGGAAGGGGGTGGAACAGGATGGGATTTAAGATCCCTTCCCACCCATCCCAGTCTGGGATGCTGTGATATCCTTAGAATAACCTGCTTGTGCTGCTCCTGATATAATATCAAACTCAGCTCTGAGTGTGGCAAAAGTTACCACCATTATCTGGATCCCACCTAAGGGGAATGTGACAGAAAACAACACCAGCCCCAAGTTACTGATCATAACAAGCAAGATGAATGCAGTGACAGATCAAACCCATTTCATTTTACATCCTTCATTTAACTGCTTTACATCCTGTGAGCATTCCTTCTGTCTCCCTCATCAATAACACTGCTCACACAAGGAAAGAAACCTTGTGCTGTTCCTCTAAACTGCTAACTCAGCCTGACCCTACAGCGAGGATCTCACCACCACTCTGCTGGCCTTCACAGAACTCCAGGTGCTTGCATCAGTTCTGAACCAGATTCAAAGGTTAAAATGTGGTTGGGGACCCAATTGCAGAAGAGATCAACTCATGCCAGTCTTAAATTTCACCAAAAGTTTGGGTGGGGCAGAGAAGAAAAAAAAAAAAAAAAACCAAACCAAACCAAACAAACAAACAAACAAACAAACAACCCACCCACACCCCCCCCAAAAAAAACCAAACAAAGAAACAAAAGCCCAAATAAATGAACCCAAAACAAAGCATTAAAAAACCAGGTTCTTCCCTGCATTATTTTTAAAACCAAGAGGTGAGCCAGATTGCCCAACTATTCAGACACCTCCAGACATGGACCTGACAGGCAGAACTCTTAGAAAGAACCCACTGATTTCCCAGGGAATTGGCACCTGCATGTCTTGAAAATCCACTGGATCTCAGCCCCTTCTCCAGCAGCTGAAGTGCCCCTGGAAGTGAATTCTCAGTCTCTCAAGTTCCCTCTCCCCAAGCCTGACTCTCAGAGTGAAGCTGAGGACAGAGTTTGACTGAACTGGGTTAAGAAAAAGGAGACGGCACATTAAATCTGCTTTTACATTTTAGACAAGAACTCTAATGTAACCCTAATGCAGCTTTTTAAATTTCCTTTGCCAGTCTTTCCCAGCACCTCAGCTACAGTAATTGCAGAGTTTCTAAACTTTCCCTCTGATTATTATTCAATTCAATTATTTATGTACATTATAAATGGTCAGAAGAATTCTGGAAACTGTGACAAGTGTTCCAGATCTGAACATCTCTCACTGCCAAAACAAAGGACCTACAAAACAAATTTGCAAGTGTGCTGCTCTGTCAAACACTGGGGCTTGTTCTTTGAATATATGTGTTTATATATAGATATTAGATATTTTCACTGAGACATAGCTGCCAAATTACAGGGGCTCTTAGTTTTAAATGTCAAAACAGTCAAAATTTTCTGTGTTCATAAAAAAAGAAAGAAAATAAAACCCTATTCAAATTCAAAGGGAAAAAGTGCTGCTATCAAAGCAGATTTCAAGTAATCTTACAAAGGACTGTTGTATTTGATAGATGATGTTGATACATTTTTTAGACTTAATTTTAATAACGAATATTTCTGAATATGAACTAAGAGCAGAATTGCCCAGACAACATGGTTATTATGGGTTGTGCAGATTTCCTTTTACCATTGGTGCATTGGGAGGTCAGGCAGGTCCCCTGGAGCAGGCTGGCACTGGAATGGGTTGGGTGGGAAGGACCATAAAGATCCTCTCATCCCACCCCCTGCCCTGCAGGGACACCTTCCACCATCCCAGGCTGCTCCAGCCTGGCCCTGGGCACTGCCAGGGATCCAGGGGCAGCCACAGCTGCTCTGTGCCAGGGCCTGCCCACCCCCACAGGGAAGAATTTGTTCCCAAAATCCCACCTTAACCCTGCCCTGTGTCCTCTTTTGTCTGTAACAAGTCCCTGTCCCTCTTTCTGGGCACTGGGGCAGTTTGCACAGGCAGCAGGAGCCTGGGCTGGTGAGAAATGTCCCTGTCCCTGCTGCCACAACTGGAACATCATCCCATCCCTCAGGGGAACATTTACAGCTCCAGTTCCAGCACAGATCCACTCTGAGCTCTGCTCCAGACAAAGCACATCACCAAGCCCATCCTCATTTTATTGGCAACAGCACAGCAGATATGGGAAATGACCAAACACAGGGCAATTCTGCATTGTCTGGTGCATTGTCAGGAAGGAGAGAGCAAGGCCCACGTGGGTTTCTGAGGAGCAAGAGAGTGTCTGCATCTTAATCAAGGCTAACTGGAAGTGGGTGGTACCTGCCAACAGCCAGGGAGGAGCAAATCCAACTTTTACACTCCAAAGCAGAGCTATGGGTGCTGTGCTCTCCTTGTCAAAGCAGGCTGGGAGAGGGAAACTCAGCTGGGAGATTTTAGTGCTTTTCTCCTCCCCACTGATTAATCCAGTGCTAAATAAAATGAGCTTTCAAATCTCCATAACCACAGCAATCAATTTACAAAACAAACCTAAATGGTCCAGCCCCAAATCTAGGGCTGTGAAGTCTTTCCACTTCTGTAAAAAAAAAGCTTTGTTATTGGCATTAGCCCAGAGAAATCATTATGGTGGATTCATGGTGGTTCTGCAGTTTCTCACCTCCTCTGGCCTTCTCACCTTGTGCTCAGCAGAATCAGTGCATGGATGAAGCAGGACTGCTTGCCATGGAATCATGGAATGGGTTGGGAGTGATCCTACAGCTCATCTCATTCCAACCCCTCTGCTGAGGGCAGGGACAAAGAGAAATCTTCTCAGGAGTAACAACAGCCCTGTCCTCCAAGCCATAGTTAGGCTTTGGCTAAAATCAGGATCATTTCATACCCCCTCAATCAGGAATAAAACCTATTATTAAATCCACAATCCTCAAAACCAACCCACAAAAGTGAACTATAAATCTGCTGGGAGCAGACAACAGGACTCAGCAGAGACAGTAAAAATATTGCACTTTTTAAGGAAGAGTTATGAAAAATCATGTGGGAGACTCTGGCTGCTGTGAAGTAGATGACACTGAGGCCACTGATTCCAGCAAGCCCTGACAGGTCAGAACTGCAGGGCAGCTGCTTGGGGAGCTCTCCCTGCACAGGAAGGTGGGGAATTCTCCTCCCTTAGTGTGAGAGAAGAGCTGTAGGGCTGCTCCTCTCCTCAGCTAATGGTGCTCCATAACAAACAGATTTGAAGCAATGCAATAAAAATGACATTTTGCTCCCAGCTGCCCCTGGCAGGGAGCCCCCCTGTCTTAGGCTGGGGCTGTGTGTTCTGTTCCCATCTGTCAGAGCTGGGGCAGTTCTCTGCTGTTCATGGGCAGTTTTTTCTTTATCTCTCCCCCAGCCAATCCTCCCTGCAGGAGATCTCTGCTGTCCATGGCCACTGAGTGTCCCTGCAGGGCTGATCCAATCCCATCATCCCATGGGGAGATGCTGCGCCCAGGGGAGGAGCCAAGCATTCCTACCTGGATCCAATCTGAGCCTGGCACAGCACAGCAGCCTTTGCCCAGTGCATTGCCAGAGGAGCAGCTTCTGCTGCCCTGCATGGCCAGAGGGAGCCCAGGCCCATCTCCAGCAGCCCTGGAGCTGCAGAGGAAAACTCCCCCCTTGTGCAGGATCCCTGCTCCAGCAGAGCCACAGCTGGCACTGCAGGAGGGCTGAGCCCCCATGGGATGGGGCTGTGCCACCCCCTGACACACAGGGGACAGGGCATGGTCTGACCCTGGCAGTGGTTTTTCTTTTTGTACTATTGCATTTGTATTCATTTTTAGTTTTCCTGGTAAAGAACTGTTATTCCTGCTCCCATATCTTTGTCTGAGACCCCCTTAATTTCAAAATGACAATAATTCAGAGGGAGGGGGTTTGCATTTTCCATTTCAGGGGAGTCTCCTGCCTTCTTTAGCAGACACCTGGCTGTTCAAAGCAGGACCCTGCCAGGCCCAGCCCACCCTGAGGCACTGACCCTGTGGAACAGGAGCGGGGTGTTCTCTGCCATGGGCTGCTTCCCCCACACCGAGCGCTGAGGCTGCCACTGCTCCAGCTGCTCCTGCAATCTGCATCTCCTCTGCCTCTCCTTCATCTCCTCTTCCTTTTGGGATAGCTCTCTGTCACTTCCTTCTCTCCTGGAAAATACACAGATGAAGCTTTTCACTTTGGGGGTGATGATCTGAACCACTTGTTCATCTGGTTGCACTTCTTTTTTTCTCGTATTTACACCACGCACTTGAGGGGGAATCATGACATGAAAGGCTAAAATAGATTTAGAGAGCAATTCTGGTGTTTGTGGGGAGACACAAGAACTTGCCAGTGGATGAAATCATCTTCTAAGAAGTAAAAGAACCTCAAAGAAAAGGAGCAGGGATCAAACTTCTGATAAGTGGTGATGATTTATCTGGAAATGCAAACTCCTTTAAGCACAGATGTGTTTGTGAGGTCTCACTCCCCATCTCCACACCAAGAATCCCAGTCTAGACCCATTTCCTTTCCTATTTGCTATAGGATATGACAGAGATAAAGTTCCCCTGACCCCAAGACCTCCCATCTTTCTACATCTGGATGCCCACAGAGAGATTTCATCTGCCATTTCTGTGGCAAACAAAAAGTTCAATTTCTTCTGAATTCTTCCAGCCCCAGGTGCCCCAGCAATAATTAGAATAGCAATAGAGAAAACTGAAATCAGTGCAAATCACTGAATTATCACTCAAAGACAATAAATAACCCACATTCTTGCCTGGCCATGGGCTGCCATCTCAGGCTAACAGGTAATCAAAATGCAGTTTAGTATTCCCGATGCAAGCAATGAGCTTAATGTCAGGAATTCCAGAGGGAAAAAACCCTGCAACCAACCACCTGCCATTTCAAGCAGGTACACAGGAGCTGAGGTGTCTAAGTGGCAGGGCAGGCAAGTGTTTAACTCTGACACAGTAATAGTCTCCAGAGCAGGCAGATCCTGAGTCTTTCCAGGGCTCATATGTCAAAGTCAGAATGTTAAATTTCACTCTGAAAATAGCAGGATATAACCTTTGAAAAGGCAGCATAATGGAGCTCTCCCAAACAGTTGGGCAGGTGCACAAGGCAACCACCTGATTTCACTTTGAAATTAGACCTTCTGCAGAATACACTACATTTAACTAAGCCCAGGGAGGCAGAGGCCCAAATAACTCTGCAATTTCCTCAATTGATATCACTCTTATTTCCACTCTTTAAAGCTTTCCAAGATATTCCTGTGGCATTCCTCACGGGTGTACTTTGTATCTCCAAGATCTTGCACTTTTCTTGTTGGCAGAGTCAGAATTCCTTTGTTTGGAAGAAGAAAAGAATTACAAGAGGAGATTGGTACATCTTCCAGTTTGTAAAAGGTGTTTTAAACTGAGACACAGAATAAACCATTTTCCATTCCTTGTGGGAACACAACAAAAATAAGCTTAAATTGGAGAGGGAATAATTTAAATTAGATTTAATGAAAAGCTTTACAACTCTAGGGATAATTAAACAGCAAAATGTACTACCTGGGAGTCAAGGAATCCTCACCTTTGAGGATTTCAAGACCAAGTTCTATAAAGATCTGCCAGGAGATATTAGATTTTACCTCACTCTTTATTGGCACAGGGAGACTGACCCTTCCAGACCTATTTTCTAGGAAGCTCTGCTTAGGAAACCTCAGTGCTGTTGTTCCTAAAGGAGATCAATACTGTGTTATCCTCCTCTTCTGTAGAATAAAAGCTAAAGAAAAAGGCTCCATTTCCAATGTCAGAAGTGCCACAGCTCATCTAATGCCAGGCCCCACTGAGGCTGCCTCTAAACCTTCCAGCAGTAGCTGCCAGGACTGTGTTCTTGCCAGGTAACAAATCCAGACACCCTCTTGCTGCAACTCACAGCCCAGGTAAGCAATTTTCTTTAATCCTGGACAATTAGAGAAGCCACATCCAAACCCTCTGATTACTTTCCCTGTGGGATACCTTGGCAGTTCTGCTGTAATTAGAGGACACTCTGGAGCATCTCCTGCATTTGGAATCTTCTCAGCTTCCATTTTCTTCTCTTTCTCTGTGTCAGCTCTGTCACCCCCACAGCTTGAAAAGAGGGGGCTTTCCTTGTCTGGTTCCAATCTCATCAGTTTCCTGGGAACCACCTCATTTGTCTCTTGCCTCACTTTACAAGATTGGTTTTGACTTTTATTAGAGGAAGCTGTGTCTTCCAGCCTTTCTGGATGCAGTTTCTCAGCTGGAACAGACGTTTTATGAAGAAGCTCCAAGGCCTTCCTACGGGCTGCTCGGAGTTGTTGCAGTAACAGGCTCTTCCCTGAGAAATTCCTCCTGCAACAGAAATAAAAACCTGATTTCATCAAGATAAAGCATTATAGGAATAAACTCAATCTCTGAGGAACTTCACATATGATGAGAGCTCAAAACAAGGACTGGGCATCTGTAGGAGGAATAACTGGGGGTGACAGTAGCAATGTCACTGTCATATTTTCTGGAAAAATCCCTTCACCAGGATTTCTTCTCCTGGGAAGCTGAGAAGCCTCAGAGAAAAAAGGAAAACAATATTATCTCATTTGCTTCTCCTGTGTTTTGCTGCTTTGGAATGTGGTTTGGAGATTGTTTATCCAATATGTGAATTGTTTTGACTTAATGACCAATCACAGTCAGGCTGTGTTGGACTCTGAGGAGAGAGTCAGGAGTTTTCATTATTATCTTTTAGCCTTCTGTCTGTATCCTTTCTCTATTCTTTAGTATAGTTTAGTATAGCATTCTTTAATATAATATCATAAAATAATAAATTAGCCTTCTAAGAACATGGAGTCAGATTCATCATTCCTCCCCACGATGGGGGACCCCAAAAATACCACATAGCATCAGCACTCAGGTGACACAAGCAGAGCCAGAACACAAAATTGATCCTCCTGGCAATTTATTTACCTCTTCTGCATTCAGGCACAACACAAACACCTACCAGAACAGCCCTGAACAAATGTGTGGCTGGCATGGAAATCAGAGCCTATAGATTTTTGTCCCCTTTGGATACAGGGGTTGGGGTTCAAATACACACAGATGAAAGGTTTTTTTAATAATTATTACAGTTTTTGAATGCTTGGCTTAATTTCCTCAATGAGACTGCTAAACTGTCAGCAAGCACATTACTGTGGTAGTGGAATGATCTGTCCTGACATAATCTACATGCACAGAATAATAATTCCTGTTTAATAATTTGTTCCAGATAAAAATGAAACTGGATAGTCCCCTCATGAATGAGATCAGAATCCCACCCTGCTTGAGACCAAGAGCATTTCTTATTTACAACCAGAACTGAGCAGCATTTGCCAGGCATTACATTTCTGCATGTTCTTTAGCAACATGAAGGTGAATCAAAATCCAAGCTCTTGCCCTTCATCACTGCAGATTTACACTGATGGAACAGCTGAAGTTGTGTCAGTGCCACAGAGAGTTCCTCAAGCATCCCCTTGTCCCTGCCTTTCACTGGTTTTGGGTTAGATGTTCTAAATTACATTGTTTGGGCTTCTTGTTGGGCTCATTGTTTGTCAAATCACCTCTTCTTCCAAAGCATTAGAAGAAGTGTAGATGGCTGGCACAAGAAGACTCAGGTTCTGCTTGTCCCCTGCCCTGCTGTGAACTTGCAGGCTGCAGAACTCCAAATGGAACCCAGAGCATGAGTGCAGGAGGATGGTTAAATCTGACACCTCTGCTTCACATTAAACAAATGTCTCATAACCTATGGATATGAATCCAGGAGTTAGGCAAGTAAAAGCTGACATCTGTGCATGTTGAGGAGTTTACACTTTAGGATTCCACCCACCCCACTCTCTCCCCTTTCCCCTCCAGTTAAGGAGAATTGGGAGGGTCCCTGTCCATACAATGTAGTCAATATTCTCTTTAAATCTCTATCCATTCTAGCCTATTTTATTATTTATAAAAATAAAGGTTTGTCTGACTCAACTCCCTACAACATCTCCAAAGTTTGGTTCTGAGGCTTGTCAAACATGGTTCTGGTGTCACTCACAGAGGGTTGGAGAAAAACTCACATTTTCCAGCCCCCAGGGCACCTCTGGATGTGTTTTGAGCTGGACCAAGCAGCTGGACAGGTGCAAATATTGCCTCAAGAATCAACAACTCTCTACCTTTGGTAGCTTCCCCATGCAACAGGAAAAGAGTGACCTCCTGGGGCCACACTGGAGCACTTTCATTACTGTGCTTTTTTTTTTCTGCTGTGAAGACCAGGAGGGACAATATTTAAGTACACAGATTTTCACTCTGATCATTGTTAGGGCAATTATTTTAGTTTCAGAAAAAATGAACATCATATCACTTGGAAACAGTCCTGGTAGGGAAACTTACATTCTCCTTTCTGCTTCATCCTGAATTGTCACAGTCTCTTCTTCTTCAGAGGAGGAGGAGGAGGAGCTGTCACTTGCACTGTGAAAGAATCAAACCATACTAATTAACCCTGTTCTAGCTGAGCGTTGGCTCTTGGTCATTTCTAAGATGCAAATTTAGAAAATGAGGAAAAAGGGAGAGATACTTCCAGGGAAGATCTACTGGATGTTATGGAGAGTCCTTCACACTATTACTCTAGCAAAAAGAAAATTCAAATATTCAAGCAACTAGAACAAAATGTTTACCTGTTTATTACCTAGTTGCTGTTTATTAGCTACAAGGTTTCTCCTTATGACAGAGGTGTGAAAGAACATTTTTAAAGTTACATCTCATTGCATGAGATTCAGAAAGGTTTTGTTTCTCACTTTTATTACTTGTTTCTCACTCCCAATAAAGCCAGGAATTACCTTTGTTCCTCTTCAGGGACTGTCACTGGCTTTGGTGGCTCAGCATCTCTCAAATCTATGTACACAGTTGCACGTTCTGGCAGGTCCTGGAAACTCATCCTGCCCATCCTCAGAGAACTTGGTGGGGATGACAGCAAGGCAGCATCCCTACACACAGAAAACACATCTCAGCACATCCTCTGCCTTATCCACCCAAGGAAACCTGCAGGGAGTGCCTCAGGATCAAAACTGGACTGAGAAAGGAGCTCTGTGCTTGGCTGCCACACAGATTCCAACTCTGCTTCTGCCTGCAATCAGAATTCAAGGACTCAGCTTCCCCCAGCAGCACAGATCACAGGCAGGATGAAGAGGGATATTTAGTTCTCAAAATGTGACACCACCAAATTGTTCTGGAGAACAAAGGCAGGCACCAGAGAGATCACAACTTTTAACATCTCAGTGTAAGAACGAGTTCCCCTTTCCTCTCTGCCTCTTCTGGCAATTCCATTTCATCTTCCCAGGCATACAAAGTGCAAATCATCCTAGTGGCTCTCCCTGCTCTGGCAATGAGGGTATTTCCCACCTTCCCCTCCACTCTTTCACTCATTATTTCCTCTGTGCTGCCACCATTGATGTTGCTCCCTCTGAACAGCCTGAAAATGCTTTTCCTTCACACGAAACCTCCAAGAAGCACTGACATCTCCACTGATACCCACAGAAAACCATCCTGTGTATTTTTGCTCAATTGAGGTACCAGTAAAAGAAATTAGTAGCCTAAATGACAAAAAAAGCTGAGCAGGATAATTGGCTTAGCCTCATTTTCCTGCCTTTCCCATTTTTCCCAAGAGCCTGGTAAGGTTTAGACAAAGGTTGATAGGGAATGCCAAGGTGTTTGTCATCAAAGGGAAATGAAGGACTGAGGATTCCAACTCCAGTATCAGCTTCCTGCAAGGCTACAGAGATAAACCCCTGTGGAAGACCAGGAGTTGCCCAGTATCCATTCTGGCAGCCAGGATTAGCTGGGATATGTGACAGAAAAGGACTCACTGATTGTCCTGCTGTCCCTGGAGGGAGCAGAGCTTGGCTGATGGCCTCTCACAGGGAGGGGACACTGCCCTGGGCTGCCTGGCACACAGCTCTCCCAGCCTTTCCATGAGCTCCTCTTCACACTTCCTCCTGAAGGTCTCTGTGGAAGAGCAACAAAATAATCATCAGTTGTGGTCTTCTGCCATGAAATCACCCAATATTCCCCATATTCACATTGTTCCTGTTCCTACAGCCTGGCAGCAGGGGAAGGATAAAGATAATATTGTAACTGGCTTGTCTGGCCCATGGCAGCTGTGAAGCACTGGCTTCAGGCTAAGAAACCCAGATGAAATCTTGAGGGAAGCTAATTAAACATGTTTTAGAAGCATTTAAAAACCCCACTATGATTTCTGCATTCAGAATTATGCTGCAGGGAATAACTTAAATACAGGAACCTGAGTTTTATTTATTTTTATGCACTTTCAACTAGTAACATTACCATAATCTGCTGGGAAGAAAGCAACTTCTGCATGAGTTTTATCTCCCTGCTGCTCCAGCTCCTCAAGATTCTTGTCTACATTCCACTTTTCAAATGTCTGAAAGAAGACAAGAGAAATGTGATGGAAAGTTGACTCCCAAAAGACCACCCCTAATTTCAGTGCCAGCTTGCTTTCAGCAGTTCCAGAGGAAATGCTGTAAGGAAAGAAATGCATTTATTACATCCCTTCAGACACTGCATCCCTCCAGCTGCTTCAGCTACTTCTGCTGAGGCTCTTTCTCTGAGAATCATGAACCCTTTTGATAAGACTTCAAAAGATCACTGGAGACAGTGGAACAGATTAAAAAGTGGCCTGATACAAGGCCAAGCATGTGCATTCTGATCCTGAATAATGTGAGAACTTCTCACTGCCACCCACAGGAGAAGGACTTGTGGCTCTTCAGCACTTTGAGATCAGCCTTTTCCTCCCCCTCCAGTTTCTGAGCAGGGTAAATTCCCATTGCTGTGGGTACAGTCAGTATCAGATGATACCTCACAGCTGCTCACCCCAGGCTGAAGAGAGGATCCTTTATTTCCTTGCTCTGAATCCCTGGCTGAGGGCACACTCAGCTGACTCAGGTGCAAGAGGCTGCCATCACAGTCTACATGCATTTAAACCACTCATTGCTTTCCCCTCTGAATATTATTTATAATAATTTATATAAACTGAAGTTTTAATGAAAAGAATCCACACCCATGTGAAATATCACCAGAAATTCAAAGTGCTTACGAGTTTTATTGAAAGGAAGGGGGCTGGGAGTCGTGACAATGACACCACTGCCACAAACATGCATTTAACACAACCACTCATGGCCTTTAAAAAAGAAGAAGCAGCCTCCAAACCCAGCAGTTTCACCTTGTAAAACCTCCAGCATCTGCCCCTCCTGTTGAAGAGAAGGCTCTCCCTCCTTCCTGAGCAAAAAATCTTCACACATATCTGAACCTTGATTAGATCTATTCTAACACTGCAGCACTGGTTTAAGTTCCAGAAGGTCCAGAAGAAATGGAAGTGAAGGTTTGCACAATTCCATTTCTAATACAGAAAGGAACTTAAGAAAAAAAAATCAAATTAACTGATAGGAATCAAGAAGAAACTGTATATTAGGTTTAGCCACTTGACACAAACTGAGGTGCCTGGCTGAGCTGGGGAGCAACAACCCCTTTCAAATGAAAGTGAGAACACACTGAGCCTCTCAGAACTCACCCCAAAGCACCAGACTTCAGCTCACTGAAGTCACTGACATCAAACAGGCTCTGAAAGGCAAGTAGTGCTTCCTGAATTAACAGAGACTGAATTCTATGAGGTGAGCTGGGAATTACATCCAGACCCACTTGAAAAAGATGTCCTTCAATGATGCAGCACAATTTAACTCACAGGCCAGCAGCTGCATGATTTGCCTGGACTGGAACTGCTCTAACATCAAAAAGTTCATTTCTGTGAATACATGAAAGGGGAAGGGAAACATCTGTACTCTGACCTGTGGAAAGCTTTGAACAGAAAGATCAGGACCTGTTCTGTGCTGATTAAGTTCTAATGAACTTAAAAATCAATACAGGCAGATCTGTAACTCAGTGCTGAAGAAAACCACCCCTGACTCTGAGCCACATTCCAGCTAACACTGAGCTGCTCATCCCACCTGCCTTAGGTGGGTGAGATTTAGGACTTCAGGAACAACCCTAAACACCTCCTCACCTCCAGCACCCCACTGGAAGGCCAGGAAAGCTCCCTGGTTTAATGCAATTCTGCCTGGGACCTGAAAAACTTCTTGCCTTCCCAGGGACAGATGCTATGGTTGGCTTCCCTAACAGTTCATGGACCTTGCTGCAGATCCATTTCCATGGGGGTTTGTGTGTGTGTGCATCAGCTCTTGTGGAAAATAGCCAGAATTTGACCATCACTTCCATAGTTCCTAATGAAAGGTTTATTTATGCTCTGAGCACTCAGAGCTAAGCTGTATTTTGCAATTTCTTGTGGAATCTTTGGTAGTAAAGTTGTATTCTCTGTTATGATTTGTTATGCTCTCCTGAATTTCTGATGCTTAGCAGACAAATATCACCTTGATTAGCTGTGCTTTTTCTTGACAATTACAAGAATCTAACAAAGTACCCCAAATAATCTGTATTTTCTGACCTCAACCTTCTGGGCCATGACCAGCTTGATCTCCTTAGTCATTCTTGAATCTCTCCTGTGTTCCTCTATTACCTTAAGAAGGGACGTGGAAGTTCTAGCAGGTTGAATGTGCATCTCCTTTGAACACAAGTAAAGATGGTATTAAACTGAACTCCTTGAACTGGGAAACCCTGGGAAATCCAGTGCTCTAGAGTATTTGGGGAGTATGTTACAAGATAAGTTTGGGCATTATTTCACAAAAATAAAATTTAAAATAGCAGCTTTGTGCTTAGGTTAAGTCCTTTCAGAGTAGTTGTGGCCTTGACTACTCACCTAATTTCCTTGTACCTTTTGTTTCTAGCAGTAATTTTTCCTATGTCTAAGTTGGTTATCTGCAGCAGCTTTTGCCATGGTTTGGACTTGCTCTGGGACAGCTTTTGGTACCTGTGTAGCACCCAGCCCTGTGGAGTGTCAAACTGGGACCTCAGCTGCTCACTGCAGTGGGGTTATGCAGGCACTGCACTGTGCCCCAGCCCACCTGCCCATTATTATTTTATTTCTGGTATATTTCTTTTATAAGGGCCACTTGCCTGCAGTGACAAATGGATCACTTCTCCAAGATGCTCAGCTGAGGAGGTTTCTGCCTTTGCAAATCTTCCTAGGCTGTTGTTGATGCCATGGGAGGGAGGCTTGACGTCCTGCTTTGGGGATGGCTCCACAAGGATCTTGGACAGTATCTTTGTCTCTATCAGCTTTTTTCTCTCCTCTTTACTGTACAGCTCTTGCACAGACACTGCTGTGTTAGGCCAGGAGTTTGCTTTTTCCTTGGCCTGTGTCCTGCCCATTTCTTTCTCCTCAAGGTGATCTGTGGAATCTGAGGGAGACTCTTCAAGAACAACTCTCTTTTGGCTTGGCATTTCTTCAGTCTGGCTGGCAGGTTCAGGAGCCTCATCTTTAATCATTTGTACATCTTCTTCTGCAATGATTTGGGCACCATCTGTTTTTTCCTGAAAGTCAAAACTTTCCAGGTCTTCGTTCCAGATCTCCCATGGAAGTCTTTCTGTCTCCTGGATTTGCTACAGGTAGAGAAAGCACAAACACAGAGAAAGTCAATCTCCCTGAGCTTTGGAAGTGGATAAAAAAACCAAAACAGAGTGATTGGAAGGCAACAGCTCCAACTCAGACACCATATGGAAACAACCCACACCACATCCCTCATGGAAAACAGTGAGACTGTTTACTTTCCAAAAACTTTAATTTCAGGAACTGCTAAACATCCTTTAAATTACTTTTTCTTACATGTGCTCATTATTCCAACCCAAACCATACTGTGATTTCATGGATTTATCTTCACTGAGGGAACAATGTGATTATTTTATCCCAGAAAGCTGTTCAAAGAGTAAACTTCATACTTTTCCTCTTTCCTGCACTGTCCTAATTCATTTTCTGGACACATAAAATGATTGCACAGGAATTAGAGCACAGGAAAGAAAAACAGTAAAGGGACAATAAAAACTACCAAGAGATGGGACAAAAAAGGTCCAAAATCTCAAGAACAGAGAAAACTTTAAAGGGCCACTGCAAAAAGAGAAAAAAGGTTCTATTTTCTAGTGAGAGGAAATACTGAGGACAAAACTTTTCCTGTTCTGACAAATAGGTCAGACATCAGCAGCTGCTCACACTGGGGACAGCCAGAAGAGAGGGGTGACAGGACAGCCCACACACAACAGTCCCAACCTGCTCCTGGGAGTCTTCCAGGGAAAACATCATCAGTTCCTCCGACAGGTCTGGAATTAAGTTGGGCAGGTCCCGCTGGAAGATGAAAAGCTCCTCATCACTCTCACAATCAGACTGCAAACAGAAAAAAACAGAGAAATTCAACAGGAGACTGCAATGCTCACTGATATTGGAATATCTGGTTTGCAGTGACAGCTCCCATGTTGGCACCTCTTGAAGTGCAGAGACAAGAAGTTTCCTTGCGGTCACACCTTTGCTAGACAGTCTGGTAACCCAAGAGTCACCAACCCCACATTTCAGCAAGATCCAAATGTAAAAAACATGTAAAACATCAAATTCCCATGGAGGCTGATGACAAACATCCTGCTGAGAAAAGCAATGGAAAGTGTGGGAAGTTCTCTATCTCCCAAGTGATTCTCTGCACTACCTCATTCACCAGCAGAGAGGCAGGAGCAGAGCTGCCCAATATTTACAAGAGCCTGGAGTGCCAGGACAAAGGGGAATGGCTCCCAGTGCCAGAGGGCGGGGATGGATGGGATATTGGGAATTAGGAATTGTTCCCTGTAAGGGTGGGCAGGCCCTGGCACAGGGTGCTCAGAGCAGCTGGGGCTGCCCCTGGATCCCTGGCAGTGCCCAAGGCCAGGCTGGATGGGGCTGGGAGCAGCCTGGGACAGTGGGAGGTGTCCCTGCCATGGCAGGGGTGGAACTCAATGAGCTTTGAGATCCCTCCAGCCCAAATCATTCTGGGATTCTCAGGGACTGGAAAGGCAAGGCCTCACCAGGCAAAGCCCAGTCCCACAGCACCCATGAGGAACAAGCAGGACAGAGCAGGGGGAGCAACCAGCCTGAGGCACAGCTCCAGATCCTTGGGCAATATTGGAGTGATGAGGCTGGGCAGAGATCAAGACTGAAAACTTTCAATTCACAGGTGAAAGTCTGGCTCAGGCAGGACCATAACTAGAAACCAAAACTCCCCTAACATAGCCCAGAGAGGGAGTGAAGGGCCAGAGCTGAGCTTAAACAGAGATGCTGGAGCCCCAGGTGAGGCCAGGCAGGGCCATGAAGGCTTTGCATTGTCCTGATTCCTGTTCAGAATGCAAACAGCATCTGGGTTTGGTTGGGCAGCATTTAGACAGCTCTGAAAAATCCCTGTTTTAAACATCAGATATGCATTGGAGATGAATCCTTATGCATGGACACCAAAAGGAGATTAAGCACCTCCTCAGCAGTCAGGACACAGCTTTCCTGCTTGTCCCTTTGTTTTGCAAGTGTGCATTTTTGGGAATTCACACTGCAGAGAATCCTCTCTGGTGTCATTAGCACAAACCCAACTGCAAGAGAACATCTTTCCTCTTGATAAATTGCATTTCAGGGTAATGGAAGGGCTTCAGGGCATAAACCCTGTTTGTGAGTGCCATTTTTGGAGGTGAGAGCAGAGCATGTTCAGGTGACAGCTCTTGGATGCACAAATGGATCTTTCCCACGTGGAAACTCCTCGGACAAAGGTGCAGCCCTGGAACTGCAGCCTCAGCAGGACAGGGATTACACAACCAGATCTTCTGAATGCAAATGAAGAGCCAGACAGATTACCTCAGTTCCTTCTGCAGGAAATCTTTTCCATGTGGGATAGAAACAGAGAATTTGGAGACTGTAAAGAGTGAAAAAATTGTTCAGCATGATTTGGGGTTATTCAATGGTGTTTGGCACCAAAATCTGGAGATGCTCCTCTGCCTTAGCCTGGTTGTAATTTACTCAACAAGAAAATCTACAAATAACTTCAGTGTTGGGCCTTCATCTGTACTACAGAGACACATGTTAACAGGCAAGGGTTGTTCTAAATAATTAAAACAGTGGAAGTAGAGGGAACTCAGAACAGTGAGGGAATGTGGCTTGTCCAGCATGACAGTGACAGATCCAGGTGCAGAACCCAAGTCATGGAATCCCCATAAACATTTTATCCAGCAGCTCATACTGCTTTGGATAATTGATTAATAATAAATAATAAATTGAAATTAAATAATAATTAATTAATATAGAAATAATAATAAAGAATAAATAAATACCCCCTGGAGGCATTTCTGGCTCTTTCACATCTCACAATCTCCCCTGTACCATTAATGGCTACAATAAGTTGGGATAAAATACATCCTTTCTGTGTTCAAAATGTTTTTCAACTACATACATGTTTGAAAATTAACACAATGTTCTGATTTGGACAAAATGCCACTAATAATCAAATCTTGAGACACATTATCCCCTCAGAAAAGTCGATGCCAGAGCATCTTGGACTAGAGAGGAGCACCAGAGCAATGCTGTCCTGTGAGCAGAGATTTCAGCAGCCAAGAACAGCCTGGCCCAGACCCAGCAAGTGAAAAACCTGCACCAGTGAACACTGCAAACACCTCTCAGTCTCACACCTCATATGAAAAGGTTTCTGCAATTATGCTTCTTTGGCAGGTAAAAAGCACAAAAAAGCAACATGTCTTGTAGAGAACCAGCCTCAAGTACATAATAATCCATGATATCATGGAATACCAGCATGGTTTGGGCTGGAAGGGACCTTAAAGCCCATCTTTTCCCAGGCCCTGCCATGGCAGGGACACCTCCCACTGTCCCAGGCTGCTCCCAGCCCTGCCCAGCCTGGCCTTGGGCACTGCCAGGGATGCAGGGGCAGCCCCAGCTGCTCTGGGCACCCTGTGCCAGGGCCTGCCCACCCTCACAGGGAACAATCCCTAATTCCCAATGTCCCATCCATCCCTGCCCTCTGGCACTGGGAGCCATTCCCTGTGTCCTGTCCCTCCAGGCCTTGTCCCCAGTCCCTCTCCAGCTCTCCTGGAGCCCCTTCAGGCCCTGCAAGGCCACAATGAGATCACCCCAAAGCTTCTCCTCTCCAGGCTGAACAATCCCAGTTGTCTCAGCCTGGCTCCCAGCAGAGTTGCTCCATCCCTCTGATCATCCTGGAGCCTCCTCTGGACTTGATCCAGCAGCTCCAAGTCTGTGCTGGGCCCCAGGGCTGGAGGCAGCTCTGCAGGTGGGGCAGAATCCAAAGAATACAGGGAGAGGAGGTAGCAATTACACTCTGATAATTAAGGATAATCCAGAGGGCTGTGGATTAACACACAGTGTTCTATAGTCAGGACAGGCAGCCCACCCAGGATAGCACACCAGCCACACCAAAATGCCTGATAAGGTCACCTGCTCTTGCTTTTGAGAGATTTTTTTCCATGATCCAGAGAGAAGAAAGGCAGAATTTCAGTGCTTACTGTGGAGGAGTCGGAGTCCAGGGATGGGAGCTGGTCCTTCACTGCAGCAAGGATGGATCCCCACTGGAATGTCCTGTCCCCCTGCACAGGAGCTGCAGGAGGCTCAGCTGCATGTTCTGCATCCTCCCTTGGTGCTTCTGAGGCCATTGGGACAGCTTCCCTTCAAGCAGAGGAAAGATGAGCTTAAGGACACCTCTCCAAACATGAGATGACATCAGTGCAAAACAAGGACAAAGTGTGTGAGGAATTCCCAGCACTCCCAGCAGGAAATGTTAAAATTCTGCATTTTTGGAGCTATTCCTTTGCACCTGAGTTCAGAAAGGGCTGAGAGCTGTCTGCCCTACTCACCACACACACCTCAGGGCAGTTTAGCCCCTCATTTATAAAGAAATTTTTGGGATTTTTAGCCAGAGTGCTGTAACTGTGTCCTCTCCAAGCATGTTCCCATGTTCTGCCTGCAGGGATGGGACAGGAGCAGAGCAAAGGCAGCAAAGCTGACACCTCTGCTCTCAGCTGGATTGACTCCTCTTCCCAAATTCCCTCACATTCCCCTCCTCCCTACCCAAAGGACAGATAAAATGATCACAAAGTCATAGAATCTCATCATGGTTTGGGTTGGAATGGAGCTTAAAGTCTCTCTCCTACCCACCTGCCATGGGCAGAGAACCTTCCATGTGATTCATGTTTACTTTTGTTTTCACTGGATTTTTATTTTAAAAAATAGTTAAGAATAGACACATGCATGGATTTTGATCTCTCAAAGTGTTTCTAAATTGGATTCTTTCCTCCTGTTCCTTGATGTCCATGAGAAGTTGAGACAGCACAGTAGGAACTGCAGCTGAGCTAAGAGGTCAGATCATTCACCCTCAGAGAAAACCTTCACATTTTATGCTACAATCACATGGTTTTCTGGGCAGTCAAACATGAGAGTAAATGATTTCTGGTTCAGAGGTTTCACAGAATACCCAGGGCTGGAAGAGACCCACAAGGACCATGGGAGGTTGGTGACTGTGTGATTTTTACATGTGCTTATTATTCCAACTCAAACCATTCCGTGATTCCATTGACGTATGTTCATCGCTGAAGGAACAATGTGATTATTTTATCACATTTTTATTATTTTAAGTGTTGTTTAGGACTGAAATCACTGTTCAAGGGATCACACTGACACTGTTATCTGCATTGGCCAGGAACACTCCTCAGAATGTGAAGTTAAACTCATTTATCTCCCTGAGAAGTTTATAACTTGCAAATTGCCTCTGTAGATACTTTATAGGCCTCATCTATGATGGTTTTTTGGTGTGAGACAAACCCTGAATTTCACATAGATAAGAAAAAGGGAAATCCTCACAGCTGGAGCACTGTGCTCTGACACTGAGCAAAGCTTGCCAAGGGTCAGAAGAGCCCCATGGGGATAAAACAAAGTGCCTAGGATGGCTCCCTGTGCCAAATCCGAGATAAATATCCCAAGGTTATGGATGGACACTGGATCTGACTGGTCAGTCAGCTAATGCAGCATCCTCTGGGGGAGCAAGCAGCGCTCTGTGTCCAAAACAAACACTTGTTAGCAGTAGCACTTTCTGGAGAGATTGGGCACGGAGGTCGGATGCTGGACTTGATGATCGTGGAGGTCTTTTCCAGCCTTAACGACTCCATGACTCTGAGACTTGAAACCCTGAGCTTTTCCTTGTGACGAGAACTGAGGCGTGCTGGGAAGGAGAGGCGGTGAGGATACCGCAATGGTGTGAGGCAGAGCTTGGCAGCCCCGGTGGGAGCCCCGGGCCAGGGTCGGGGCTCGCTGAGGGGCCCCACTCACAGCCCCGCAATGGCGGCCGCGGGCGCACGCGCACCGTCCCCATGGCAACGCGGCTCCCGCTCCCGGCCCCGCCCCGCCCCCCTGCCCTCACTCACGGCGCCCACCGCCCCGCTGAGCACCGGGCCGGGCCGGGCCGGACGGCGGGCACAGCGAACCGGCGGCACCGGGACGAGCGCAGGGCCGGGGACAGCGCTGCGGGGCCGCGTCCTCGGGGGCTGCTCGCTACAACCGCCCGCGGCCAGCCCCAACCCCATTGGCTGCCTTTCGCCCCGCCCCTCACACGGGCTCCTCCCATTGGCTTGGCGCCGCGGGGGCTCTTGGGTGTTGTAGTCCGCGGCCCGTGAGGGCGGGGACGCTCCCGGCATGCCTTGCGCGGGCGGGACTACTTCCGGCGGCGGCGCTCACCGGGGCGCAGGTGAGGGAGCTGCGGGGCTGGGACGGGACAGCGGCCGGGAGCAGCAGTAGGGGCGGCACTCACCTCTGGGGCTGGCCCCGGGCACTCCCCGTACTCGGTGTGCCCGTGGCCGCAGCGGTTCCTGCCCGCTCGCTGAAGTCTGCGATGCTGAGGCCGCGCTGCTAGCAGGGCCGCGAGGGAGGCAGGTGTGGGGATAACGGCCCCGGAGCCGTTCCGCTGTGCGATGTTCGGTAACAGGCGTGTGGCGGCCGCTGTGGCGGCTCCAGCCGCTCCGTTCGCCTCAGGTGCGTTGCTGTTTGACCGGAGCGAGCCCGGGCCGAGCCCTGCGGGTGCCGTGTCCGGCTGCCTTAGCGGGCACAGCCCCTGGCAGGGCACTGTGCTCCCTAATGTGGCTGCTCAAGTGCTTTTTGTGCCTCTTAACCTCGTTTTTCTGAGGTTGTTTGATGTGCTTTAATGTGCCTGAGAGTGACAGGCTCGGGGTAGAATCACTCAGCTTAGAAAGGACCTTTAAGTGATTGAGTCCAAGCATTAAAAGATGAAGAGCTTGGTGTATTTTGTGTATTTTCAACAGATTTGGGTAGGATTGAACTCGTGTGTTGTGGATCCAGGAATGTTTTTTCACACCCACCTCATGAACCTGGTGTGGTTCCTGCAGCTGTGATTTGTGCTAGCTGAGGATGATACACTGCAAAAATGAGATGCTCTGATTCCTGTTGTGGCTGAGCTGGTAACAATTGCACTTAAAAAGAAATGCAACGAGGCTTTTTTTACTCCCTCTGATAAGCTGTTGTTGGTTTAGTGGAAATAGAGCAGAAGGGGAGTGTGTTTCTGCTCTGCTCTGCCCTGGTGGGGCCTCATCTTGAGTCCTGAGGGCAACCACAATATCAGAAGGATCTAAAGCTGTTGGAGAGTGTCCAGAGGAGGGACCTGAGGGGTCTGAAGAGCATCTGAGGGCACTTGGATTGTTCAGCTGGAGAAGGAGACTGAGGGCAGAGCTCAGGGGGGCTGCAGCTCCTCCCCAGGGCAGCTCTGATCTCTGGGACAGGGACAGGGAATGGCTGGAGCTGGGCCGGGGCAGGTCAGGCTGGATTTTGGGAAAGGTTCATCCCCAGAGGGTGCTGGCACTGCCCAGGCTCCCCAGGGAATGGGCACAGCCCCGAGGCTGCCAGAGCTCCAGGAGAGCTTGGACAATGCCCAGGCACAGGGTGGGAGTGTTGGGGGGTCTGTGCAGGAACAGGGGTGGGACTGAGTGATCCTGGGGGTCCCTCCCCACTCAGGATATTCCATATCTCTCTCTTGTCAGTTTACTGGCTCAGTTGGAACCCCCAGCAGCCTCCACACTTGTGGTGTCCTGGGTGTCCCTATTTTGGGACAGAAGGACACGTGTGGATGTCACCTGTGCTTGTGGCAGGGGATGTGAGAGAGTGAATTGGGCAGTGCCTGCTGAGGGTGATTAACAGGCAGTGCTGCCTTTGTTCTGTGCTGGGGGCTGGTTGCTTCTCAAATCACCTCCCATTTATTGTAGTGTGGCTCTAAAGTGCTTTTTGTGTCAGTTTTCATACTAAGTTTATTTTTTCTCTGCCCTGGATTTAGTTTGAGATTTGCTCAAACTAAATCCAGGGCAGCGTGGGGTTTGCTGCCCCAGCACTGCAGAGCTCTGACCCTGATAAATAGCTGAGTGCTGATGGATTCAATTTAATAAAAACAACAACAGCAGCCTCACAGGTGTCATGGCTTGACCCCACCTGGTTACCAAGCACCAGGCTGCTGCTTTTCCCTGCTCCATCCCACTGGGATGGGGAGGAGAATCAGAAAAGAAAGTAAGAAACCTCATGGCTTGAGGTAAGAACAATTTAATTATTGAAGCAAAGTAAAACATAATGATAATAATAATTATCATGAGAAAATCATCCCAAAAGAAACTCAAAAGCAACATGATTGCTCAGCACCTGCTGATTCCCATTCCATGGCCAAGCTGTGATTGGCCCCTCCCAGCTCACATACTGAGAGTACATGAATTCCATGCTCTGTGCAATGGAATATCCCTCTGCCAGTTTGGGTCAGCCTCCCCAGCTTCATGGGCACCTCCTTGCTAGCAGAGCATGGGAAGCTCAAGTCCTTGTTTTAGGGTAAGCACTGGATAGCAGCAACCAAAGCATCAGTGTGTTATCAGCATTCTCCTCATCCTGAATCCAAAAGCAGCCTGTGCCAGCTGCTGGCAGGACAAGGAACTCTCTCCCAGCTGAAAGCAGAGCTGAGGGAGGCCTCTAACAAATGTGAACTTGTCACTATGTCCCAAAGCAGGGGAACAGCCTGTCAATGTTCAGGAGATCTTTAGCAAATTTATTCTTGGTAACCCAGTGTTGCTCAGTACTCTCATGTTTACTTTTGCAGGGGTTTTTGTGGGCTTTATCTAAAATGTTCTGTGCAATGACTTGAGCTTCTTAGGTTCTGCTGTGGCTGCCCCTGCATCCCTGGCAGTGTCCAGGGCCAGGTTGGACAGGACTTGGAGCAACCTGGGATAGTGGAAGGGTCCCTGCCCATGGCAGGGGGTGGAACTGAATGGGCTTTGAGGTCCCTTCCAACCCCAACCATCCTGGTATTCCATGATATGATGGATTATTATGTATTGGATGCTCGTGTCACATGTCCCCTCCAGGCTCCTCCTCTTTGCACCAGACAACCCCAATTTTGTTTCATTCAGGTCTTGTCATTTCAGTCCTGAGGGTTCTGATCACTCTTGTTGTCCTGGAGGTTGTGAGCAGCTGTCCTCAGGTGCATGCAGAGCTGACAACCTGCTAAAGTTCAGTGTGAGGGGAAATCTCAGAGCTTTAAAAAGTAAAAAGCAAATTTGTAGGCAGAGCACAGGGGAGGTGTAGGAAGCTGAAGGTCCTGGATGTTCTGTCCTGTGACTCTGGATCACCTCACCAAGGCTGCATTGGTAACTTGTACCTGAGAGTGGCTGATTCTGACAAAGACCAAACACCTGAGTGGTTTGTAATTAATGTGCCCAATTAACAAGGAGGGTAGAGAACAATGAGCTTCACTTGCACCTCAATGTGCTTCTACAAACTGCCCTGGATTCTACCTCCTTTCACTGCCTTTTGGCCTCCCTGGGGCAGCTTTAATCTGTTTTAGTGGGACACTCCTACTTTCCCCCTTATGATCCACTTCAGTCCACTTAGCTCTCCCTGTGATTTGATTGTGAGGTGTTCAGGCCCTTCCCTTATTCCTGCCTGAGGCCTCTGGGCTGCCCAGTGCACTACAAATTGCTGCCGTCAGGCAAAGTAGGTCCTTGTGCAGATATTTTTAAAGGGAAATAATTTCTTACCAGCTGGTGCTTTTGTTGTCTTAACAAGTTGAGAATGAAGGAGGGGAACAAAAGGAGGGTGGGAGAGAAAGGATCCAGGTGGGGACTGAAGAGGTAGGAATGAAAGGAGTTTTCTTTATATAGTACAAGAAAAGGGGCTGGTGCTTGCAAGGCAAAGACTCCCAGTTGCTCAGAAAACAGGAGTATGGTCTTGAAATGTTACAGCTGAGGCAATCTGAGGAGCAGCTGCTGCTGAAAAACCTGTTCCTGCTCTCTTCTATTCCTCATTTGGCATTTGCCTGATCCCAGAATGAATCCAAGGAATTAAATTGGTAAGAAGTTACCAGGAAGAAGGACTTCATGTTGACTTAGCTTATGCAGAGGGACCAGGCAAACCCCAGGAGTGCTGTATGGTGGGCAGGGAGACTACAGAGAGGGAAAATTCCCATAGGATTACCTGGAACAAGCTGCCCAGAGAGGCTGTGGATCTCCCTCCCTGGAGATATTCAGAGCCCACCTGGACACAGCCCTGTGCAATGTGCTCAGAGGACCCTGCCTGAGCAGGGAGGTTGGGTGAGGTGACACCCAGTGCTCCCTTGCAACCAAACCACTCTGGGATCCTGTGTCCTGGAGCTGCAGCTGAAGCCCCCAGCTGCTGGATGCAGCTGTGCTGAGCAGCTCTTCATGGAGTGCCAGACAAGAACGCTCTCCTGTGCGAGGTTCAAATGATTCCTCTGCAGTTGCTCCCTAAGGCTGGGCCTGGGATAAACCTTTCAGGCAGTCCTGGAGCTGGAGGAGCTCTGTAATTAACATGTGTCTGCAGGAGTGGGGGTGTGCTTGGATAATGAATGGGTAGGTGTGCTGCTGCTCCCTGTGTTTCAGCATGTTCAGGATTCACTGAGATGGGGCTGGCTGCCTCTGAAGGGCTGAAACAATAACTGGTAGAAACAATCTGCTTACAACCTAGTGACAGTGGAGGGTGCACCCTCTTCAGGTGACAGAGAGGTTTTGGGAGCCGTGGGCAGTTGTCATTATTAATGACTGGGTCTTAATTTAATCAGGACCATCCTGTAATGCAAGACAGATGGACAAGACCAGGAATGTCTGAGACATGAATTCCTAATTCTCTCCCTGCATTATAAAACATTCAGAGCAAGAATTACATCCTTTTGTAAAACACTAAGCCTACCTTGAGGTCTTAAATAGATGTTTAGTCTTCTCTTGTCAAGGTTATTCAAAGCTGCCTTAGGCATGTTTGGTTAGGCAGGCAGGAAATAAAGCCACTGCTTCTGCAAAATGAGATTTGAAAAATGTAGGCTTTAGCATTGTTGCCCTTTATTTTTCCAGTGTATTGGAATCCCAGAGTTTTCTACAGCAAGAGAAAACTTCCAATAAAATCTTCTCAGCAGCAATTATTGTTTTGGGTTGAGGAGTCAATCAAAATTGAGGTAAGAATTTGAAGCCCCACACCTCACCTTCCAAGCCTGTGGCAGCATGGAGCTGTAACTGTATGGAAAACAGGGATCAGCAGCTGAGTGCTGTGCTCTGCTTTGGCTCCTCAGGGCAGGATGTCGGAGCTGAGCGACGAGGCCAGCGAGTCGGAGCTGCTGAGCCGCAGCCTGTCCATGTGGCACGGGGTGGGGCCCGTGCTGTGCCGCGAGGAGCTGGACGTGCCCCTGGACCTGCACACGGCCTCCTCCGTCGGCCAGTACCAAGTGGTGCAGGAGTGCATCCAGCGGTGAGAGGGGCTGGGCTGGGCACGGCCGGTGCCACCTCCTGCAGGTGTGCTTGGCACCGATGGCAGGGCCGGTGCCACCTGCCGCGGGTGTGCTTGGCACCGATGGCAGGGCCGGTGCCACCTGCCACGGGTGTGCTTAGCACCAATGGCACAGCTGGCTGCCACCTGCCGCGGGTGTGCTTAGCACCAATGGCAGGGCCAGTGCCACCTGCCGCAGGTGTGCTTGGCACCAATGGCACGGCCGGTGCCACCTGCTGCGGGTGTGCTTGGCACCAATGGCAGGGCCGGTGCCACCTGCTGCAGGTGTGCTTGGCACCGATGGCACGGCTGCTGCCACCTGCTGCAGGTGTGCTTGGCACCAATGGCACAGCTGGCTGCCACCTGCTGCAGGTGTGCTTGGCACCAATGGCACGGCTGCTGCCACCTGCTGCAGGTGTGCTTGGCACCGATGCCTCACTGGTTGGGGCAACAAGGGCACATCACTGGGATTCCCAAAGGGTTCTTGGCACAGTTTCCAGAGGCAAATCTGCTGATAAAATTGACCTCCTGAGTGTTTTAGTAGGGGGTGGAATGAGGTGGTCTTTAAGGTCCCTTCTACCCCAAAGCATTCTGTGATTCTGCAGTCTGGGGGAGGTTGTGCTGGAGCTGGTAGCAATTCCCATGCAGGCTTCAGTGCTAGATGATAACAAGTGTTTGCAGAAGCCAGCTGTGGTTCACAGCTCCAGCACAGTAGTTCGTGTGATTTCTTTCCTCTGTTCCTTAGTGGAGACCTGGATTTGAACCAGAGGAACTGTGGGGGCTGGACCCCACTCATGTACGCTTCCTACATTGGCCATGACAACATCGTGCACCTGCTGCTGGAAGCGGGAGTGAACGTGAACATCCCCACCCCAGAAGGGCAGACTCCCCTCATGCTGGCCTCCAGCTGTGGCAATGAGAGTGTGGCTTACTTCCTTCTACAGGTGTGTATCCCATAAACACAGGTGCAGCCACAGCATGTGCTGTAAATGCTCAGGGTGGGATTATCCACAAGCTGCCACTGTGTTCTGGTGTGAGGTCTGCTTTGTGGTGGGATTTAATTTAAACTCCTGGTGTCCCAGCCTAAAAGGGCATTGGCTGAAAGCCTGAGCAGATGCAGTAAGGAGTATTGTGTGTTCTCTTGCAGCAAGGGGCAGAGCTGGAGATGAAGGACATCCATGGCTGGACTGCCTTGTTCCACTGCACCAGCGCTGGGCACCAGCAGATGGTCAAGTTCTTACTGGAGAATGGGGCAAATGCCAACTGCAAGTAAGGAGGAATCTGTCATTTCATGTGGGAATCCTTAAAATCAGAGGGTTTTGGGAAAGCTGTAAAAGGCAGGCCTCAGAAATAACAGAACTATGATTAGAGTTCCATGTACATAGACTCCTGGCTGGCAATAATTTCATTGTCATTTGTCATTCAGTATGAAAGCAACAGGTGGCAGATGAACACACTCCAACGGACACCTGCTTTTGTCTTCCCCCTGTACCTCAGGATGTGGCACAACTAATACAGGGACAGGTGACCTGCAGACTGAATTGAAGTCTGCCCATGTTGTCACTGTTTATTAAATTAGATTTACTGCTTGTTTAATTATCAGCTGAACACTGACACCTTCTGAACTCAAGTGCACTTCATAAGTCTTTTTATTGATTTTTTTTATATACTCAGAGTTCAGGCTGGTTTTTGAAGTGTGCCTTGCATTCCTATGCCTTGGGACCAGCACACATTTATGCACGTGGAATTGCCTGAGGGCAACAAGAGATTCTTACTTTATTAGCTCCTGCAAAAGTGATTTGGGCTCTTAAAGGCAGATGTGCAGCTGGAAGAGTAATCTGTTGCTGTGCAGCCAGTTTAAGAGCACTGAATCTCTACAGAGAATCAATTCTACAACAGGACAGCCAGTACATCGTAGAGTCTGTGATCAGCAAAGGTTGAGGGGTGGAAATGCTCTGTTAGAGAGTGGCAAAGCATGAGGTGTTATACCTGTCCATGTGTGTGTTCTCTCCCCAGGGAGCCAGTGTATGGATACACTCCTCTGATGGAAGCAGCTGCTTCTGGCCATGAGATAATTGTTCAGTACCTTCTCAATCATGTAAGTGTCCTGACGGTTCTCTGGGTAGCTGAAAGTCTGGTTCCAGCCCTCAGAGGAACTGCCACAGATTTGACACTGTGCTTTTTGTTGACAGTGTTATGTTTGCTCCTTGATGACAGTCACCTCTGAAGTCCCAGACTTTCAGGACTGTTTTCAAAGTATCTGCTTTCTGCAGGCTGATACCATGAATTTACACTGGCCTTGTAAGAATAGGAGTGAGGTCTGACTGTCCAGATGTAACTGAATAATGACTGAATTAGAAAAGAACTGAAGCTGTAATTTTTCTATTGTGTTTACAGGCTTGCATGCTCAGGCTACTGGACATCTGCATCCAAAAGCTCATGAGCATGCAGGGCTCTTACACAGTTTGGTTTAAATCCCATTTGACTGGTCCAGCTTACTGCCAGAAGGAGGCAGCAATGCAAAACACTTCAGATCAAACAAACCTGTTCCCAGTGGCAGTGCACAAGAGCCCTGGGCTATTTGGCATTCAGGAATTGGAGATAACTAGAAAGGCATTCAGGGTATTAGTGCAGCTTGAGCTGTCTGTCAAAGGTGAGCCTGTATTGCTGCTGGAGGAGCTAAGACAATTTTGGTGGTTTTTTGATATACATATATACTTTTTACACTGCCCTCTACCATGTGCACTTAACCAGGTGTTTTTTCTGCAGGGAGTGAAGGCAGATGTCAGAGATAACACTGGAGCCACAGCACGGACACTGGCCATGAAGTATGGCCACACCAAGATTGTGGGGCTGATAGATTTGCATGCAGCCCCAGTGCCCAAGGTCTTCTGCAGGGGTCCAGGTAACAGATGTTTGACCTTGTTCATTTTAAGATGAACCTGAAGTGAGGTGTTTGATAGTCTGGAAGTGTGTTATACTGTGTAGATGGGGTAGTGCTACCTGGTCTGTCCTGGAAATTCCAGCATTTCTGAGGATGAAAGAGGCATGAATCCAACAACTCTTGTCTGCTGGCCCCTTTCTGACCTAGGTTAGCTGTTCCACCCTCACTCTTTAACATTTCTCTTTTTCTTTCCACTGCACTTATAGGACCAGTAGCAAGTAAAACAGGCAAATGACTTCCTGTGCTATTAACAACCTCTGTTTGAACTACAGGCAACTATGAGGAGCTGAGTTCTTCAGATGAATCATGTTCTGCTCCCCAGAGACAGAGACCTGCACGTAGGACCAAGGGTGCCAGCATCCATGAGGGGCCCCAGGCCTTGGCCAAGATCACAGCAATTGGCCTTGGGGGAAGGAAGCAGTCTTGCTATGGTGAGGAGAGTTGGGAGCCTGAGGGACAGTCCCCTGAGACCTCAAATGCACTGCAGCTGTTCCTGCTGTCTGTTTTTGATTTGTTGGGATTCATGTGGGGTTCATAGAGGACAAAGATAGCTTTGTATGAAGGTGTTCACTGTCCAGTGTCTGGGTTAGAAAGAAAACCCCCTGAACTCTTTTGTCAAGGCTGGATATTGATGAGTGGGATACTTTTCTGCTCTCAACTGCTGTTCCCCTGACTCTTGAGAACAGTTCAGTTTCCCTTTTTAGGCAGGCTCAAAAGTTTGAGACCCCTTCTGAAGCTGATGACAGGGAGGTGCTCACAGTGGTTGAGAAATCATTGATCATAAGAGTGAACTTGTGAGTTTTGCCTTCCCTGATGCTTGAAATTCTTCTAAAAATGAAATTGCAAAACCTTTGCAATAGACCAAGAGAAAGATGATCTCAGTTAGACATCCTGATGCAGTGCCAGGAGGTTTGTTTTACTGTCTGTCATAGGTATTTCTCAGACTTGTTGCCTGGAATAACCAAGATTATGGATTCGGAAGCATGTTCAAAGCTCAGTTCATTCTCTTTAACACAAGTCTGTGTTATCCCCCAGGCTGTATTGGAATGACTCCGTCAGTTTAAATGCCAGTGGGATTCTCCTGGTGTTTTAGCACAGCTGCAGGGGTGTTGGTTCTGCAGGGCTGCTCTCCTAAGCAGCTCTTTCTCTCCTTTCTAATTTGAATATAACAAGGTGAGGGAGTGCTGGAAGCTGCTGTTTAAGGTACATCTCTGCTATAAGGTGTTTTCTCTGACTTTCTTTCAATGTAAGCATGTAAATGAAGTTCATGTGCTGTGGGGTCATGTGGGGGAACTGCAGGAACCTGCTTTTCTCAGGTGCTCTCTGTGCTTTTTAGAATGAAACTTGTCAGTTGTGAGCACAGTCTCTCATTTTAGTTATTTTCAGATCCAGAAGTGGTTCCATTTTCTGCAGGAGCCTCCCTGACTAGCTTGCATCCTAATCTCTGTTCTCCCTTCCTGTTGCACACAGAGCAGGTGCCCCCTCAGGGCTATGTCACCTTCAGCAGCGATGGCAGCTGTGTGCCAGGTGTCATCCGGCACAGGGACGTCACCTCCCCGATCAACGACCTGGACGTGGACAGCAGCAGCAGCAGGGGTAAGTCACTGTCTCAGAAATGCAGTGCACACCTGGCTGTGAGTCCAGGCCTTGGCTTCCTGTCCCACTGAGATGCTGAGATTGGAATGTCTCTCCTGAGGGAAGGCTGGGATGGTTTAGCTACACAAGATAAAGCTCAGTGTGGTAATTACATCAGTTTGTACAAATAGTCTGAAGGGGGGTGAGAAGAAGACAGAGTATGGCTGTTTCCAGAAGTGTCTCTGGTGGCAAACAGACTTGGGAAAGATGGGTGCTGGGGATCAGATGTGAAATCTGCCTCAGGGTCATCTTGTGTCCTGAGTGCTGCACATGAAGCCTTGCTCTGAATCTCGCCTTCCTTTACACCTCCCGGAAGTTTTGCTGGTAATTGTAACTAAACCAGAATGTAACAAAGTTGTACTTCACTATTTTTTTACTGTTCCTTTCCAGAGGATAGTGCTTTGTCCAGCAACAGCTTGGGAACCATCAGGAGCAGCAGCAGCAGCAGCAGTGAATACCTAATTAGAGTCCCAGGAGTCAGCAGTGAAGGCTCCTTGGAAAGCAATGAGGTAGATTTACTTTTCTTTGCCTTCAGCTTGGGCAGTGCTTTCACCCATGGGAGACTCTACTGCCATGGGAGCCTGTAGGACCAGGATGGGTGAGGAAAGGCTCTTCCAGGGACAGGAAAACCAAGGAAGGGGAAGAGGTTGGAGGTCACTCACAGCTCACATGGGTCAAGGCAGCTCTGGGGCTGCAGTACAAAAGGGCCTTTAGGTCTTGAAGGAGCCTGCACTTGTCAGCCCCCCTGATCCTGCCATCTCTGCTCAATCATCCTTTCCATTCTGTGGGTGGTTTTTTTCTTTTCCAGGACTCTGACCACACCAACAGTCCCCCGAGTCGGAAACAAGCCAAGAGCTTTAAGGGCAAGACCCGCTACACCAACAGTGACAGCCAGTGGAGCCAGTGCCTGGGGAGGGCTGGGGGCTGCTGCCAGCACCTGGTCCTTCCTGAGCCCCCAGCCTACACAGGGCCCCAGGTAAGCACAGACCTGTCCTGCAGGCTCTGTCACTGTGCCAGGTGTGGGAGGCTTTTCCACGGTTACCAAAACACTTTGTGTTCCAAACTTAAATGCTTGTGAAACAGCAATTTCTTGTAGAGAAGCTGTTTGCTGAGATGTTGCTGTTGCTGGGAGTGGTTTCCTAGACCCTTCAGGCCTGTGGGTCTGTCAAACTTGGCAGTGGGGTGGGCTGGGGTAGCTGATTCTGTGTCATTCTGCTCTGCACTTGTTAGAAGAGGCGTGGCTGCAGCAGAGGCCAGTCCTGGTGTGTGACTGTGGAACCATGAGAAGTTGTGGTTGCTGCTGGAACCCAGAAAGGTGTTACAACAGCATGAGGAAGCAAATATTTATAATTAGGAGGAATGGTGATGCTTTTGTTGAGAGGGTGTAACTAAGTTTCTTTTGTCTGGGCTGCAGGACCTGGCAACATTCCTTGAGGAGATTGGATGCCTGAAATACCTGCAGGTGTTTGAGGAGCAAGATGTGGATCTCCGGATCTTCCTGACCCTCACAGAGAGTGACCTGAAGGAAATAGGCATCACGTGAGTGTCTGTCCTGTCCTGTCTGTCCCAGCTTCCCCCTACAAACCACATCCAGCCTGGTCAGGAATGTTTAGCTGGGGAGTGCTGCTCTCTTCTGGCTGCCTCCCACACTTTAACATCCCCGTGTCCTTGGCTGTTACATGCTCCTGCTTCTGGAGGCACCTTCAAAAGACCAGGACACTGCAGAGGTGCTCATGGTGTCCTGTTGTGCTCAGGGACAGGGGCTGCAGGGCTTGACCCGTGTTGGTTCCATCCCCCAGGCTGTTTGGCCCCAAGAGGAAGATGACCTCGGCCATCGCGCGCTGGCACAGCAGCGCCCGCCCGCCCAGCGACGCGCTGGAGTTGGCCTATGCCGACCGGCTGGAGGCGGAGATGCAGGAATTGGCCATCCAGCTGCACAAGGTGAGGCTGCTGCCAGCTCCTCAGGCCCCTACGCCCTGCAAGAAGCCATCAGTGCTGTGGTTTTGTTGTTCCTCTGGTGGTTTTTCCTTCACCTCAAGCCACAACTTAGAGCGGACACGCTTGGTGTACAAACAGCACAAGTAGAACTTACCCACTCCTCATCCTTGGTGCTCCTTTGTCTATTTCCCATCCAACTGATAACTATAGGAGCCAGGGGCAGGAATCAAATTCCTACTATTTCCCAGCAGTGTCATTTTTATGGTGCAGTCATCGATGAACAGACTTGTGTTGTTTTGGGAAATTTGGACTCATAAGTAACTTTGTAAACAGAGAGGAAGGGGGAATTGTAACTGTGGGGCTGGGCTTAGTGTGGAGAGAACCTATACTCACTGTACAAGCTTCATCCAGCTTTCTTTCCCACTGGAAAGGAACATTCTGGCTGCCTGAGACATTGAAATAGCAGTGACTTGAGAGATGCTCAGTGCCCCCAGCCTGATCCCCAGTGTGCTTTTCTGCAGAGGTGTGAAGAGGTGCAGGTGATGAAGGGCCAGGTGTGCCAGGAGCAGAAGCTGCGTGCAGTGGCTGAGAGCTGTTTGATGGAGCGGGATGAGACCTGGAATGCCATCCAGTGCCAGCTCAGAGAGGCTCAGGCCATCACCACGGATGCTGGAGTCCTGCTGGATCAGATCAAGTAAGTCATTCCCAGGAAGTGACACTGAGACTGATGGGAAATGAGATTTGGGGCCATATTGGCCGCCTTACAGGTGATGCTCAGGGTAAGGCAGGAGAGCTTACCTGACACCTGAACACATTTGGATCCTGCCGGACTTTCCCCAGTGAAAAGCCACAGCCATGGGAGCACACGTGAAGTTTTGGTCAGATGCTTGAGCTGGAAGTGGCCTTTTTGGGGGTGCTGGGTTCTCCTGTTTCAAATAGAAGGAACCAAAAGGCTGAGGCTGTGCCTACCCAGGGTAAGACTTGGTGACCAGGACCTTTTTGAATACAAAAAGGAGTTTTTACCCCATACCCTGGCAAAGGATGTGCAGTAACTTGCAAGTGAAGAATATTTTTCTTGCAACTCTGTGACAACTGGCAGAATAATCTAACTAACCTCCTGACACTCCTTTTACTGCTTTTGTGGTGCTTTTCTCTGGGCCCCAGTTGGACTTGTCTCATTGTATCACTGACCTTGTTCTGACCAGTGATACAATAGGGACATCCCTGAAAGTAGAATAAAGCCTGCTGCTTATGGATCCTAGCCCAAGTGAGTGTGGTCTGCTGGCTTCCAAGCCAGGGTGAGCTGAAGTTGGATCCAGTAGCTCAGCAGAGCAATATTCCCACTGCAAGGGGCAGAGCCTGGCCTGTCCCCCTGACTGAGGAGCTGAGGCTGCTCTAGAAGGGCCCTGCCATGCTCTGAACATAAACTGCTTGAATTGGTGGGATGGTGATGACAGCCTGAGAACCTGGGTGCCCCTCATGCCTCTCCTGAGGTCATTTCCTTTGCCCATTAGAAACCTTGAATTGGGCCTCATTCTCCCACAGACCAGCACAGCCCCTGGCTTGGGCTTCCTGCTGCTCACCCCAGCCCCTCCTTGTCTTGTCCCCCCACAGCTCCTCTGTGCAGAGCTGGCTGTGGCTGCAGATGGGGAGCAGTGGCTGGGAGCTGAGCAGTGCCAGCACCCCAGGCTTGGGCTGAGGCACCGCTTCCTCCTCGCAGGAAGCAGCAAGGAGCAGGTTGTACCCCAGGGCCTTAGAGGCGCTGCCCGGGCACCCCGTGCAGGTACTGCAGGCTGTAGGACATGCAGTGGCACTGCCAGCTGTCCCTGTCCCGCTGATGGCCTGGGTGTGCTTTGGCAGGAGCTGCCAGGCAGAGCTGTCGTCCCGGCTGGCCCCGGAGCGGGCGGGCGAGGGAGCGCCGGACACGCGGGAGCAGCGCGGCACCGGTGAGAGCGAGCGGCCCGGGGAGCGCCCAGGTGAGCCCAGGGCAAAGCCCTGCTTGCCTTTCCTTGCTGGAATTTGGGAATGCATGAGCAGCCAGGCTCTTAGAGTTGAGTTCTTGTTCTCAGGGTATTTGGAGTGGAACTTGCAGAGTTTCTCAGCAAGGATGCTGAGAAAAGGCCACTTCCAGTTTTGGGGTCTGGCAGGCATTCGTGACTCAAAATGCAGAGGTGTAGCACAGGCCCCAGTGACAGCCCTGCTTCAGGGACCTCTGGCTGCACCTCGGGTTTGTTACCACCCTGTGCACTGGAGCAGGGTCTGAACCAGAAGGGGTGGTTGGTTCCCTAACCCAGTTTTGGGCATTTTGCTGTTGGATCCATGGGACAACCTCTGTAGCTGGGCAGGCCTGACCCAGCAGCTCCTTATCCCTAAAAGCTGGTAAATGATCCCTGGAAGTGCTCAAGGCCAGGTTGAAGGGAACTTGGAGCAACCTAGTCTAGTGAAAGATGTCCCTATCCATGGCAGGGGGTGGAATGGAATGGGCTTTATGGTCCCTTCCAACCTAAATCATTCCATGATTCTGGGACTTTCTTATCTTGCTGCCTGTGACATGTTCCTAGTGACCTGTTCTTTGCTCCTGTCTTAGAAGTGAGACAAGCAGAGATCCTGTCCATTGATTTCTGTCGATTACACTTAATCCCTTTGAGATTCTCTTAATAAACAACCCAGGCAGTCTAAAACCAGAAATTCCTAAGTGGTAGAATTGGCAGAAAACCCCTCAGTTTGGCACAGGCAGCTCCAGCTCTCTTCCTATGTGATTCAGAAGCCCTAACTGGAATCTCTTTGGCTGGGGATGCTTCCCAGCAGCACCAGCCCCTTATGTGCTCTGTCCTAGAGAGCTGCAGATGGATTAACTGTGTCCCTGTCCTTGCAGTGCTGGAAGGGTGGCCACCTTCCCTGAAATCCCTGAGCTTGCCTGAGCTGTCAGCTGTGCTGGAGGAGTGTGTGGGAGAGATGGGTAAGCTGGGAAGGACTCTGGGCATGTGGAGGGGCTGTAGTGCTGTGGAAGGCATGGCTGGATGGGGTTTGGTGGTTTGGAGTTGTTGTTGGGAGAATCTCTGCTTGTTCAGGGAAGTCTCCAGGCTCTGGAGTTGGTGCTGTTCTTGCTGCAGATCTTGGGCTCTGCATCATCCCCTGGTGGCAGGTCCAGGTTGGGAGGTGGGGGGTGGTCTCTGCATCTTCTGCTCGGTGATGAGAGCTGCTGGGGAAGTGGCTCCCTAATCCTGTGTCCTGTTCTCCTGGTGACAGGAAATTGTCCCAGCAGCTTGCAGACAGTAGAGACACCCCTGTTCTCAGAGCAGGAGCAGCACAGCAGTGGCTGAGAGCAGCCTGTTCTTTCCTGCTTCCTGGCCCCTTCCTAATGCTCCTTTTTCCCTTTGGTTTGTCCTCAGGAAAAGCTCTGCAGACTGTGACTCAAAACCTCCAAAGGCTCCAAGCCCTGGGGCAGAGCGGGCAGAGCTGGCCAAAGCCATAACCAAGCCAGGAGGGTGAGTGGGAACAGCTGCCCTGCCCCGTCCCAGGCTGTGGCACTGAGGGGACACCGTCCCTCACTGCCATGTGCCCAGAGCTCGCTCGGAGCCCAAACACCAGGGCTGCACTCTCATCCTTGGGTGCCCTCTGCTTGGTTCTCCCTTTGGAAAATCTGTAGCCCCCTTGTCCCTGTGTCCCAGCAGACGGTGACTGTCCCTTTCTCCTGGTGGCTGCAGGAATTCTGACGTCGGGTGACCGTTCCACCCGGAAGCTGAGTGTGCCTGGGAGAGGGAGCACGGGGCCTCTGCCAAGGGCCACCGCAGCCTGCAGGGCACCGAGGAGGCCATGGCCACCAGAGAACACAGCTGGGAGGACGAGGGACAGCAGAAGACAACAACCAGCTGCTCTTGGGGCCTGACTCAAGGCTCCCAGGATCTTTGTTTGAAAGGTTTAGGTTTGGAGGAGAAGCTCCAAGCCTAGAAGTTTTGTCTGCCTTAAGCTTCGTGCAGCCCTTGTTGTTCAGGTCTGGGTGGTGGTAGAAAGGTGACAGTTGCACACAGCAATCAATTCATTATCCTTTCCTGTATCCCAAGCTCCCCAGGGCCTCTGAAACGTGTCCCTGGCTCCTCCTGTGCCATGGGGATTGGCCCAGAAATGGATCTGAGGCCATAAAAAAGGCAGTTTGTTGTGGAGGGGTGAAGGGAGTGGAGTTTGTGATGTTTGGCTCTTTGAGCTGCAGTGGAGTTCAAACTGCAGCCCTGTCCCTAGTTGGAATGTCTGCTCTACTGCCACCCCAGATCTGGGCTTCAAAGCCTGTTCCTCCAACCAGCCCACTTTGGTTCACTTTGGGTTCTTGCTCTCCTCAGGGCTGGGTGTGATCACGTTGGTGGTTTAGGAATGGCATTCACTGAAACACTCCCAACTCACCCACTCCCCCTCCTCACCTCCTCTCCCCTGGGGTGGGATGGAGAGGAGAACTGGAGGCACAAAAGTTGAAGATCACTGGTAGAAATAAAAGCATTTTACTGGAAACAGCACTGAGATAAGGAACAGTAACAGTAATAACAAAAGTGTACAGGAGAGGTCCTGGTCCTGCAGAAATGAACCCTGTCCTGGCCAGAAGCAGGACATCACTGTTACTCCATCCCCAAGAACTTGGCTTTGTGGTCAGTGCTCTATGGCAGAGGTCATTGGCCTGGTGTGCCAAGATCCCAGCATGGCAGGGATCCCTTGGAAAGACAGGAGAGAGAGAAGGGAGAGCTGGGACTGCTGAGCTTCCCCTGCCTCTGGCAAGCAGGGAAGTGCCCAGGCAGCAGAGCAGGAACAGGGATAGCTCTGTGCCCCATGGGAGTGGGCAAAGGAACCACAGCCCAGACAGAGCTGTGGTGCCAGGCTTTGCTCCTCACCCCTGCCTGCCTTTGATGTGCAGGCTTTAGTGCTGGGAAAGAGTTCTGCCAGAGCATTTGTGGGTGGGCATTGCCAAGGACAGGCCTGTCCCTGGGAGTGGGTGAAGGTGCCAGGGACTTTGGTGTAGAGTGGTTTCCAATGACTCTGTGTTCCCATTTATTCCTGAATCCTCTAAGGGGGAAAAACACAACAATCAAAATCTGAAGTCTATGAGTGATGACCTTGGTGAATCACGATAAGTCCCTTTGGGAGGAGGATGGAACTGTGTGTTCCTTCTGCTATTTGGACTTTGGGCACAGATCCCAAATATAAAAACCCATCCAGCTCCGTCTTCTGATGAGCTGCCTGAGTCCCTTCAGGCAGGGGTGACAACTGGCCTGCCTGCAGTGTCTGTGCTTCCTCAGGCGGGTATGGCCCTCTCAGCTGTGCCCCCATGTGCCTGGCAGTGTCCCCCCCTCTGGGTGCTGCTTCCTGCCCATGCTGACCTCCCACCCTCAGCACAGGGCGCTGTTTTTTCATCTTGAGCAAGCACCATGGAGCACGTGGGCACTGAGTGCCAGCTGCAGGGTGAGGCTGCAGGAGCTTCACCCTGAGGAGTTTGGATGAGGGGGATGGAAGTGTCCTCATGCAGCACCCCTAGAAACTCCTCAGAGGGCTGAAGCTGTGCTGGGAGGGCTGTTCAGGGTTTGTCTCTCATTCCCTGTCACTGGGGAGTTCCAGGCTCTCTCCCTAGCCTTGGTGGTGCCTCTGGCTGCAGTAATATGGGGATGTTAGTGCTGTTTCCCTTGTACTCAAGGCAAACCCCCCCCCCAAAAAAAACTCCTAAGGGAAAAACCCTGGCTCAGCAGTGCCCTCAGCATGGGGGGCTGTGCAGAACAGTGGCTGGAAGGTGACTAGAGGGATTTGGGGCTTGCTTTGCTAAGTCTGAGGCTGGAATCAAGGAGGTTTGGGGCATTAATAGGATCTATCCAATAGATGAGAATGCCTGGGGAAAGGAGGGAGAGGTGCCAGTGTGTGTGTGTGAAGGAAAAAGGCCCCAAACAGGTGCTGCAGGTGTAAAGGCTTCAACAAAGGGGTGTGAGAGCACCCAAGGGCCCAGCAGGGAGGGGATCTTTGATAATAGAACATCCCTGAGGAGGCATCCCTTAACTGCAGGATGTGAAGCAGCATTCCTTGCAGCTAGGGTGGCTGTGCAGGCAGCAGGAGTCTGGTGCTACCCTAAGGTGAGCTGTCCATGGAAAAACAGCATTTGCTGATTTGGATAAATGAATAAAAGCTGAGAAGCCTGTGTGTGGTGTGTGGGTATCTCTGGAGAATTCTGAATAAGTTCCTGATTTGTTATTGCAGGGCACTCAGGAATGCACACAGGCTTTTCCAGCCATCTCTGCCAGGAGGTTGCAGGCTCAGGGGGCTGGGGCTGCCTGAGCCCTGAGAGCCCAGCCCTGCCTGCCTGGGCCATGTGGGAATCCAGAGGAGCCACTGAGCTACTCCAAGCCAAGGGCTGGAGCCAGGCTCAGGGAGCTGCCTCCTCTGCTCACCTGGAGAGGAGAAGGCTCCAGGGACACCTCAGAGCCCCTTGCAGGGCCTAAAGGGGTTCCAGGAGAGCTGGAGAGGGACTGGGGACAAGGCATGGAGGGACAGGACACAGGGAATGGCTCCCACTGCCAGAGGGCAGGGCTGGATGGGATCTTGGGAATTAGGAATTGTTCCCTGTGAGGGTGGGCAGGCCCTGGCACAGGGTGCCCAGAGCAGCTGGGGCTGCCCCTGGATCCCTGGCAGTGCCCAAGGCCAGGCTGGGCAGGGCTTGGAGCAGCCTGGGACAGTGGGAGGTGTCCCTGCCATGGCAGGGACAGGATGGAATGGGTTTTAAGGCTCTTTCCCCCCCACCCCCGAGTCCATTCTGAGATTCAGCTCTCTGTGCCCACCAGTCCCTTCCCTCCCCTGCAGCAGACAGAAGCAGCTTTTTGAAAAATAAATATTTATTTACATCTGAAAAGAGAGTTAATGTGTAAATTGGTCTCGTGGGGGTTCCATCGATCCAGGACGTGACTCCAGGCTGGTGCAGCCTCTTTGCTTTGTGTGCTCGAGGCAGCTCCTCCCTGAGGCACTGGGAGAGGCTCCCCCAGCCCCTCGGGGAAGGGGCAGGGCCTGGAGAACCTCCTGTGTCCATGGGCATCTCCTTGAGCTCCCAGCTGCTTCCTCCTCCTGGAGGGGACTTGTGCATGGCAAAGGAAGGAATGTGGTGGGAACGAGCTCTGGCAGTGTCTGTGCTGCTCCCGTGGGCCAGAGCAGGGCGCTGGGGGTGTCTCCAGCTGCTCCAGGACAGGTGCAGTCCTGCTCAAACCACACCACCTCAGCTGCTTCCCTTCCTCCTGGGCTTCCTGGGAGCCACAGCCTGCTTGGCCGGGGGGGAGGATGCTTTGGCACCCCACTGGAAAGCAAACTCCCAGGATTTGAGCCTTTGGTGCCTGAGCTCCTGCCAGGCTGGCAATCCAGCTTTCCCTGCACAAAGCAGAGGAGGCTGGGCTGGATGCTGAACCTGGCATGGGGGAGGTTGGGCTCTGCCCCAGTGAGTTGCTGCTCTCAAATCCTTCACTCCCAAATGGTTTTGGGGCTCCATCCTTGGCTCTGCCCATGCAGGAGGCACCAGGGGTCTGTGCAACTGGAGAGCAGCGAGGAGGGGATGGGAGCTGCTGTTCTGTGTCGGTGATGAGGGTGGGAGCAGGAGCAGCCCCTCGCTGTGCAGAGCTTTACAGGGTGGCTGTGGGTGCCTGCTGAGATGGTCCTGGGCTGGGACACGGGGACAGGGAAGCCCTGGCTGTGGTGTGGCAGCATCTCCCATTGCCACTGCAGGACCAGGCTGCCCCTGCCTGTTGTGATCCCTCCCACAGGTGCCCAGGGGGCTGTGGGTGTCTCACGGGTTCCCTGTGTGGGAGTGTCCTGGGGGAGGCTGCCAGGCTCTGCAGGTGCTCAGGCAGGGCGAGAAGCAGCAGGGCTGCCCACACAGCAATGCCTGGCGAGAGCCCGGGGTGCCACCTCCCACTCGGGTCACAGCAGGGATGTCCCTTCCAGCAGCTCCAGTGTGGCACAGCCAGACACCCATCCCAGCCTGGCCATCCCAGGTGGGCACTGCCCAGCACAGCTTCTGCAGCCTCCTGCCCTGCAGCCAGGCCCTGTGGCCATTGTGACCAGCAGCCCCTCTACCCTGGCTGGTCACCACCTCACTGGGCACAGCAGAGCACCGGGTGGTCGAGCTTCCAGAGCTGCCACTTCTTCTTCATCTCGGACTTCACCTGCCATGGAGGGGAGGGAGAAGGGGCTTATCCATGGCTGTGCCCTCCCTGCAGGCACAGGGTGGGGAAGCCGGGCAGGAGGTGCCAGGACAGGGGCAAGGACAGGGCCAGGGACGTTACCTCCTTGTTGGCAAAGCAGTACAGCACAGCCACCAGGAAGCCCTGCAGGGAGAGCCAGCTGTGAGCCCCCTCCTTGCTGTCCCTCTCCTGGGGCTGGGATGAGCTTAAGGCTCCCCCCAGGCCACTCCTGGTTGTTTTTAGGGCTGGGGTCCCCATGGCAGCACTGCCCAGAGAGCACAGGAGGCAGCAGCATGCTCTCAAGGGCAGAGGCAGTGCCACCCTTCCCATGGAAGCACCGCAGGAGAGCAACTTCAGAGAGGGAGCCCCTGACCTCTGCTCCGTGGTGTGCCCAGAACAAGGATTTGTTTCACTCCCACCTCACCTGGAAGGAGTTGAGGAAGAGGGTGAAGAACACCTTGACGTAGCGCAGGATGCCCGTGGTTTGCTCGTCCGTGGCGAAGATGAAAACGACCTCATGGATCCCGAAGAGGGGGATGAGGGTCAGCGTGGCTTTGGCCAGCCTGGGGGACAGTAAGGGGACAGTCAAACTCCCACTTAATCCCAGGGCGGTCGTTGAAGGATGTGCAAGGTGGAAGAGAGGCGTGGGGAGGGTAGGGGGTGTGGAGGGGGCGTTATCCCGGTAGCCCAGAGTGTCCCCACCCCACTCCCGGCCCACCTCAGCTTGTAGTCGGCGTAGCCCTTCTGGTTGGCCCGGAGCTTGGCCAGGATCACCTTGAGGATCCGCATGAAGATGAGCAGGTTGATCTGGGAGGGGAGACAGGGCAGGGGCACACAGAGCCCAGCACCCCCGCCCTGGCTGTGACACTCACCCAGCAGGAGATGGCACCCCTGTGCTGCCGAGGCTGCTGCCGCCCTTCCTCCCCTCCTGCCATCCCAAAATCCTGGCTACGAAGCAGCAGGAGCTACCCCCAGCCCCTTTCCCTGGAGTTCAGCACCCCAGCTTCCTTCATGAACCCCCAGAACCAGGGCCCAACAAGCTGCTGAACCCCCTGTGCATTTGGCTGGTCCTTGCAGGCCAGCTCTCCCTCCAGGCCTCTGCTGGAAGCTTCCCAGGGCCAGGAGCCAGGGGCTGAGCTGCTGCTGTCCAAACAGACCCGGGGCTGGCAGCTGTTCCCTACCAGGGAGGCGAGCAGGATGGGGATGCGGATGATCCACCAGTAAGCCATGTTCTCATTCAGGGCCCAGCACCTGCCGGGGAGGAGAGACAGCACCGTCACCCTGGGCTGGGGGCAGCATGACCCAAGAGCTTTCCAGCCCCAGCCAGGGGGCTCAGGGACCCTCAGCAGCCTCTGAGCATCCCAGCAAGACCCCCATCCATCCATCCCTCCATCCATCCATCCATCCATCCATCCATCCATCCATCCATCCATCCATCCATCCATCCATCCATCCATCCATCCATCCATCCCTGTCCATTCACCCCCACTCACTCCACGTTCTCCTTCAGGTACTTGGCGGCCATCCAGGGCACCACGAACACCACGGGGGTCCCTGCAAGTCACACAGCAAACCCTGTAAAACCAAGCACCCTCCTGAGCTGAGAAACCACTCCCGTGCTGGGGGGACCCCCGGGGTGGCAGAGCCCCCACCCCACACCCTCCTGGGATGGTTGGGACCGCGGTGCCCCCAGGTGACAACGGGCACTGTCCCCTCCCCGCAGCGCGCCCAGGGGGCCCCTACCCCAGCCCAGGTAGAGGTAGAGCCTGTAGTAATTCTTCTCAGAGAACACGGCCCCGATGAGCAGCTTGTAGAGGTAGACAGCTTCCACCAGGAACCAGTAGTGGTTGGCCAGGATGCAGTACTGCATCAGCACCTGCGCTGCACGGCACCCCAGCGCTGCCTGCCACAGGAGAGCCACCCACGGCTCAGCACAGGCACCCCAGGAGCTCATCCACGGGGGGTGGTGCTGCACAGGCACCCCAAGGTCCCTGAGAGCTCCCCCATGGTGGGCTCACCCAGAGGCTGCACAGGAACCCCCAGAGCTCACCCAGCAGGGGCATGAGTGGCACCAAGGGTTCATTCCCCAGGTGCCACACAGGCCCAGAGCTCACCCAGCGGGTGCACAGGTGTCCCAAGAGTTCACCCACTGGGTCATGGGCAGCACAGGCACTCCAAAAGCATGCCCACTGTGTGGATGGGCACCCCAGGACCATGCACAGGCACCCCAAGACTTCATCCATCAGCTGCATGGCTGTCACCCTGATTTTTTAAGATTTTCTAAGCCATCTGATGTTTATATTCTTGTAACGAACTTCCTCACACGCTTTCTGTAAATAACTTATTGGTTTGCATTCTTTTATAGAAGAAGAAAAATTTAATAAATTAGTTAGTTTGTCCAGTGTCATTGGAGAGGTGGCACTTTCACCCTCCAATCCACTGGCACTTTTAGAAAACTGTAAATGTTAGAATCAGGGAATAAATTTCCCTTTTCTTCACCTTTTGAGCAGCAGTGTGTGCGTTCGTGCTGTTTCATGTCCTATAGCGACACATGGGCACCGCTGGCACCCCAGAGCTCACCCAGCAGGAATCTGGGGCTGCACAGGCACCGGCCCCCCCAGCCCTGCCCTGGGCGAGAGTCCCACACTGTTCCCAGCCCAGCACTCGCCTCGTGGCTCAGCAGAGCCTCCCAGTCCGCCACCTGCACCAGCTCCACGCCCCAGCGCCGCTCCAGCAGCGCGTCCTTCACCATCACCGAGGTGGCGCGCAGCCCGAAGGAGGCGAACAGGTTGGCGTGGATGTAATTCCTGGTGCAGCGCAGGTTCCTGCAGGAGCGGGGTCAGGCGGGGCCGGCATGCGGGGAGGGAGCAGGGGCAGGGCCGTGTCCTACCTGCAGGCGGTGAGGACGAGCAGGGCAGAGATGAGGGTGAGCAGCGACAGCGAGTAGCCCACGGTGTAGAGCACCTTGAAGCTGACCATGAGCCGGCGGGCGCCTTCCTGCAGGGGAGCACAGCGCCAGGGAGCCCGGCTGGGTGCGTGTCCACCCCCGGCCAGGCTGCCCTGGCCATCCCCGCGGTCCCAGCCAGGTCCCACCTCCTCAGCAGTGACCTCCAGCTCATCCTCGCACTGCGAGTAGTCCCTCCAGGGCTGGCTGCCGTTCACTGTCACCCACTGGCCGTCGGTGCCACACCTGCGGCTCACCAGCCCGTGTTTCACTGCGGACACCAAGCACCGGCACAGTTCCCCACGCTCCCGCAAGCCCCTCTCCAGGGATGAGGGATCTGCCCCTGCTCAGCGCCCTGCTCCAGGGCAGCCATGGGCAGAGCTGGCTCTGCTCGGAGCCCCCGGTGTCCCCTCACCCCAGGTCTGTTCATGGGTCCCTCTGCCCCTGTCAGGGGAAGGGAGGGGAGCCCTGAGAGCCTCTCCAGCCGCAGAAGGGTTCAGCCCTGGCTTCCAGCTCGGGGATGGCAGGAGGGCATCCTCACCTTTCTCAAACCAGGGCAGGTAGAAGGGGCAGGAGACGTTGACGGCGGTGCCGGGGCTCCCGTCGGGCCAGCAGGCGTACATGTCAAATGTCCTGTTACAGAACAGCCCTTCCAAGGGCGGGGACAGGGACAGGGAAAGCCAATGCTCAGTGCCGGATTGGTGGCACAGACACAGCGAGCCCTGCTATCCCAGCACTTCTGAGGGGGCTGATGCCACCCTGAAACGGGCCCGTGTGCTCCACACCAGCTCAGCCCCCCAGGACAGCCAGCCCTGGCTCCCCATCTGACATGTGGAGGTCCTTGTCAGTCCCTTGGGTGACCGGAGCAGGGGACGCTGGAGAGAGATGAGCCCCAGCCCTGGCTCTGTGCGCCCCGGGCTGGCACGGCCGGTACCTGCCGGGTAGGGCTCGCTCGCCATCCTCCGCAGGCACTCGTCACGGTACCGCAGCCACTCCTCGAAGGTCTTCTCCAGCACTTTGGCCCCACCGTGCTGCAAGCCCGGAGCTGGGTCAGAGCCTGCAGCGCCCTGACCGCCCCCGGGAAGCGCTGCCCGAGCCCGGGGCGGGGCAGGAGCCGGGATGGAGCCGGGATGGAGCCGCCCCGCGGGGCTCAGAGCCCGACAGTGCCAGCCCCGCTGCCCCGGCCCCAGCCCGGCCCTCACCGGCACGGAGGAGAAGAGGCACAGCCAGGCGAGCTGGACGAGGCCCCGCAGGGATCCAGCTCCAGGCGAGTCCCTCATGGCCGCTCCCAGCCTGACCGGTGCTCCCAGTGCCGGGGCGCGTCTCAAACTGGGCCGGGAACGCCGATCCTGGGGAGAGGAGGAGGAACGGGGGCGGCTCGGCTCTGCGAGCACCCACAGCCGGTGGAGGCAGAGATTTGCTCCCCAAGCCAGCAGAGGAGAAGGTCCTGGGCATGTCCTGGGCTGCCACAGCCCCGGGTCAGTTCCCTGATGGAGCCAAAACCTCGGGGAGCGCCAGGCGGAGCAGCCAGGGTGTAAATGGATCTCACGTCTGGATGAGCCTGCTCAGCTTCCACCCACCGCTGCCAGCCCCGAGGGGAGCAATCGGCACCGTGACAGCCCCAGTGCCACCCCAGTGCCACCCCAGTTCACCCCTGGGTGAGCCGGGAAGGGGCTGCAGGGACAGGGGGCAGCGAGACCTCTCTGGGGTCCCCTGGGCCCCCATCCCCGGCCGGGCTGGGACCCCCATTCCAGCTGTGCCCCAGCACGTCCCGCCCGGTCCCGCTGGCCCAGACCCCTCCCAGCCCGGCCGGGGCTCGGGGCAGGAGCAGCTCCGCCACCCCCGGGGCTCCCCGCTCCTCCGGGGCTCCCATCGCTCCCAGCCCGGCCCCCCCAACAGCTCGGACCTCCCGGTTTGTCCCCCACGAGGGTTCCCAGCCGGTCCCGCTCAGTGCCTCCGGGGGTCCCGGGGCTCCGCCGCTCCCTCCGCCCGCTTACCCGGCTCCGCGGGACCGGCAATCCCGGTGTCCCGCTGCTCCCGGTGTCCCGCTGTTCCCGGTGTCCCGCTGCTCCCGGTGTCCCGCTGCTCCCGGGTTCCCGGCAGCCTCGGCAGCGCCGGTGTTTCTGGCAGCCCCCGTGTTCCCGCTGTTCCCGTTGTTCCCGGTGTCCCGTTGTTCCCGCTGTTCCCGGTGTCCCGTTGTTCCCAGTATTCCCGATGTCCCGTTGTTCCCGGTATTCCCGGTGTCCCGTTGTTCCCGCTGTTCCCGCTGTTCCCGTTGTTCCCGGTGTCTCGGGCAGCCCCGGCTCCGCGAGGTGAACGCGGCGGTGACCGAGCGGCGTCTGCGGCGGAGCCGCCTCCTGCCAGCGCCGGGCCCCGACGGGAGGGGGCTCTGGGGGGGCTTCGGGGGGAGCTCGGGGGCGGCACCGCCTCCCGGGGCTCCGGGTGCCCGGTGGGACCCGCGGGGTCCCGGCGCCGCCGCCCCCACGCCCGCGGAGCTCCAGCACGGAACCTCCCGGGGATCGCACGGGGATGGGGGCCCAGGTCCAGCCCCTTCGGGATCCCTGCTGGAATCACACTGAGACAGGGACTGGGGTCCAGGTCCAGCCCCACTGAGCGTCCCCAGCTGCATCACACGGGGACAGGGATGGGGGTCCAGCCCTCAAACTGTGGGGCACAGGGAGCAGATCAAGGATCCAGCCCCCCTCGGTCTCCCCAGAGCCCCTGTGCCTCCATCACACGGCCCCAGGGAAAGTCCTTCCCCTCCCCGGCTCGGGTCCCCCTGGCTGTCCCCTGGGCTGGGTGACAGCCCCTGTGCAGGCAGGGGGGGCTGTGGGGGCCTCCCTCCCCTGGGGACAGGAGTGGATCCAGCAGAGGGCACAGCCTGTGCCATCCATGGGCACTGTCACCCAGCCCGGGGAGCTCCAAGGGCAGGGACAAGCCATGGGACGAGCCTGGTGGCCCTGGTCCTGCTGCCTCCCCAGCACGTGCTGGCAGTGGGGAGGGAGGGGTCTGTGCTGGGGAAGGTGATTTTGCCACCAGTGGAGCAGGGAGATCCCCCTGAGGTCCCCAAATCCCCAGCACAGCCCTTCCAGGCTCCCTCCCAGTGCAGCTGTGCCTCCCTCCTGCTGCAATGCTGGCACCCACCCTGCCCTGCAGCAGGGGGGGTTCATCCCCCAAGCTGGCTGCATGCACCAGAAAACACGTTTGTTTTGCAAAAATAAGATGTTTGTCTCAAAGCTGCTGCAGTGGAGCAGACACAGGAGTCAGGGGGATGAGGAGTCACAGCTGTGGCTGCAGTGATGTGAGCCGTGTCTGCTGATTCCAAGCGACAAACAACGCCCTGGGGAGCAGCCCAGGGAAAGGATTTTCTGTTTGGGGGGAAAATGAGGCCTCAGGTGCCTCCCCCAGCACGAGCCTACACCAGGGTGTCTGCTCATTGACAGATTATGAACTTTGGACAGGAGCCTGGAGGGACAGGACACAGGGAATGGCTCCCAGTGCCAGAGGGCAGGGCTGGATGGGATATTGGGAATTAGGAATTGTTCCCTGTGAGGGTGGGCAGGCCCTGGCACAGGGTGCCCAGAGCAGCTGGGGCTGCCCCTGGATCCCTGGCAGTGCCCAAGGCCAGGCTGGGCAGGGCTGGGAGCAGCCTGGGACAGTGGGAGGTGTCCCTGCCCATGGCAGGGGTGGGGTGGGATGAGCTTTAATGTTCCTTGAACCCAAACCATTCCATGATTCCATGATGCCACAGCCCTGGGGCACTCATGGGGATGATTCCAGCCATGTCCCCATTCCCAGACTGACTCTGCACACCCGCACCCCACAGATGTCCCTGTGTGAGCCCATCCAAAGGCAGCAGGAGCATGGGGTGGGCTCATCCCACAAGGATGCTGGATTTGGGGAGATCCCAGGGCTCCAGGGCTGGGCTCATTCCACAAAGATGCTGGATTTGGGGGGAGCCCAGGGCTGCAGCACTGGATGCCATTCCCTAGAGAGGAATCACAAACCCTGGATGTTATTGCCCTGCTGAGGTCCATCTGGATGGGATTGTCTCCCATGTCCCTGGAATGGGGACATGAGGAATGAGCTGTTCCTCTCCATATGGATGCACTCCAGGTGGGTCTCCATAGCGACTGCAGCGCTCCAGGCTCTGTCAGGGCCAGATCCTGATCCATGGGGGGCTCAGAGCCATGGGAAGAGGGGCCGGGGCAGCACCCCACTCCCAACAGCTGCTGTGCTGCCAGGGTGGGCTTGGCACACAGACACATGACTGGTAAATTGAAATTGAAATTGAATTAAAGGTGAGGTTCACCATCAGAGCTGGGAAAATTGTCCCAGAGTGGTCTCAGGAATTGAAGCTCTTGGTGCTTCTTGGGCAGCCTGAGAGCTGCAGGAGTGCTCAGGGAGAGGAGAGCATCCTCCAGGGCCCTGCATGGGAAAATCATGGAATTGTTTAGGCTGGAAAAGCCCTCTGAGATCATCGAGTCCAATGAGGCAGCACTGCCAGGTCCACCATTAACCCATGTCCCTAAAACACCACATCTACAAGTTTTTGGAACACTTCCATGGATGGTGACTCCACCTCTGCTATCAGCAGCCTGTTCCAGTGCCTGATCTCTCTTTCAGTGAAGAAATTCTCCCAAAATCCAACCCAAGCCTCCTCTGGTGCAGCTGGAGGCCGTTTCCTCTGGTCCTGTTCCTGTTCCCTGTGAGAAAAGCCAAGGTCACTAAGGGATAAACACCCAGCCAGAGAACCCCCAGGGCTAAATCCCTTCCCCCCAGCGCTGTTACCAGCAACACCTCCTGAAGGCAGCTTTCACTTTATCTATCCATTATTGATGGGGGAATTCACCCGTGGGCATTACTGCAGCATCTGCTAATCAAGGTGCTTTGCTCCCCCTCCAAAAGCAATTCGCAGAACAGAAGCACTCCCCAACACATCCTGACCCCCAGTTATGCAGCAAACTTCCCAGAAAAGGCTGGGGGAGAGAAATCCCTCAGCATGTGAGTGGCCAGGGAGCAGCTGGGGAGGGACACGGCTCCCCTGGGGCAGCTCCTGGGGCTTTGGTCAGCTTTGCAGAACGGGAGTATCTGTTTCCATCCCACTTCCATCCCACTTCCATCCCACTTCCACCCCATTTCCATCCCACTTCCACCCCATTTCCATCCCGCTTCCATCCCACTTCCATCCCACTTCCACCCCATTTCCATCCCACTTCCACCCCATTTCCATCCCATTTCCACCCCATTTCCACCCCACTTCCACCCCATTTCCACCCCACTTCCACCCCATTTCCATCCCATTTCCACCCCACTTCCACCCCATTTCCATCCCATTTCCACCCCATTTCCACCCCATTTCCAGCCCATTTCCATCCCCCGTGGCGATGACAGGCAGGGACCCCACTCCATCACACACAAAGGTCACTCCAGCCGCTGTTCCAGCTCCTCACCACATTCCCAGCGGTGATAAATATGTGATAAATGAATGTTCCCGGCTCCTTTTGGATTTGGCACCCGCTCAGAGCCCTCGGCAGCTGCGGTCCCTGCAGCAGCCCCCGGGCACTCAGGATGCAGACCGGGATTCGAAGCTGACCAGCTCTCCTCGGTTTCCGTGCGGATTCTCGCCTAATTCAAGCCGGAAGGTTGAAATATGAGATCAAGACCTTCTCTGACATTCATCGCTATTCACATCCTGCCCCGGGGCCGGGCTCTTTGTCCCCTGCTCTGCCGGAGGGCCTTGGCAGGGAGGGCAGCATCCACATTCCAAGGGTTCCGACACCGGGAATTCAGGGAGCAGACAATGGAATGCATCTTTTGTTTCCTCCCTGCCTGCTGCGAGCCTGCTTGCAGCTTTTGCTGTTACCAACCCTGGGGCTGCAGCACAAGGAAAACCTGGCTGGAGCTGCTGGAGAGAGTCCAGGGGAGCCCAAGGAGATGCTGCAGGGGCTGGAGCCAGGCTGGGAGAGCTGGGGGTGCTCACCTGGAGAGGAGAAGGCTCCAGGGACACCTCAGAGCCCCTGCCAGGGCCTAAAGAGGCTCCAGGAGAGCTGGAGAGGGACTGGGGACAAGGCATGGAGGGACAGGACACAGGGAATGGCTCCCACTGCCAGAGGACAGGGATGGATGGGATATTGGGAATTAGGAATTGTTCCCTGTGAGGGTGGGCAGGCCCTGGCACAGGGTGCCCAGAGCAGCTGGGGCTGCCCCTGGATCCCTGGCAGTGCCCAAGGCCAGGCTGGGCAGGGCTGGGAGCAGCCTGGGACAGTGGGAGGTGTCCCTGCTGACCCCCTCCAGATGAAAACGCTGCTAATTGTCATTCAGCTTAATCATCATTAAGCTGGGCAGGGTCAGGGTTAACCCCGGGTGCAATCACTAAGGGACATCTTCATCAGAGCCTCCCAGCAGCCTCTCACTGCTCCTCAGGGGGGTGGCAGTGCTGCTTTGTCACCTCAGGGTGGTCCCCAGGACTCCCAGGGGAAGCTGAGGAGCTCCTCTGGTGTTTGCCAGAGCACGTTTGGAGTCACCCTGAGGAATGGGTGGCTCTGTCCCCAGTGTGAGGGCTCACTCCTCCCAGCCCAGGGCCATCTCCACCCCCTGTGGGAGCAGAGGAGAGGGGGTGAGCAGCGCCTCTGGGCCTGGGGTGCCCCTCAGCTGCTCTGACAACAGATGTATTTTCCACACCTTTAATATCCCCTTCTGTAAAACCAAGGGATTAAGAAGTTGCTCTGAGTTCTGGGTCTTTCCCAGCCTTCCAGCTGTCCCAAGTGTTGGATGTTTGCCACCTTCTGGGACTGTGATGGATGAAAATGTATTTTCAGCCTGGGCTGTAACTGGCACTGCTCTGTTGTGCTCAGCAAAGCATTCGAGTCACTCAGACCTGCCAGGTGAGAGCTGTGCTCTGCATTTCCCTCTTGCCTGAAAGTCTGAAAGGGCTCCAGAAAAGCTCCCCCCAGATTTGCCAGAGCCTCATAACAAAACCTGGCTTAGAGCTGGGAAGGGGAGGCCCTGAGACTGGAGGTTCTGTGCTGTCCCAAGGCAGGATGCTCCAGGGGGGACTGCGGGAAGCCCAGCTAGCACAGGAGATGTCAGGATGTGCCTCCTCCAGCATTATCTGGCTGATCTGGGAATCACTGAGAGCCCCCAGGCACAGTGCTGGTGGGAAAGCTCTCTCCCCCTCACTCTGGGCAAAAAGAAGTGAAAAAGCAACTTGCCCAATTGTCACGGACATATTTTATGAAAAATCCTTTCCTTAGGATTTTTCTCCTGAGAAGCCGAGAGGCCTCAGAAACAAAATGTAAACATTGATTATCTGCTGCTGTGGAATGCAACAGGTGCATCTGGGATTGGGCTCATGTGGGTGTTTTTAATTAATGACCAATCACTGTCCAGCTGTCTTGGACTCTCTGGTCAGTCACAAGATTTTATTATCATTCCATTCTGTTCCTTTCAAGCCTTCTGATGAAATTCTTTCTTCTATTCTTTTAGTATAGTTTTAATATATCATTTTCTTTTAATATAATACATATCATAAAATAATAAATCAGCCTTCTGAAACATGGAGTCAAGATTCCCATCTCTTCCCTTGTTGGGGTTGCCTGCAAATTCCACACCCAATTCTTAGCAATCCCTTGTGTGTGTTCCTGCAGGAGCAGGGGGGTCTGAGGCTGGGCAGCCCCCTGGGCTTGGGCAGGGACACCATCCACCATCCCAGGCTGCTCCAAGCCCTGGCCTTGGGCACTGCCAGGGATCCAGGGGCAGCCACAGCTGCTCTGGGCACCCTGTGCCAGGGCCTGCCCACCTTGGGCACTTTCTGCCATCAGATTTCTGCACATTTACAGAATCTTCACAAAGACGTGGTGGGTTGGGTTGTATCTAAATGTGTCAATAGACACCACGAGGTGGGCTGAAAAACCTGATGGATTTTTGTGTCTGCCAGGGCTGGCTGGGTGTGATTTTCAGGGCCCATTAATCAGGATCAATTCAAAGCTGGGTAGTCTCTGGTAATTGCTCCTTCCCCACCCACTCCTGTTCCTGCTGTTGCAGGGAAGCTCTGGGAGCAGCAGGATGCACCACACACCTCCTGCCTCAGCAGCTTCTGTCCTCCCCACAGAACTGAGATGGGTTTGGCCTCATTTCGGGCTCCTGCTGCTGGGCACAGCCAGCTCCAGGATGTGGTGTCACTGTGATATTTTATGAAAAATCCCTTCACCACGATTTCTTCTCCTGGGAAGCTTCAGCTTCTCCATGTTTTGCTCTTCTGGAATGTGATTTGAAGAATTGTTTACCCAGCGTGTGAATTGTTTTAATTTAATGACCAATCACAGCCAGCTGTGTTGGACTCTGAGTCTGTCACAGGTTTTTATTATCATTCTTGTTTTAGCCTTCTGATGTATCCTTTCTCTTTTCTATAATATAATATAATATAATATAATATAATATAATATAATATAATATAATATAATATAATATAATATAATATAATATAATATAATATCAGCCTTCTAAGAACTTGGAGTCAGATTCTCATCTCTCACCTTGTCCTGGGGACCCTCACAACAACACCTCAACCATTGGTGACCACAACGTGGCACAGCTTGCTCAGAGGGTGCTGCCCACCATGAGGGATGGGCTGTAATCAAACAAACATTTACTGATGAGCTGCAGCAAACATCACCCCAACTCCTGCTCTGCAGCCTCCCCATCCTGGAGACCAGCCCAAAGGGGTTTTGGATGGGCTTTTGAGGATTATTCCCTTCTCTCTTAGTTGATGAAACCTCAGGCTGGCTCCTGGGTTTGCTGGCAGTGTGATGTATTTTCTGGAGGTCAAGTCAAGAGAGATTTCTGGCTGAATATGTCAACTCTGCTCATAAAGATGCCCAGACATCCTCATCAGGGCTGTTTTTCTGCTGTCACCACGCATTGTCCAACAGCTTAACCACTGATGAAGGCACCCAGCCTGCACAGAAAATCTATCTCCTGCCCAGGGAGCCCGAGATCCTCATTTCCTACCTGAGGGGGGACCATAATTCCTCCAATCCCATAAGAACTGCAGTGCCACAGTGCTGGCATTGGGTCTCCCTCCAGCAGGTGACAAAGCTGAGGCACAGGGAGCTGCAGGAGTGGGGCTGGGTTCATCCTGAAGGAATGGCTTCCCCAGGGCTCAATCCACAGCTGAGAGCAGTTTTGCACCAGGAAAAGGAGGTTCCAGGGAGGGGGTTATTGCCAGGTCAGGAGCGGCCCTGTGTCACTTCCCTGTCCCTGTCCCTGTGCCTGGCTGCTCTGGCTGGGCTTCCTGCGGGAGATGAGCTGGATTCAGGGACCCCTTTGGCTCTGCTGGGAGCTGGGGTTCCTGCAGGAGATGAGGTGGATTCAGGGACCCCTTTGGCTCTGCTGGGAGCTGGGGTTCCTGCAGGAGATGAGGTGGATTCAGGGACCCCTTTGGCTCTGCTGGGAGCTGGGGTTCCACAGGAGATGAGGTGGATTCAGGGGTCCCTTTGGCTCTGCTGGGAGCTGGGGTTCCACAGGAGATGAGGTGGATTCAGGGGTCCCTTTGGCTCTGCTGGGAGCTGGGGTTCCACAGGAGATGAAGGTGGATTCAGGGGTCCCTTTGGCTCTGCTGGGAGCTGGGGTTCCACAGGAGGGCTCAGCAGTGCCATGCCCTGCCTGGGCACCACCCCACTGCCTGCAGGCCATGGTTTCACATCTGCCAGCCCTGTGAGCTCCCACCCTCTCCCACTCACATCCCCAGCCCAAAGCTTCTCCAGCACTTCCACTCCCAACCTTTCCTGTCTCCATCCTATTTTCAGGAGTTTTGAACACAAACCAGCTCCCCTCACCTTTGAACTGAGCAACACTTGATTCTGCTGCTGAGATCACAGATTCTGCCAGCACAGGAACACAAAATTCCCAGACTGGCCCAGCCCAAGGGCTGTTTATCCAAGATTCCAGCTGCCCCTGAGAGCCCCCCTCAGACAGGGGGGAAAACCAGGCAAAGGCAGCACCTCCACAGGGCAGGAATATTTGGGATAATCCTGGAAGAGCTCTCATTTCCACTCATTTGTGTCCCTAGTTTTGATGGCAGTGTTCAAATGCTGACTACACTAATATATAATACTATTTCATTATTATTATTATTATTATTATTATTATTATTATTATTATTATTATTATTATTATTATTATTATATTAATATATCAATATATTATATAATTATATTATAATATAATTATAATTATTATATTAATATTAATAATAATAATTATTATTATTATTATTATTATTATTATTATTATTATTATTATTATTATTATTATTATTATTATTATTATAAATATAAGTATTATATAAAATACTTCACTTTTGGGAAAAATCCTCTGGAATTTTGTACTCAAGCCCAGACATTTTCATGCAGTGGATGTTGCCCTTGGGGACATGGGTTAGTGGTGGCCTTGGCAGTGCTGGGGAATGGTTGGACTGTCACCAAAGGGGTCACCAATTATCACCAAAGGGGTATTGGGGACAGCAAAGGTGACACAGAGACTCCATCATCAGAAGGCATGAAAAGACATTTTATTATTAGAAATCCACAGTTCTTATAGAAACAATGGTGGGCCTAAGACCTGATTGGCCTGTAAGAATCTTCTCTCACTTATTGGTCAAGAAGGGACAACTCTTTCTTGTAAACATCTCTGACAAACAGAGATTGGCTGCCAGGTGCAGAGATTGAGATAATAATTAATTCTTTCTCTGAGCTTTCTCACAGCTCTCCAGGAAAATCCTGGAGAGAGCAGTGTCTCTGTTCAGAGGGTTTGTGATTACCACAGGACTCAGTGATCTTGGAGGGCTTTTCCAGCCCTAATGATTCTGTGGCTGCAATGAGTTAAATAAGGAGGTTGTGGCAAGTTTGGAGCCTGGGGAAGAGGAGGCCCAGGAGGGTTCATTTCACCCTTTTGCTGAGCAGGGATGTGTTTCCTCATCCATGGGCAGTGTTTTTCTGGGTGATCCTTATCAAAAGGGGTAAAATTGGGTGACTGTGACCTTCCAAACCTTTCTTTGTCCTTGTCACCCTGGCTGGTTGCTCTCTGTGCCTTTTTCTCCAGGTAATCCAAAACCCAAAATGTTGGTGAAAAACACACCAAAGCATCTCATGGTCATTATGGGGCTCTTCCAAGCCGGGATATTTGATGAGAAAACAAGGATTTTTGGGTCCCCTGTGCCTTGTGGTGAGGATGAGCTGGACTTGCAGCTCCCAGGCTCACTGGGAGGGCTGGGCTGGATTTAAACCAAGCTGTGCTGGGCCATCTGAAACTGGACTCCAGCAATCAGGCAGACTTTGGGAAATCAGCACTTAGTGCTGCCTTTGAGTGGGTCAAATGGCACTTTGCTTTGGAGGCAGCTCATGGAGGGTGGCTGTGTAATTTTGTTTTCATTTAATTTTGTTTTTCACTGAATATAAATGAAAAGCCAATCTCCTCTCCTGACCTGTCAGACACAGATGGAGATGGATTTGGAAATCTCCTTGTTTGGGGGTGGTTTTCCATCCTAAGCAGCTTCTCCTGCTCATCTGCTGAGCCACCAAAGGGCAGCTGTTGATTTATTACCCCTGGTGTTTGATCCATGGGCTTCAGCTTATCCTGGGCACCCAGCTCTCCTCTAATGCCAGCCCATTAGCAGGGAGAGCTGCTCTGCACTGTAATTACAGCCAACGTGACATTCCTGCATATTTCCCTTCCTCAGACCTTCAGATTTCCCCAGGCTCCCCATCACAAAGAGCAGCTCGATTCCCCCAGCCATTCCCTGGCCACTTTCCCTCTCCTGGGAAAGGGAGGGATGAGGCTCATGTTAAATAAAGTGGGAAGGAAGGAGTTTGCTCATGAAGCTCTTCAAAGGCCAAGAAGTCTTCAAGAAGGCTGAGCCAGCCCCCAGCAGCACACAGAAACCTCAGATCTGTGGATAAGGCAGCAGCCCAGGCATGAAAACAGAATTTAGGTGAAAATTAATGTCCCAGATGGGAAATAAAGGAGGCTCTGATTGGAAGAGCAAAAATTAGTGCCCAACTTGGAAATAAAAGGCAAAAGTGGATACAAAAAGCTGAGCATGAAGTGTCTGCACAATTCCATGAACCAGCCAAATGAAAACCTCATCACTTCCTACCCTGCCTGATTTTGGAGTTATTTTTTGCACCAGATCTTCTCTGAGCAAACAACCTGGCAGATTGCCTTCCCAGTCTTTCAAGCAATTTGTAAAGCTAAAACCTTGTCTGGCAGGTAGGTTGGGAAACAACCCAGCAGAAATGGGTTGGTTTTTCACCACCATCATGATCACATTAATTTAATTTTTTTTCCTGCAGTACGTGGAAGGTGACTTAGAGTACATTGAAGTGTACAGCAGCTTCACAGGAGCATTTTTCTGGGATGCAAAAGAAGCCTGAGAACTTTCTACCCATTTTTCCCCCAAGAGACCAGGCACAAATGAGTTCTTTCTGATTTTTGTGCTTGAAGGATCTGAAGAATGTCCGTTCATTTGATTTTTTTTTTAATTTCTAATTTAAAAAACATTGGAGAAACGAGGTTAAAAATCATTTGTGTTCTCCCTGATCATGTTTTCAACTGCCATTTATGCCCCAACCAGGACAAAAGCAGAGGGGCTCCAGCCCTCGGTGTTTATGACAAATACAAATATCCTGGGGAAAGCCAAAGCTGTGAAATCACACCCTGACCCTTGGTGAGTGTGGTCCAGGTGAGCCTGATCCCCATGGGAATCTCATGAAGCAGCAGCTCCTCACAAAGCCTAATTACTTCTTACCAGAGGGGGAAAAAGTGACTTAGGTCCATCTGCCAGGTGGACCTAACACAAGGATGTGAGGATTTGAGTTTAAAATATGTGATAGAAGCTTTAGTGCCAAGTTCTGCTAACAAAACCTCAGGAAAAAGAAGAGTAGAACATGAAGAATGAAAATACGAATATTGAAAAAAAACCAACAACAACAACAAAAAAAACCAACAACAAAAAAACAAACAAAAAAAAAAACCAAACCAAACAATCAAAAAAACAAAGCAGAAAAAAAAACCAAATAAAAAAATCCCAAAAAATCAACCAACTAAAAAATACCCCAAAAACCAACAAGCCCAACCACCATTTCATCTACAACACAATGGCTGATGGCTGAAAGGGCCAACAGAGGGAAAGATGAGTAGAGATGATTATTCATATGTTGAGAACCTGACAGGGTCTGTACTCAATGCCTGCAGCCCCAGCTGATGGCTTGCCCATTGCCACCAAAACCTGCACCAAAATCACCAGTTTCCCTTCCTTTCCAAGAAAATTTCCACTTTTGTACTGATGAACAGGAGAAAAAACCCCAGATCCTCAAGTGTGGGCTGTGGGATGGGGAGATGTTTCCATGGAGGTGAGCTCATGTCCTAGGGAATAAGTACAGGTGCATTTTCCTTCAGGTTTGGTTGCTGGAAATGGGAGTGGGCAGGGAGAAAAGTTAATCCCTAGTGGATAAATGTCTGAGCTCCCACCAGAGAGGCTGCTCCTCGCTGGGTCCCTGCTCAGTTCAAAGCCACCCCACCTCCAGCAGCACCTTTGTGCTGCCTAACATTAATGTATAAATATTAATGATATTTACTTAGTGTCTCAGTGTAGTGTTTACCTCAGCTGTGGAATTTATTTTACTGATTTTACAGCTTTGGCTTTCCCCCACATATTTCATCATCAGTGAGTGTAACTCAGAGCAGAGCAGGGGAATGGTTCCTTCCTTCTTTAATCCCCCTGAAGAAGTGGGATTGCTGACACCTTCTTGAATTGGTGAATTATTCAAGGTTTACTGTCTCATGGATTTATGGCATAAGAAACCTAGTCTCTAAACACATCTCCTATTTTCTAATGTAACTATTTCAGGTCATTATTTATTCTTTCAGGATTTATTGCTCTTCCCTTGCTTTTGATTGCTTTTTCAATCATGTGCATGAGCATTGCTCACTACAGAGTCCATGTCTGTCTGTCTTCTAAGCTTGGGCAGTTTGAAGTGAAAAACTGGGAACTGCTCTGCAAAATGTCCTCAGACATGCACAGATGAGCCTGACATGTCGATGATTTTCAGCTCAATCCACCCTGAGGTACAGATGACTCTGAGGAAGAGCTGTGGCTGCTCCATCCAGTGTTAATGCAGAGATTTGTGGTCACAGCTGCCATTCCTTGGTCCATGGGACATCACCAGTGTCAGCACAGGAACCTCACACTGCTCCTCCTTGGTGATCAACATGGAAACTGCTGTGGGTTATGTCACTTCTGCCTGGCCTCTGGGCATGGCAATGGGCTGGGGACACTCAGCAGCCACCACGCTGTCCCCAAAGGCTGTAATGTCACAGAATCATGGAATCAATTGCGGTACAAGAGCCCTGTGAGACCATTGAGTCCAACCTGGGACCCAGCCCTACCAAGGCAACCACATGAGAGCCCTGAGTGTCACACCCAGGCTTAGCTTGAATGTCACTATAGGACATGAAAGAACACAAGTGCACACCGCTGCTCTCAAGGTGAAGAGAAAAGGGAAGTTTAATTTCTGACTCCAACATTTATAGTTTTCCAACAGTGACAGTGCCACCTCTCCAACGACACTGGACAAACCAACAGTCCATCAAATTTCTCCTCCTCCATAAAGGAATGCAAACCAATCAGTTATTTACAGAAAGTGTGTGAGAAAGTTCGCTACAAGAATGTCAACACCTTCTAAGAAGGCTTAGAAAATCTTAAAAAACCAGGGTGACACTTGAACACCTCCTGCCACAGTGAATCCACCCCACACATCCACACACATGAGTACCCCATTCTAATATCTCATCACCCTTTATGGGAAGAAATTCCTCCTTAAATATGACTAAAACCTCTCTTGGCACATTTAAAACTTTGCCTTCTTGTCCTGTCCCTCATTCCCTGGAAGCAGAGCCCGACCCCCCTGGCTCCATCTCCTGCCATGCTGTTGAGGAGAGTGAGGACATCCTCTCTGAGCCTCCTCTTCTCCAGGCTGAGTCCCCCAGTTCCCTCAATTTTATGATTGGCTTTTTGCAAATATTAAAATGAATATTATATGTGTTGAGTTAGAAAGTAATGCTGCATTAATTCTCTTAAGTAGTGTGTTAAATACAGTTTTAGGTTATAAAAAATGTTAAAATACAAACTGTGCTATGTAGGATTTTTTTTAAAGAAAGGACTTGCAGCGAGGTAGCAGCCACAGGACACCTGAATCTTTCAGAGAAAAAGAATTTATTGCTCTCTTATCAGAAGAAACAAACTTCTTCCCGTTTCGAAGGCGCTGTTAGGATTCAGAGGAAGAAGTTGATGATGACCAGACAGAATCCTGTATTTGAATGGAATTTATGCATCATGTATGAGGTGTATGGCTGTGCAACAGGCTGTTGTTTTTAAGGGTTAATCCTCTGTTAACGTGGGTCCTTTTTCAGGCCTGTGCTGCCCACAAAAGGTACTCGGACATCTCTTTGTCTTTATTGTCTCATATTGTCCTAATTCAAATTGTCCAAATTATTATTACTCTAATTGTATTACTATTTTTATGACCCTTTTATTACTATTAAACTTTGAAAATTTTAAAACCAAGTGATTGGTGGTTTTCACACTGGCTCTGCTTCCAAGGAACAAGGGACAGGACAAAAAGACACAGTCTTAAGTGCGCCAGGTGAGGTTTAGGTTGGACACTAAGAAGAATTTCTTCCCTGAAAGGCTGATACTAGAATGCGCTGCCCACGCGTGTGGTGGATTCGCTGTGGCGGGAGGTGTTTGAGGAAGGCCTGGACATGGCCCTCAGTGCTCTGGTGTGGCTGCCACGGTGGCGATGGACATGGCTCTTAGTGCTCTGGTGTGGCTGCCACGGTGGCGATGGACATGGCTCTTAGTGCTCTGGTGTGGTTGCCACGGTGGCAATGGACATGGCTCTTAGTGCTCTGGTGTGGCTGCCACGGTGGCGATGGACATGGCTCTTAGTGCTCTGGTGTGGTTGCCACGGTGGCGATGGCTCGCGGGTTGCCTCGCTGATCTCAGCGCGCTCTTGCCCTCAGTTTATCCCGCCATGCCGTGATTCGGTGTCCTGCCCGCCGCACGCTTCGCTTCCCGCGAGGTTTGGCCTCGCCGCGCCGCCGTAGCGCCCGCAGCGCGTTGCCTCAGAGCGGCGGCGGCCGCGGCTCCCGGCGATGTCGTTCCGCGATCTCCGCAGTGAGCGCGGCCGGGCCGGGCGGGACGCGGCACCCCCGGCTGGGCCTCCCGGGGGGCTCCGCTGCTCCGCTGGGCCGCACACGGAGCTGAGGGGGATGCGGGGCTGAGCCCGCCGGTCCCTGCCGGGGAGGGGTCCCCGCTGCCGGGGGTGGCGCAGCCCTGCAGGGCGGGATTTCCCCGCCCGTAGGGAACAAATTGAACGCTGTGTGTGCAGGGAGAGGCTGTGTCTGCCTTGTTCCAGCTCCGGGAATCTCCTTAGAAACGCCTGTTTTCACTTGGGCGTGTTTTCTGTTTAAATGATAGGATTTCTATTAATTATTGAGGTTTAATTTTTTTAACAGTACTTGTATGGCATGGTAACTAAGCAGCACTCTGTGGGAGATGGCAATCTTGGCAAAGCCCTTATTGGCTATAAAAGAAGAAATCCCTGCTCTTCCTCATTTTTCAGATTTTACTGAGATGATGAGGGCGCTGGGGTATCCTCGACTGATATCCATGGAGAATTTCCACACCCCAAACTTCATGCTTGTGTCAGAAGTGCTGCTGTGGCTGGTGAAAAGGTTGGTGATGAGGCCAACAAATGTTGGGCTGATGCTGAGATGTGGGGAGTGTGCTTGGGAACTGATGGTGTGCTGTGAAATGAGGGAAGTCAGGGGTATTTAATCATTCTTTGAGCTCTGCTCTTCTAAATACCAGAGTGAAATGTGATGGTTTGCAGAATTTTGGCTTAATGACACAGTCTGGAGTAGCAAACCTAGTGGCTGCCAGAGGTTTCACCCTGACTATGAGCACACTCATTTAAAAGTAGCCTTAATCTCTCTCACATATTCTCCAAATTCCTCAGCCATCCTGTCCATGTCTGACCTTTTATCCAAACAGGGTGATCTGTTGTGGGAAATTCACCAAAACCCAGCCAGTTCTTGCCTTGTTGTTCAGCCTGGTATTGTCCTGCATCCACGTGTTTAAAAGAAATAAAATGCTTTGGTTCTAATCTTCTACTGCCCAGCTGCAGTTTTACACCCACTTAACCCATTAACAGACTTTGGTTAAATATTTCTGGATCCTGAAGTGTTATTTGAATTATACATTATCTTCTCTCTCCTGATTAAATGTAAAATTAAGAGGTTTTAAATGTAAAATTAAGAGGTTTTTTAAGATTATAAGGTAGAACACTATAATTGAAACCAACATTGACCAGTTTTCCTGATTGCTATTTTTTGGCCTGGATTAATAATTAATATCCATTAAGTTGTTAGAAATTTGCTGAATACTCTTGCAGTTGTAATGAAATAGGGATATACTCACAACCATTCAGAACTACTTGGATTAAGTTGCCTAAATAATCTTTCAAATGCTGCTGTCACACTGAGGGTCCAAATCACTGAATTTCCTTTTGTCCTTCCCTGCAGCCTGGCCACTTCTAGAAGTTTCTGCATCTCACTGATGTTTTTTTAAGCATTTCACAGATTTCAGTTTGCTTTTCCATAAATTTCCTTCACTTGTGAAGGGAGGATGTTTGAAATGATGTCTGGCTCTGAACTTGTGCAGTGTGTCAGCTTTTACAGCTCCTGCAGTTTGTACAAACCCCCCGTGTGCATCCAGCTCTGCGTGCCCCAGGCTGCAGCAGGAATTTATTTACACATTTATTCTCCAGTCTGTGCTTACTTTGAGTTTGATTTTTGTCTCACAGATGTTGCCAGAACCTTGTTCTGATCTTCAGCTGTTGTTTGCACAGGTATGAACCTCAGAGTGACATTCCTGGGGATGTGGAGACAGAGCAGGACCGGGTTTTCTTCATTAAAGCTGTGGCTCAGTTCATGGTGAGTGTGCCCAGGAGCTGTGCTCGGGCTGAAACCCTGAAAATCTGAAATCCTGGTTCCATGGCAGATTTAGAGCTTTCTCTTAACCCCACAGAGCTTCCCTGCAAAGGGTGGCTGAGTTTGTGCTGCATTCTGCTGCTGCTTTATCCCTGCAAGTGTCCAAGACCAGGCTGGACAGGGCTTGGAGCAGCCTGGGATGGTGGCAGCTGTCCCTGCTCATGGCAGGGGGGGATCTGGATGAGCTTTAAGGTCCCTTCCAACCCAAACCATTCCACAATTCTGTGATCCTGTGTCCTGTGATGCTGGAAATTTGAAGAGGCCAGGGCAGGCTGTTACTGACATTCTGTACTTCTCTCTGCAGAGCTGGGATCTAAATATGATATTGGGATCTAAATACAATATTGAGATCTAAACTGGGATAGAAGCCAATGTTCATTCCAGTATTCACTTGGATCTGAATATGATACTGGGATCTAAATTGGGATCTAAACCAATATTCATTCCAGTATTCACTTGGATCTGAATATGATACTGGGATCTAAATTGGGATCTAAACCAATATTCATTCCAATGATCACTGGGATCTAAATATGATACTGGGATCTAAATACAATATTAGGATCTAAACTGGGATAGAAGCCAATATTCATTCCAGTATTCACTGGGATCTAAATATGATATTGGGATCTAAATACAATATTGGGATCTAAACCAATGTTCATTCCAACATTCACTGGGATCTAAATATGATACTGTGATCTAAATACAATATTAGGATCTAAACTGGGATAGAAACCATTATTCATTCCAGTATTCACTGGGATCTAAATATGATATTGGGATCTAAATTGGGATCTAAACCAATATTCATTCCAGTATTCACTGGGATCTAAATATGATACTGGGATCTAAATTGGGATCTAAACCAATATTCATTCCAATATTCACTGGGATCTAAATACAATATTGGGATCTAAACCAATGTTCATTCCAGTATTCACTGGGATCTAAATATAATTTGTGATCTAAATACAATATTGGGATCTAAATTGGGATCTAAATCAATATTCATTCCAATATTCACTGGGATCTAAATATGATACTGGGATCTAAATAGAATATTGGGATCTAAATTGGGATCTAAACCAATGTTCATCCTTATCTCTCCTAATTTATGAAAGGCAACAGTGGAAGACACAGCTGTAGATGGGAAATGTTTTTAAACCATTTAAATTGTTTTAGAAGAGATCCCACCTTGGTTATTGCTAACTTTGGATGCCTGATTCTTTTCTGTGCTTCAATTATGATAATTTCTGGTGTTTTCATGATGATATAGAATCATGTATTGGTTGTATGAGATTTCCCATAGATCAGGGCATGTGGGTTTTTCTCAGATCAATTTTTTTATGCATGAGCATATTTGGATTGGGCCATCAAATTTTTTAGTCTATTGGAATAAAATAGCATTGTCCTTCATAAACTTAATGTTATTTGGAAGCAGTGGGAGCCTTTGATGTTATCACACACTTAGATTAACACTCTTCATTATGTGAAAAGACCTTCCTGGGGCTGCAGTTGGATCTGGAAGCAATGGAAATTTTTATCCTTATACCAAAGCTGAATTGCAATACTTTTTTAAAAAATCTTAAAACATATTAAAATGTCATTTTAACAATATTTCTCTTGTCATTTGTGAATAGTTAGCACCATAAATTCTCTTAATTTTTCCATGTTCAGAGCAGGGTACATTCCTGTACATATGAGAATGTACTTTTGAGCCTTGGAGCATCTTAAGATGAACAGGTCTGTTTTGTTTTGGAGGGTTTCCCCCTCCAAGCACAAGTCTGGAAGCAGAAATAATATGATGCTTTTCAATAGCTGATTTCATGTCAGAAATCCCAGGGGTTTTGAAGAATTACATAATATGATTCAGAAAATGAAATTAATGGAAATTACTTTAGTCATCCTGTACTTATTCTCAGTTAATATTACAAGTTAGTGTGAGGATTATTGTAGGTTTTCAGCATTTTCAGCATGAGAGAAGCTTGTAGATATTTCCTTAATCATTCACTGTCCATGCAGTCCACAATTATCTTCCCCAGGAGTTAATGGCTTTATGCATCCGTGGGCAGATGGGAGATGTGATGGAGACAGAATTGTCTCAGAAGAGAATGGCAGGACAGATCCATCACCAGGGAATGGAGCTGGAGCTTTGCTCTGCTTTACTGAACAAGCACTGAGGAGGTGTTAATTTTCCACACTAATTAACTGCTGCTCTGTGTTCCTGGCAGTTTGAGAACTTACCAAAAGTGCCCACACCCCAAAGTTCTGAAGTGCCTGCAAGGTTGCCTTAGGTGGGTTTTTAATCAATTCCCCCCCTAGAGCTGCCCTGATCAGTGGGGCTCAATACCTGGCTCCTGCCTAAACCCACCTGGATCCAAATTTGAGGCAGAGTGCAACAAAAAGCCTCTAATGAGTTCATCTCGTAGAAATTCATTCACGAAAACAAACTCAGCAACCTAAGGGCACAAAACCTTTTGCAAGAGTCAGAGATTACAGAAAATTTGGCTTCATGATATTAATAAAGCAGATTGTGAAGTTAAGCAAATTTTCTGGCTGTGGCTGCTGTTCTTACTGAATATTTATATTTTTGGTGCATTTTAACCATCTGATCTTCAGAATAAACAGCTGTGGTTTCTAATAGTTCTGTAAAACTAAAAGTGTTATATAATAAAACAGCAAATCAAATAGGTGTCTCAAAGATGAAGTGGTGGAGGTGACTTTCCAAACATGAAGTTGTCTTCTTGACTCCACAGTATCATTGTGCCAGTCTGAAAAATATATATACTTGTCTGTGCTTTTTTTCTCTTTTTAAGTAGCCTTTGAATGAAAAACATTTTTTTCCTCTTACTAGACATTGATTTTACTCTCTTGAGGGTGAATGAAGCTGAAAATAGAACTTCTGTCTCTAACAACATCTTTTATAATTTAGTGCATCAGTCCCCTTTGGATAGGGGATGTTTAACAGAGTCTGTCAATTTAATGACCACTTCTCCTATAATGGAATACTTGCTGTTTCTGCAATTAATTTTTTAGATTGCTTCTACTGCAAGGGAATGGAGGTGAACTTACCTGGCTTTTCACTTTGTCTTGGCTCATTTGAGATCATTCTGAGACCAGCATTTCAAAAACAATTTGGGATTTTTTGTACTGTGAGTCTCGTATTCCCTTGCCTCAGGTGCACAACACCAGGAGGCTGTTCTGGAAGTTTGGGCTTCAATTTTCAGGAATCACAGAAGATCCTGAGTTGGAACCTTGAGCTCTGGCAGCCTTGGGGCTGTGCCCATCCCCTGGGGAGCCTGTTCAGTGCCCCACCACCCTCTGGGGGAAGGAGCTTTTCCTGAGCTGCAGCCTGACCTTCTCCTAACACAGCTCCAGCCATTCCCTGGGCACTGTCTCTGCAGACAGACACAAAGAGTCATTTCCTCTGCTAGGTTGAGATTTTGGGATGAAAGAGGCTAGAGGAAAATATTTATTGGGAATTAAAAACTTATTTTAAAGTCAAAAGTCTTGACAAAATACGCCTGGATAAGCATGGGCCAGCATCCATTTGCTTTGTTTCTTTGGCAAAGCTGGAGCCAAATCCATGGTTTGAAGTGTGGTGCTTTCTCTTTAGTTTCACAGGGAGCTTATAATGGTATTGTACCAAATATTGTAATGCCTGAGTGTCTTCCCCCAGCTTGAAGATCCTGCTCTGTCAGAGCCTGAGGAAATGTGAATTCCTTCCAGGAGCACTGTGAAACCAAAGCTGTGTAATACCACCAGTGACTCATGGATAGGCTCTATCTGCTGCACCATTCCCAAAGGAGAAGCATTTCAGCAGAAGTTTCATCTTAAAAATACACCGAAAAGCAGATGTTAAGTCACTTTTGTGCTTCATGTGTCATTTTTAAGCTACGTTTTTGGATCCACAGATGGTGATTAGTTGTTTTTTTTTTGCCTCCTTGTTTTGTTATGCCACCACAAAGACTTCCTCAAAGTTTAATCTGAAATTTGTGGTTGGCTCCTTGAGGCTATTCATTATAATATAAACTTACCAGGAATTTCAAGAACAACATTTGTGTCCTTTCTCTGACAGACAGTAATTTTCCCCCTTTATTACTTTGAAGCACAAAAAGATAATATTAGAATTTTTTGTATTTTTTTCCTTATTGTTCTGTCTGTACCCTTCAGAGATGGAAGGCAAGGGAATAAAATCACTAATATCATAGCAGGGAAAAAAATGGAGAGAAGCAATAAAACATTTGGAAGGTGCTGCTGGAAGAGAAGACAGTTAAATTAGGATAACTGATCTCATTCTTGCAACTCATTAAGGGTGAAATTTACCTCTCTGCAGCATCATCACAAGATCTGGGCAGCACTTACTTTCCACTTAAACTTAATTTGAATTGAAATGGTGCATAGGGGTTTTGCTGATCTTTATTCAGGGAAGAAATGATGATAGTTTGAGGGTTTTTCTGCAAATGTTCTGACATGCAGAAAGAGCACAGCTTTCTGAAAAATTTCTTCTAGAAATGCCAGTATTATGATGAGACAAACTGGGGGTCCAAACAGGAGGAGTTACTCTATACAGCAGAATAATTGTGCCCCCAAAAAGAGCTTTGAGTGCAGAAAACTGAGGATTTTTATTGCTGGCTGGGGCTCTGTACAAATCACAAACAGGACAGGACTGCTGGGAATGTGCCTTGAGCTGTTTGATGTTCCAGCATCAGTCTCATTACATGGGTGTGACAATGGGAAGATGCCACCAGCTCACATCCCAGGCAGCAGACCAAGAACTCAATGTCACAACTCACTTTAAGAGTTTTCTGACCAATCCCACAAAGCAAAAGCACATTGACAGTAGTTCTATCCAACCACTATAAGCACAGGTACCTTTGGGTAAACAATGCTTGCTTATTTTGGATACAAGACCTGCTTGTGAGCCCTAAAACACAATGCACAGAGCTCCATTATTAAGCTTCAAACTTCCTAATATCTCGCTAGATAAACTTTTCTGCAGCTTAGGGAGTTATTCTAGACAAGCATTAATACACAGACCATTGTTCTATTTATCCTTACTTTTCTACTTTTTAAATAATTTTTCTGCTGACCTATCCCATGGCTACTGCTTAGCTCCAATCACAGTTCTGCTGTCTCTGAGGTCTGCCTTTTTCAGCTTTCCCAAAACCCTCTGATTTTATGGATTCCCACAGATTTTGTTCTTTTGTGACTGTTGAATTGTTTGTTTCTTGCCAAGGCTACCAAGGCTCCCATCAAGCTGAACACCAGAAGCTGTACCAGGCCGATGGGAATTATTCTGTACAGCAGAATAATTGGTGCCCCCAAAAAGAGCTTTGAGCACAGATAACCGAGGATTCTGTTCTTTGTGAATGCTGAATTGTTTCTTTCTTGCCCAAGGCTACCAAGGCTCACATCAAGCTGAACACCAAGAAGCTGTACCAGGCTGATGGCCACGCTGTGAAGGAGCTGCTCAAGGTCACCTCAGTGCTCTATGGGGCCATGAACACCCAGGGAGGGGAGCGTGCTCACCTCCCCGAGGAGGACAGCACCAAGTTCAAGTTTGATCTGGGCTCCAAAGTAAGCAAAACTGCCACTCTTGTGTTCACTTGGGAAAACTCATCTGTTTTCTAGCTGGGTTTTAAGTGGAGAACGTTCTGGCAAGGGTTTTAAGTCAGACTTTCAGGAGGTGGGGTTATATGACTCTGTGAATTGTTTTAATCTCTGAATTCTCAACCAGAAACATAATACAAGGTATCTTGGTTTGGAAAGACAGGTGTCTGCTAAGGAAGGCAGGAGCCTCCCCTGAAATGGAAACTGTAAACCCCCTCCCTCCCATTTGTTATAAATTTGACATTAAGGGGGAGGCTCTCAGGCAATGATATGGGAGCAGGAATAACAGTTCTTTTATTAGGGAAGAAAATAAAAGGATAAAATAAACAATGCAGTAAATTAAAACAACAGTGACAGAGTCAGAACACAGCCTGACACCCTGTGGGTCAGGGTGTTGGCAGCAGTCCCATTGGAATTGTGGCTCAGCCCTCCTGCAGTGTCAGGGGTGGTTCTGCTGGAGCAGGGATCCTGTAGAAAAGGGTGGAGTCTTCCTCTGAAGATCCAGGGGAAGAGGCAGCTGCTGTTCCTCTGGGCAATCCAGTGGAGAAGCCGTGCTGGTGTCCCAAAATCTCAGATTATATCCAGGTAGGAATGCTTGGCTCCTCCCTCTGGGTGGAGCATTTCCCAATGGGATGCTGAAATTCCTGTCAGTCATGCAGTGACATCAATGGCCTGTTATCAGCAGGTGTCTCCCCAGAGGGAGGATTGCTTGTGGAAGAGATAAGAAAACTGCCCACTTAACAGAAGACAGCTGCCATTCCTCTAACAGATGGTAAATAGAACACAAATTGCTTGGCAATCCAGGACACAAGGCAACAGTGGCACAAAACTGGTTCTCTTTGTGTTAAAATCCTGTTGACACCATAGAAATATTGGAGTAGGCTGGAATAAAGATTATTTTCTACCTACTAAACTTTTGCAGCAGGAGGAGCTTGCAAAATACTGACTGAAAGTTGATTTTCTGCATTGAAAGAAAGGGAAATCTTCCTGTGACCCTAACAGACATCACAGCTGTTCAAGCCCTTAAAATAAAAACCATCTCTTGATATTTTAAAAGCACCTTCTCTAAAAACTAAAAAAAAAATAACAACCAAACCAAAATACCAAAAACCCAGCACTTTGCTAAATAAGAGGAATTTCTGTTACTACTTCTGTGAAAGATGTCCCTGCCCATGGCAGGAGTGGGACTGGATGGGCTTTAGGGTCTCTTCCTGTGATTCTTGAGAAAATGGCAGACCCAGAAGTGATTCTCCTCTCTGTAAGTCTGATGTGCCTCTCTGAAAAAATAACAAAGAAACACTTGGTAGATGCTCAAAAGTTCATTATTTCCATTGCAGGCTTTTGGTATATGAAGTTTTTACTTCTGCTCATGAAAAGGGAGATATTCCCCTTTGTCCTGGGCAGCACATGAATCAACAGTTGGCTGAGCCACAGTTCTGAGGAGATTTGTGGGGTTTTTTTCCTTGACCTAAAGTATTTGGGGTTTCCCTCAGAAAGCTGTACCTGACAGAGCCTCACCTGGACTGTTTCAAGCCAAGAGAGACTCTGTCCACTCTGATTCTGGTGCACAACCTCTGGCAGAGTTTAGACCTCCAGTGCAATTTTGACATCAGAATGAGAAAGGCCATGGTGGATATTCTTTGTGATGTTGGGGATTCTGCTATTCAGTGCTGTTGCTGTGTTCCCAGATTGCTGATTTGAAGGCAGCTAGACAGCTTGCCTCTGAAATCACCTCCAAAGGAGCAGTCCTGTATGACTTACTTGGCAAAGAGGTGGAGCTGAGGGTAAGTACACACTGGAGAGTGTGGAGAAACTTGTGTTCACTGGGTGTCTCAAAGGAAAAAGGGGAAAAAGTCTCAGTTCTTATTAATGTCTGCATCTGACATGAATATCCTGTGAGTTTGAAGGAATGGGCCTGACAGTTTGCATTTCCTTCTACTCCTGTTCATGGCTGCACTGCAGGGAGCCTGAGAGAGCAGCTTGGCATTTCTCTTCAGCAGAAGACTGAAATACTCCCTGTTTGGAATACATGTGCAGGCTGTGGTGCTGGGGATGGATATTCTAACAGATAAATTATGAGTGCTGTTAGTTTTCCAAGGGCAAGGCTCATTATTTTTGTGGCAGGAGCTGGAGGCTTCACAGCCTGCAGGGTACATGTTCTTCAGCTTAGCTGGAGAAGAAGGAAAATCAAAAGCTGGTGTGTGAAGTCAGTGCACACTGCCAGGAAGTCTTGCCATTATTTTCTTCAGTGCCTTTATCTGCAGTGCTGGAGGTTCTTCATTTTCTGAAAAGGGACTTGAAAGGAGGGAGACCCTGCATGGTGTTGGAAATGTTCAGATGTCTGAGGTGGAGGGAGTGCACCCTTCAGAGCTCTAAACTCTGAGCCTCCACAATTAATGCTCCCAGATCCTTGTGTGATGGAGTACAGGTGTTCAAAGGGTGGCTGACAGCCTGGCAAGTTCCTCCATGGACACTGCCTTTCCTGCTGGATCCATGCATCACTGTGCTGTGCAGGGGGTTCATACTTCAGAGGAGAGGGAGAAGTGATAATCCAGTTTAACTCAACATGCAGCACTGCCCCAGAACTGTTAACCAGTTACTTCTCCTCTTGCACTCTGCCTAATTTCTTGGCTTTGAAGGAGTTTTCACACAGCTGCTGTGTGATGTGTTAATATTTGCTTTAGTGGAGCATTGAGCCCTTTTGCTCTGAGAACAGCATCCCTGTAATCCCTGTAACTCTGCTAAAAGTCAAATATAGATCAGTTTAGGCATTTTTAAAAGTACTCAAGCATTGGTTTGAATTGGGTGTTGTTTAGTCACTTGAAATCAAGGCTTTGAGGACACTGAGTTTAGAACTGGGCCCTGGAAAAGGGCCAGGCACAAGTGGAATGTGCTGAAAGCAAGAGCTGAAAAATGAGGAGATGAGAAAGTGCTTCAGTGCAGGCACTTCTCAGTGGGGCCATGAAGAGCTGTGGAGTGGGAGCCTGCTTAGAGGGGCCATTTCTGACAGGATTGGATTTCTCAGAGAGAGCAGTGAGCACGTGTTCCTTGTGGCTGAGCACACAAGCTGGGGCCAGCTGATCCTGCCCAGGTGCACAGGTTGTGTTTGGCAAAAAGGTTTGGCAGATGGAACTTGCTGTCTTTAGGAAATGCTGTCCTGGGAAAGGTGACCTTGTGTGCCATTAGCTCTGGGTGCATGGCCTAAAGGCAGCAGGTGACAGTGACAGCACAGGGAGAGCCTCCAGAGAGCTGCAGAAGATGCTTTTGGGCTTTGTTCCTTATGGTTTGGGGCTGGTTCCAAGGTTTTTCAGTTATTGTTAAACCTGAAGGACCCATTTTTGGCTGGCATGTTAAATGTCAAGTTTGGGGCATGCAACAAACTTGAGACTTGAGTGTGTAGCAAAGCAAACAGGTTTCAGATTAAAAGTCAGGAGGTTGCAGGAACCAGTTTGGCAGTGGAATTTGTAATTTTTAATTATCAGCCCCCAGTTCTGCCTTTCACCTGAATGATGAAATTTGCCCATCCCAGGAGAGGCTTGGAGCCAAACACTGCTGGGTTTTTCCATCACTGTTGGGTCTGGGCTTCTTGTCAGTGCTGAGGGCAGTCAGGAACTGCCCTTCCTCATCTGCCACATTCTCCCTGGATCCTTCATGAGGAGGATCAGGAGACCTCAGCAATGGCATCCTCTGCCTGCCCTTCCCACCCCATTCCAGGTGGGGAAGAATTGAAGCTCATTCTTGCTTTGGGTGGGGAGTAGAGCTTTGCTGGTAGACACCAAATTAGTTGCCATTAAAATAAATATTACTTTTATTGCTGTTTAATGTGCAGATTATAGATTTCCATTGGTTATTTTCTTCTGGCAGGGCCTGGCTAATTAATGCTCACACTAATTGGCACTGCCAGAGGGTTTGTGCTGTTGAAGGGCAGGGGAGCAGTGGTTTAGTTTTTTATTCCATTTTATCTCCTGAGACCTGTTGCATGTGCCAGAATCTATCAACAGCTGTCATAGTGTTTAAAGGAATTTGAAAACATGGGAATTTTATGTTCCCTGAACCTCTTTTCACTTTCTTTTTCCAATCCATTCATTTCCAAATATTTAAATAAAAGCTCTTCCTACCTAAGCTTCAACAGGCTGATGATAAATCTTATTTCTATCCTAAGTGAAGATGGCTTCATTTTCCAGGAACTATAAAGGAAATGCCAGCATTTGGCACTAATGGGTTGACTCGATCTGTTTTCAGTCTGAGCAGCTTTTGGGGAAAGATCATTGGGGAAAACTGAAGTAAAACTCATTATTTCCTTTGGAAATGTTGACTCTAATTTGCTCCACAACCTTTACCTTCTTTGTTGGAGTCTTTTTGTACATAATTTGTTAGAAACTGTATAGAAAAACTTCATACATTAGATAAATTTCATTGCTCCTAGTCATGAAACACTTTTTTAAAATAAATTACTTTCTGAATGAAAACAAATTTCAGCTAGAGAAGAATTTAGAGGAATGGTTTTGTTAGATTTATTGCAGCTAGAGAGTGCTGTAAATGTATGTACATATTTTTGAGGAAGAGTCTGATTTCTTGGAAATGTGGTTCTGTGCCTTTCTGTAGCCTTTGCAAATACCTTATTCCCTGACTGAATGTACAGTTCTGGATATTTAAACTGCTTCCCAAGTTAATCTGTAATGCTAAAAAAGAATCTTTCATTAACAGCAGAGGAAGAAACAAAACCTACAGGGTTTGCTGAATTCAGACTATGGGAGAAAAAAAATCCCAAACAGCCCCCAAAGCTGGATTGTCAGATGAAAATCCCAAATAGAATTACTGAGTTCTGTGGGAGCTGTGTTGTTTCTAGCCCAGCTGTGGAGGAGGATAGTGTAGGTTATTGGTGTCCTGTGGCAGTGCTGGAGATACAGAATTTTTATTTAAAAACACATTTAAGCATTACATTTGGAAGGTCATTTGCAGCTTCCAGTCTTGCTGGTCCAATCCTGGAGCACAGGAATTGCAGCTGGGATTTGTGGAGTTAAGTGGAGCTGATGAATGAGCTTGGTACCACACAGTGAGATCCCTAAATGAAAAGCCAATTCCATGCAAATTCCATGCATGGAGAAATAAATCTTCATCTTTATTGTTTCCTTTCGTGCCAGGGGCATTTTCTCAGCATTTCATTGCTATGTAACTTTAATTTTCAGAATATTTACAGTTACCTTTGCAAGAATAACCAGGCATGTTGAGTTTTTTGCATGGGGGAGGTGGGGTTGATTGGATTTGAGATAGGGATGAGAGATTTTGTTTGGATTTCTTTCTCTGTCTTCCTACACAGTACCAAATGAATGGAGAAAAGAAGCTGTTGAAAATACCAGTCTGTGATTAAGACTGTCAAACCCCAAATCAAGAAAAGTAGCGAGGGAATTAATGTCAGCACTCAGGCAAAATGCAGCACTGCTTCCCTGTGCACTCCCTTCTCTGGGATCTACACAGCTGCCATTCTGCACATGGAAAAGATGTTGGAAAAGCCAGTGGTGCTGTGTACCCTAAAAACATGGCAAGGGGTGGGGGGAAATGGCCCCGTTAACCTTTGGGGGAAGGGAGGGGTGATGAGCTGCTCCAAATCATTCTTCAGCTCAAAATAAAGCAGTACTAAGATTTTCAAGGGCTCAGTTGAGGAAGGGTTCTCTTGAATTATCCTACAGTGGAAATCCAAAAGGAAAAATTCCTGGCTGTTTTTAACTCTTGAGTGCCTCCCACTCTGCTTCTGCCAGAGGTCCTGGGCCACACTAGCAGGAGCCTGTCAGGGAGCTGCCCTGCTCAGACTTGCTGAATTATTGGATGTGGGAAGATAATGGAGCAAAAAATATTCCAGAAGAAAACTGCCTCTGTGCTGCTGGCAGGCAGAAAGATTTCTGACCTTCTCTGGCTTATTTTCATTTTATTTACCTCTTAATTAGCTGGAAGCCCCATAAAACTGAAGAAAAATGAAGATAATATTTTCTTTTAAGGCTTTTAGCTTGTGCTGAAGATGGACAATGCAGTGGGTTTGTGTTCTAATGCTCCTTTTGGCACTTTGCCCATCTGTGCCCTTGAACAAAGTGTTTATTCCCTGTATCCACTCCTGTAAATAAAGGAATTGCTGAATTTGGTAGGTTAAAGCTTTTAACAGCCACGTGAAGTGTTTGCCACTCTGTGGAGAAAAATTCTGGGCATTGCTCCCTGGTATTGTTATGGATGCCCACAGCACCAGCTTGTTCCCAAACTGATGGGAGGCACTGAGGATCTTGTTACCAGCTCAGCCGGGAAAGGCTGGAATTGAGCTCTGCAGAGAGCCTGAGGCATTTAGGGACAGCTGTGGAACTGAGGCAGTGTGAGCTCAGCACCAGGCCTTGCACTAAGGACATTTCACTTGGATCTCTTTATTCCCACCTTTTGGATTAAAGAGCTTTTCCTTCTTCCCCTTTCCTTTCCTTTCCTTTCCTTTCCTTTCCTTTCCTTTCCTTTCCTTTCCTTTCCTTTCCTTTCCTTTCCTTTCCTTTCCTTTCCTTTCCTTTCCTTTCCTTTCCTTTCCTTTCCTTTCCTTTCCTTTCCTTTCCTTTCCTTTCCTTTCCTTTCCTTTCCTTTCCTTTCCTTTCCTTTCCTTTCCTTTCCTTTCCTTTCCTTTCCTTTCCTTTCCTTTTCCTTTTCCTTTTCCTTTCCCTTTCCCTTTTCCTTTTCCTTTTCCTTTCCTTTCCCTTTCCCTTTCCCTTTCCCTTTTTTTTCCTCCTTCCTTCCCTCCCTCTTTCCCCCTCCCAGCACAGCAGCTGGGGGGAGAGGGAGATGTGATTTCAGAGATGCCTCCATCACTCTCTGCTCTTTGGAACTTTACTGCAAAAACTCATTTGATTGGGAATGTTTGAAGCATTTTTCCGCCTGCCAAATGTTCCTTCTGGATACGAGACACTGCCTGAGGGAGGCTGATAAATGAATTTCTCTCATTTCGTGGGCTTTGGTTACAGAGCTGCCACACACAGAACTTGTAGTGGAAATTTGTAACTTGAAATTGCCACAACTCTGGAGAATTACTTGGTTTGCTTCAGTTTTTTTGAACAGTCCTGCTTCTAACTCAAGCCTAACCCATCATTCTGAGGAAGAGGGCTTATTGCAAACTGGGAATCCAAAATTAACCCTTGCACCTGTGATCCACTGTTGAATCAATATAGCTTTAACCAGAACTGCAGTTGTGTGTATGTATTTAAAGTCAGAAATCATTTTGTATCACCTTCCCAGGAGTATTTAGCTTGAAGAAATGCATCAGCTGTAAAGCAGTGGGTGGCACATTTCTCCTGGCATTTTGGGGACTGGTGATGTCCAGTGGAAGGTGTCCCTGGGAGCTTTCAGGTCTCTTCCAATCCTGCCCTTTTTTTCCTTTGTGAACCAACCAACAATGCCCATGCAAGGCCATTTCTAGCTGATTGTATTTGGAATTTGGAATATAGAATTTGTTTGGAATTTGGTATTTGGAATTTCACTCACAGGCTTAGCTTCTGCTCTGGAACAAGAAGTTCCTTGTCGTGTTCCCACAGTCTGGAGAGACATCCCAGGCCACCTCCTGGCCAAGGAGCCATGAAGTGACCTCCTTAGTGCTGAGGACTTATCCAAGCTCTGCCAATGCAGTCTGTCCTCAAACCTTGCACAAAGTAAATGAAAGGTGAGGATTCTGAGGGTGTGGAAAGATCACAGGAGGCACATCCTGGGGTTTGTCAGCTGAGCATCATCTCCAGAGCCAGAAGATGGATGGAGCTGGTGAGGGAGGGAGCAGAGCAGTGTGAATTCATCCCTGTCAGAAAGCTTTAAAGTTCCCTTTCCTGCCTCAGCAGAACCACATGCAGGTTACGTCTGATTCTTTTTAATCCATTGAAAAATTAAGTTTTCCACTTGCTTCTGTCTCCCAGACCTCCTTGTGGCATGGGTTTTACCTGCTGGGATAGCTGAGGGTTTGGGGCACTGATTGAGGCTCTGCATTGCTGAGTAGGGAAATGTCTTTGTGGACACCCTTTGGAGACTGCTGAGATGAGCTGGACACCAAGCAGCATCGTCTGGAAGCAGCAAAATTCTCATTTGCCATGACTTTAATGCCTTGAGGGGGCAGATGGGCTGTTGGGAAGGGTCAGATTCCTTCAGAGAGATGAATGTCCCTCATGAGCCACCCTATTCTGCTATCACCGTGCCAAATGACCCCTGGATTGGCCAGATGTGATCCCAGCATGGGTGAGTGAATTCTCTGAGTAACAAACCCCTACAGGAGAGCTTTGTGGCCTGCAGGGACAGCTGGAATTGCCAGGGCCCTGGGGATTGCAGGGATCAGGGGATGGGGGGTTGGTTGGATTGAGGCTGAAGTGGCAGTGAGGAGTCACAAACTTCTGTGTGCATCAGGCTTGGAACTCCTGGAAAACAAAGAAAGATTTAACCTATGGTCAAAAACTCAGAAAAAGAACCATGGAATGGTTGGGGTTGGAAAGGACCTTGAAGATCACCTTGTTCCACCCCTGCCATGGGCAGGGCCACCTTCCACTGTCCCAGGGGACTCCAAGCCCCATCCAGCCTGGCCTTGGCACTTCCAGGGATGGGGCAGCCACAGCAAGACCAGTGTGCTAGGAGAAAAGCTTTAATTTCTGTTCCTTACCACAAAAAAGGTGTTTAGAAAGCTCTGCTAGACTTTGAGCACATCAAAACACCACATTTATCATCAATGACTTGCTTGCTGGTCATGCCTAATTCCTTCTCTTGGTCCCTTCCTGCAGTTTAGAGGAAGAGTGCATCCACTTTTCCATGCATCAGGCACACTGGGAGCTGCTTTATCAGCTTCTGGTCCATAAAAATGGAAATCCATTACCAGTTGAAAATGCCTTCCTGGGCATATTTGCAGAATGGGTTTTGCAATAGTGGCTCTTCATTGTTAACTGGGAATGAAGGAATTCCCAGTGAGGGAAGTAGTGGGTGCATTTGCAAAGGGTCTTTCTTGAAAAGAAATATTAAAGATAAAACTTTCCTCTCTGACAGTGTTCACAGGGTTACAGGAAATGGCCCAGTGACTGTTACCCAGGGAAGCTGTGACAGACATCCACAAAAAAAAATATCAGTGGTTTGATAGACTCAACAAATATTTATGTTTCCATTCTATTTCCACTAAATATTACTATTTTTCCATAATATTTAATATCTTTTCCACTTAGACTTGTTTCTCCAGAGAGTCCAAGTTAGGTTAGAGGCTCTGTTGTAACACTGAAGTTACTCTGCCCATTCCAAGGCAGATTTTTAGGGATGAGCTGTGTGCACAGAGGATTCTCCTCTCCATCTCTTGGGGTGTGAGGGCTTAATTGCCCTGAACTTCTCCTTTCCCAGGCTAACCCTGATTCCACAGTCTGAAAATACAAATTCCAGTGTTTCCCCTGCTCTGCATTTCCCTGACAGATTTTTGCAGACAGGTGTGGCTGTAGGACTGAACCTTGTAGAAAATGAGGTGGATTTCTGTGCAAGGCTGTGGTGTGTACATGGAACTTCAGGGCTCTTAGAGGGAAGACAGAAGAAGGAAAGGCATTGAACTTGCATCAGTTATTCCAGCTCAAAGGGCAGATCCTCAGAAGTTTCTCCAAACCCATCAGCTCCCTGCCCTGCCCCACTGCAGTGCCCTGTGAATATTTGGGGTGTTTCACCAGGAGCTGCTCAGGGAATTGTTTATAATTACACACTGCAGTCCTTGCTGTTCCTTTGACCTCTTTGCAAGTGGAAAGGACAATAATTCCCATTCCTCTGCTGTTTTGTTTGAAATGTGTTGGCTCTGTGGCACAGACCCTCTGAGCCCAGTTGGCAGGGCAGTGTGTGCACCAGGCTGGGCCTGGCAAGGGCCTCACAAATAAATGGGATTTTACTGGGCCTGGCAAGGGCCTCACAAATAAACAGGGATTTTACTGGGCCTGGCAAGGGCCTCACAAATAAACAGGGATTTTACTGGTCCTGGCAAAGGCCTCACAAATAAACAGGGATTTTACTGATCCTGGCAAAGGCCTCACAAATAAACAGGGATTTTACTGGTCCTGGCAAAGGCCTCACAAATAAATGGGATTTTGCTGAGCTTCTGAAATGGTAAATGTTCCCAGACAACTGAGCTACACTATTATTCCCCACCCTCCTCCAAAAACATTTATGTATGGAATTATTTGGGAATTTGTATTGCACTGAAGTTTTGTATCTTATTGCTGCCCAAATAAACTTTCTGCTTTGGAGTTTGTTTTTCTCTGCACTTCACGAGCACTTCAGGCAGTGTGAGCAGTCACTGCCACCAACAGAAGTAACTGCTGTCACTCTCCCCAGCAGAATGTTTGTTCTCCTTCTTTTCTCATGCCAGGAAGATGAGCCTTTGTGCAGCATGTGCTGGGATTGCTCAGACACCTGATCCAGCAGAGGAATAAGCTGCTTTTATTGTTTTGCTGGATGAGCTCCCAGGTTGGGTTCACCCTGCAATTCCCTGGAGTTGGTGGGAAGGGATCAGGCTCTGCTGGAGCTGAACTGTGCAATCTGGAGAGTTTGGCATGGCATCTTAGCAAAGTTACTGAATCTGCTTCCAGAATTCCTCCTGTGGTGGGCTGGGTACAGCTTGGGGCAAAGTGTACAAAGCATTTTTAGGTTCTTAATCAGATACTTTCTAGAGAGATGCTTTCTCCATCTTTATCCACCTGTTACCAAATGTTTTGCCAATGCAAGATTATTTTAGGGACATCTGCAAAATTCCCTCTCTTCCCTTCCAGTGCCAAGCAAGTAATCAGAAGTTTTTATATAATGACCAGGTCAGTGTTTAAGGCATCAATTAGACAAGTGCACAGCCAAGCTTTTGTGTCCCCAAATCTGCTGAGAGGGATTTTTAAAATCCTTTAGGACCTAAACAAGGATCACTGGGGGTTTTTGAGGAGTCTGAGTCACTCAGTTATCAGAAACAGAGATGTCCATACATCTGCAGTGTGCAATTTTCACATGGGCATGGGAGGCACATGGAATCATGGAATATCCTGGGTGGGAAGGACCCACAGAGATTATTCAGTACAGGACACCCCACAATCCCAGCCTGTCCTGGGAGCATTGTCCAAAGGCTCCTGCAGCTCTGGCAGAGTCAGTGCTCAGTGTCCACTTGCCTGGCACAGTTTGGTGCCTTTGTAGTCCTTGTAGCTCCACACTTTTGGGACACTGTGCTCCTCCACCTGCACTGGTGTTTTCATGCGTTGTGTTGTACAGGTGATGGAATCTTCTGTGCTCCACATGTAAAATCAGAGCAGTTGCCAAAAATCTGCCTTCAAGAATAGCTGCAGTCAGACACAGCACTCACCTCATTTGGAAAAGATGCCTTGATTGCTCCCTCCTGCTCATCTCAACTCACTTTTTCATCATCTCCTGGTCTCTAAATCATCTCAGCCTTGGTGAATAAACACTAAATCCTACCCCATTTATTATGCAGATGATCCTATCATTGTTGCTTGATCACCCTCAGTTCTGCATAAATTAGTCCTTTGTCTAGTGTTTAAATATATTGGTTCATTTTATTTCATAGGAAGCAAGGACAGAATCTCTTGGCAGACCTTTGGAGATAAATGAGGCTGAGAAGGTGATGAAAATTGCCATTAACAGCGTTCTGGTAAGCAAAATACCATTTATTTGATTGCAAAATTATAATTTTTCTGCTGCAAGAAGAAATTAGCTCTTTTTATCAACAGCCTGGGGTAAAGAGTGCCAAAAGCATCACCTGCAGCTGCAGTTGATGCATCTAAGAGCTGCTCTTAGCCCCTCCCATGGGGGAAAACACATTGTAGTCATATTCCCTGCCTCTGTTAGGGGCTTCACCCCAAAGCAGGGGTTTTTATCCCCCTACAGGAGGGATAAAAATTGCCCAAATCAGCACAGAAATCTACACTCTATACCTGGTGTGAGCCCTGTGAGCTCTGCAGAGTCAGGGCTGCAAGGAGGGACCTCAGAGGTCCCTGGGCTCTGGGAGCAGCTGGGCTGGCCAGGGGTGAGTGAGGGCTGGCACTGTGCCCCTGAGATCCTGCCAGGGCACCCCTGAGCTGCTTGCTGTGAGGGGCTCTGTGTCTGTCCTGCATTGCCAGCACTGTCCTTGCTCCAGTGCCTGCCTTCCTGAATTTCTGAGCCTCCAGCTGCAGTGTGTGAGGAGGGAGTTCATTAACTCCCTGTTAATTAACTCCCTATCGATTATTTCACTGCAAACTGTATCCAGTCCAAGTGTTTGACTACAAGAATGGAGTTCCAGGTTTAAACAACCAATGGATAACCAAGAGAGATTCCAGGAAATCTTCCCTTATGTTTTGCTCGTGCTCACAACCTGTGTGAATTACTAAATGTTGTTAATGTACATTTCTTACTCCTCTTCTCCATGAGAGAGGGACTGGATTCCTGGCAAACAGCACTGGCACACACTCAGCTCATTAATCCTGGCCCAGTTAATGGAAGGACCTGTTGGAGCTGAGCAGCACCAACACTCACTGCATGGAATTCCAGCAGTGGAATCCTCCCTCTCCCTCAAAAGATGCTCATGGTTTCTTTTTCTTGGGCCTGAGCATGCTGATGTACTCAGCTCATTTGAATCAATGGGAATATTCCCACTTCCCCTCCTGGTTCTTGTAGCACATGTTGAAATGTTCAAGATGCTTCCCAGATTTTGAAAAAAAAAAATGGATAAAAGAAAACTTAGGAAAGGATGAAGATATTCAGATATAGGAAGTTCTTTATAAAACTGACTTGTATCTTGAAGAGAAAAAAAAAACTATGGAAGCTTAAAATTCCTTAAAATAGTACCAAGAAACAATGCATTTCTTATCTGTTTATTCAGAGAGAATCATGGAATCATTAAGGCTGGAAAGAACCTGAATGATTCCATTAAGGTAAAATCCAAAAAGACTTTAATGATGCCAAAAGAGAGGCTTCTTCCTGCCTTCTACTGCTTCTTCAGTGAGAAGGAAAATTAAAGCTACAGCTGTGGAGTTTTTCCTTCTTTAAGAATGTTGGCAAAAAAAAAAAAAATCAGGTATTTTACATTTGCAAATGTCCAGTTAGTTCATTATCCTGGCCACAAAGAACTTTTGAATTTCCACTGCCTACTTGAATAAACACAGATGAGATTATCCAGAACAATGTTCAGCATCTGAAAGAAAAATGCAATTATCCCAGTGCCAGCCATGGTTCACCATCCTTCTCTTTCAGGAAGAAGTCCAAAAGACCAAAGACATGTTGAATAATGTGGCTTTGGATGAAGCCAATTTGGAAGCCAAGATTGAAAAACGAAAATTGGAGTTGGAAAGGAGCCAGAAGAGGCTGCAGACTCTGCAGAGTGTTCGGTAAGATCATGAGCTGGGTATCTACTGCAGGGAGTCCAGGGAACAGAAAGGGTGGAACTGGTGCAAACAGGCCCTCTGTTCCCACAGGCTTCTGGTGTTCACCACCAGTTTGGAAAATTCCTTCTGCAGCCCTTGTTAGGATCAGATCCTGTGGGCACTGGTACAGTCTGCCAGAAGATTCATAGAATCCCAGAATCCCAGACTGGTTTGGGTGAGAAAGGGCCTTAAAGCTCATCCAGTGCCACCCCTGCCATGGCAGGGACACCTCCCACTGTCCCAGGCTGCTCCCAGCCCTGCCCAGCCTGGCCTTGGGCACTGCCAGGGATCCAGGGGCAGCCCCAGCTGCTCTGGGCACCCTGTGCCAGGGCCTGCCCACCCTCACAGGGAACAATTCCTAATTCCCAATGTCCCATCTAAACCTCTCCTCCTTCACTTTGAACTCATTGCTCCTTGTCCTGTCACTGCAGTTCCTGATGATGAGTCCTTCTCCCTCCTTGTAAGCCCCATTGGATACTGGAGTGTTCACATTCATAGTTTGGGTTGATTTCTGGCCCTTAACTTGCAGGTTTATACAATCTCCAATCTGACCTAATATAAAAAAAAATAAAAGAAGAAGAAGAAAAAGAGGTATTAGGCAAGGGAGTGGTGGAAGGAATGACCTGGATTCACATCCCTGTTTTATCAGCACCACTCTGCAGGATGTGGATTGGGTGGGTGTGAAGCTCTGAGCAGCAGCAGTGGTTTTTGGGTGCCTCACTCGGCTCTCAGGTGTAATGACACCATCACTTCATCATACTGTCTAATTAACCCTGTAATGACCCAGGACACTTTTGTAGCAAGTAGGTCCCCAGCAAAGTCTACACACTTTGTGCAGTTATGGAAAAGCAGGATAAATAATCTAACATTGCCTTCTGAGGGGGCCAAAATGCTGCCACTGTGTCTGTGTGAAAGGAGAAGGGAGTTTTACACAAAACCCTTCTCTTTGCCTTATGTAATTCCCAGGATTGTTTAGTGAGGGGCTTTTCTTGAGCTTTTATTCTCTGAAGCAGTGTGAAACCTTAAAAAAGGAGGTTTTTTGGTTTAGTGGATATGGAAGGGCAGCTGCAAAGCCAAAGTTGCATTTCAGAATTCTGTATATACAGAGCAATATTTAGAGACCCCTAGAATCACAGAATGGCTGGGGTTGGAAGAGACCCTAAAGCTCTTCTCATCCCAAATCCCTGCCATGGGACATCTCCCACTGTCCCAGGTTGCTGCAAGCCCCATAAAACCTGGCCTAGAGCTCTTCCAGGGATGGGGCAGCCCCAGCTTTTCTGGGCAGATTTCACTGAGTTCCCTGTGCTTGCTCTCCCAGCCCTGCTTTCATGGATGAGTATGAGAAGATTGAGGAGCAGCTGCAGAAGCAGTACAGCACTTACCTGGAGAAGTTCAGAAATCTGACCTACATGGAGCAGCTCCTGGATGACCATAGACGGACAGAGCAGGAGATGTTTGAGGTAGGAAGGACACCTTGGAAATGCTCAGCAGGACTTAGAGCCTGCAGAGCAACAGAAAATGTTTTCATCCCCTTTTCCAAAGCAGCACATCAGGAGTTGATTGAGTCACTGGCAGGTGAGGGACAGTCCAGTGACTGTGGCTGCTCCTGACCAAGCACAGCTGCTAAAGTTAAACCAGTTAAACCAGTTAAACCAGTGCAGTGATGGCTCTTGCCAATCTCTGCCCCCCTGACTCATTTTCAGCTGCTGGGTTTTGTTCATGAAGAATGTTTTCAGAATTTCTGATCTTCCTTTTGCTGCATACAATGGATGTTTACTGCTGTTGTCTGCTGATGTTAAAGGTGTCTCAGCACAAGGCTCTTCAGTCTCCTCAAAGTATCAGTAGAAACAGCCAAGAGCAGCACTGAGGAGATCAGATGTGCTGAGATCTTCCCCCTCATAGACTTCACTCTTGTTTGGCAGAATTCTGCCTTCTCTTGACTTGCTCAGTTGTGTCAGTTCACTGTGATTCTCCTTGTGGATAATCTGCATCTGTATCCTGTTTTGTTCCAGACTTTTCTTTGGGGTTTACTGGACTGCAGTGTTCTCAGCTGGCCTTTCCTTCAGCTTCCAGCAGCTTCTTGTTTGATTTCCATCCTTCTCACAGTCATTACCCACTCTGTCTTCTGTTCTTCATTGAAAACATGTTTGAGTGAACCCTCTCCCCTGGGATCTTAGTGCTGCTGGGAGTGCTGCACCTGGAATTACAGAATCACAGCAT